>NC_058131.1:578708465-578727967 GCF_016433145.1 Gracilinanus agilis
TCCCTCTCCCTCTCCCTCTCCCTCTCCCTCTCCCTCTCCCTCTCCCTCTCCCTCTCCCTCTCCCTCTCCCTCTCCCCTTCTTCCCCTAAATAGAAAGAATGTTACTTTAAAACAAAAAAAGAGGCAACATCTTGACAATTTTAACCTAGATTGTTATTCAGTTTTTTTTCAGTCATATCTCCTCTCTTGTGATCCTATTTGGAGTTTTCTTAGCAAATATATTGGAGTACTTTGCCATTTCTTTCCCCAGCTCATTTTACAGAAGAAGAAACTAAGGCCAGCAGGGTTAAATGACTTTCCCCAAATCACTGTTAGTGAGTGATTAGGCCAGATTTTAACTCAGGATGATGAGTCTTCCTGACTCCAAGCCTAGCACTCTTTCTACTGAGCTACCTAGATTTCTAGCACAATAATTAACACTTAATAAATACTGGCTATTTTATTGATTGCAAAACAATTCAGGTATATTATCTCAATGGATCCAAAGTCAATGTTGCCCAGTTCCAGGGATATACTGAGAAATGTTTAATAATGGGCTCTCATTTGACATATTTTAAGTTTTTAAACTGGGTTATTGACATGGTCCTCATCACTTTCTTAAGTCTAGACACTCAACAAAACAATAAATCAAATCTTGATTTATAGAATTTACTTATTCCCAAGATATGTGCTCACACTAAAAATTTAATAATCTCTCACCAGTCATTGGAGCACTCTGGCATACCCTTTGTCCAGTTCGCAATGTCAATGAAAGCCACACCAGGCTTTCACGAAAGTGGTGGAAAATTAAGCCACTTATCTATCTGGAAATATTAACATTTCACTGACTTTGGAGAGAGAGACAGGAAGTGGTCCTGAATGATTTACTGGAATGCCCAATTTAACCATTCTCTCACTCGGAATACTATGGCACATTGAGGATTTCTGTGAAGGCAGCTAGAGAGAACGTTTACTTGCACTTAGTAGATATCATTTCCAGATAGGTTTGATGGGATGAGATATAGCTGACAAGTTTCTCCTTTTGTTCATAGAAGGAATCTATAAGTGGGCACTTACTGCAAGCTTGGTTAAACCTGCCAGGCTCAGGTTTAAACCCTCATAAATCAGAGTATCAGAAGTAACCCTAGTAAATTCCAGAGAATGGAGTAATTCAATCTACGTTAAAATTGTCAAGATGCTCCCTTCTGTTGTTGTTGTTGTTGTTTTAAAGTAACATTCCTACTATTTAGGGGTAGAAGAAGGAAAAAGAGAAGGAAAGATTTTGGTAATATAGAATTACATGATTTTCCTAATACCTTTCTTGACAGAGTAGGGGCTATTATTTTTGATCCATATGTACATTAATTTTACTCCCTGACACTAAGAGAAAAAAAATTGTCCTTAGAAGTCATTGAGCTTAAATTTCTAATTTTATAATTGAGGGCATTGAGGCCCAAGGACAGTCTCTAAGTAGCTCTAGCTAGGTCTCCAAATAGTGCTCTTTCTGTGACTCTGCTCCCTAATATTTTCTCAAATATAGGCAAGTGTGTAATATTTTCTAAAAACAAACAAAACCAAAAAACTATATTTTAGAATCTATCACGAATGTTGTCAAATTTCAAAGATCAAGAGCAATGGAAGAGACAAGAGAAGGGGCTTCCTCTTATTCTTTTGCTTCTGTAGGGGAAAGGGGCCATGAATGTGGAACATTATATATATTGTTTTGTAAGGACAATTGTTTATTTATCCATCTATTCATTTATCTATCTAACTATTTATCTATCATCTGTCACTCTGCCTGTTTTTCAATCAGTTGGTACTATAATACTGTCACCAAAGCAAGGGAAGAGAATTACTGGGTTAGATAATAATGTAAGCACAATTTTCAAGTTGCATATGTTGTCAGACTTTTTAAAAAGTCATCGTTTGGATTTAGCTTTTTCCCTTCTTCCTCTTTTTCATTTTTCCTTTAAAAATAGTTTTTTTAATTAATAAGGAATAACTCTTTGATAGATGGAAGATTGATGAAGAAGAAAGTTTACATGATATAAAGTGAAAAAGATATCAATAAAAATTCTTTAAAATTCTTTTTCATTAATAGTTTCCTTCCTCTCAATTTCAGGAAGCTTTGTCAAGTTGTCATGGGAGCAAAAGAGAAGAATAAAGGAAGTATGTAGCAGAATTAGGGTATAGAAAAAAATATTTCATGGGAAGTAAATTCAAGTATCCCACATTTTTTTGGCTCTGTAAAGGTTTCAACTTATTGAATTAAAACTCAAGATTCAAGAAAATCAGATATACTTATGGAAAAACCAGTTCCCAATTGCTCTTGAGAACATCTCACTTATTTTTTTAAAAATACAGTAATAAGTGACTGTGGGTATAATGGGTGTCCCAGAAAGTCTTGGTGCAGCTTAAAACTATATTAAAATTTCTAGGACACCCTTTTAAGGACTTTAAGGTTTACTTCCTTTGTTCTAAGAACAATCCCATAAAGTAAATAGTACGGTTTTAGTTATGCTTGTTTTACAAATGAGAAAACTGAGGATGAGAGAAGAAAAGAAACTGGTACATGTTAGGCACAGGATTTGAACCTATATCTTTTCTGACTCCAGGTTCAGCTCTCTCTTTGTTGCTTTGCTCTTTTGAAAAAAGGGAGGAAAGTTCATCCACCCAGTACAGTGGAGACTCATTTGAAAATTATGATCATTACCCAGTTTATGAGACTACCTTATACATGAGACCACATCATGGTTAGATAAGTTTAATACTTTGGTGTCCAAGCATATGGTACTTGGAGGGACCCAAAGAAAATCTGTTTTATGCCAGTTTTCACTACATGGCACATAACATTCAAAAAGAGGCTGGGGTCAAAGAAGAGATTTCTTAGAGGACTGAACTCTCAGTCCATTGGGTTATTTCCCCTTTTGATGATTAATGCTTTTATGGCCCAGATACTAATTTAATTCTCAATTCAACACACATCTATTAAGTTCCTACTAAATGCAAGGCAATACCATGGCCCTTTCATTTTAAACCACCATCTGATAGGAAGCAGTCAGTATATAATACAAAGCATGTGTGGTAAACTTGTTCCTCATTGTCTAAATATGTTTAGCTGCTATTTTTTATTAAACTCGTGTGTTAAAAATAAAGGAGTGCAGTTTGGGGCAAAGAATGAAGGCATGGCACAACTAGTTATTAGTTATGTTTCTCATTTACACATTCAGGGTAATTTAGATTCTTAATGTACTCTTAAGCTAGTTAGAAACAGTTATAACCAGTTACCTCGCTAATTTGGATCATTTGATACAATAAGTATATGGAAGATTGTCTATAGCTGTTTTTAGTCTTTTCAACCCATGTCTGTAGCAAAGAATAAAAATTAGTAAGTGCGTGTATTAAGCTCCTATTTCTGTGTTTGTCATAAAATCTTACAGTTCCTTTACTGAAATAAGAACCTGTACATTAGTAATGGGTTTTCCTATAGAAAAAACATTAAATCTGAATGAATTCCAGGATTTAAATGCAGGATATGTGAAATTCAGACATAATGACAGAAAAATTAGATGCTTCCTTTGACTCAAGGGTACCGATGTTTTTAATGAAGACACTCTATCTTACTTAATAATTAGCCTTGGCAACAGAAGTGTTAATGAATTTGCCAACTGGCCTTTCCAAACACTGACTAACCTTTAGATTTTTGCCAAGACAAGTGCTTGGGTTGATGTAAAAGGGGCCTGCTATTTAATATGTCTTCTATAGAAAAGATGTCTTAGTAAAGGATAACGGTCATGTCTTACCAGTACTTTCATGAGACCCACCTCTCTGAGACTTACCATACTTTCAAGGTCCAGCTTCATTTTCTTGATTCCATTCTGCCCTCTACTCCCATGGGGATCTTTCTTCTCAAATTTCTTATGTAGCTATAAGTGTATATGGGTTGATTTTCTGAATAAAGATTTGGAATCAGTTAAAAAACAGCTAAGGTAATTATTTAGAGTATAAGAAATAACATACAAAAATCATTTTAACATTTGCAAAAACTTTATATTTTAAGGTAGGTTTTACATGTATTATTATGCCCATTTTCAAGATAAGGAAAATGAGGCTCTAGAGAGGTTAAATGAGTTGCCTAATGTCATCAATTAATATGTGTCTGATGTATCAGGTTTTGAAGCCAGGCCTCCCTTTTCTAGGTTACCAGGAAGCAAAAACCTATATGTCACTAAATGCTTCCCTTGTACTTAAAATTGATACTTGGAGTGAAATCTGCTTTCTGATCTATGAGCATTTGTGAACAGGTAAAGAGGAGACATTCGTGGAGCAAATTTCTGGAAAAAAATAATAAAGTTCCTCTATTTCAGGGGTCAGCAACTTATGGCTCTCCATCCAGTCCAGGCAGAGCCCCAGGATGTGCCCCAGAGGGCCATTCAGCCCCTGCCCCATATTCCAGTGCCTTCTGCCTCCATCCTCCTCCTTCTGCAGACGTTTATGGCTCTCATGGCCAAAAAGGTTGCTGATTGTTGCTCTATTTGTTTATTACAATATATTGAAATTTTTTAGAATTCATTGATAAGAGGTGTGTGTGTGTGTGTGTGTGTGTGTGTGTGTGTGTGTGTGTGTCTGTGTGAAATGGTTTAAAAATCTAATAGAAAAAAAAGAGAACTAGCTAGTAAAAGGCTTGGCCTAATGAATAGTTACTTGGCCTCAAAGTCAATAAGATCTAGATTCAAATTCAGCCTCTTCAACATCCTGGCTATGTGACCCTGGGCAATGTAAATAACCTTTCAGTGCTCCGGGCAATTCTTTAAGACTATGTATGTGTTGACAAGAAGATGTTGACCTGTATTTAGTAGAGGTAATTTCTTCATCCAAGTACAGTTTTTTTTTTCTTTTTAAACCCTCACCTTCTGTCTTGGAATCAATACTGTGTATTGGCTCCAAGGCAGAAGAGTGGTAAGGGTAGGCAATGGGGGTCAAGTGACTTGCCCAGCCAAGTACAGTTTTGATGCTCTAATTAAGGGACTTTTAATTAGGAGAATTGGATAGGGGGTGGTAGAGCTTCTGATGTATCAACCGGACATTGATAGGATTTTCTACAGGTTTGAAAATAGATTTCATTTATTCCTGTCTAATAATCTTCATAAAAGCAATATATTAACAGACTGCAAAGCTTGAAAGCAGTTAAGCTATATTTGGATGCCACACATATAACTTTATTTTGCTGGATTCAAGGAGAAGGGATTGAGACGATTTCACTGGCCTACCATAGGGTCAAAGGAATCTTTTTTTCCTCCCCTTGCCTAAGACTCAAGTCCCACTAAAGTTAGAATGCAATGATTGTCAAAAATAATGATGTTCAGATGAATAAGCACTTCCTCTCTGTTTTCCTTTGACACTTTTTGCCAGATTTTATCCTTCTTACCTAGGAAGAGCAAAGGTATGTTGTGCAGTGCTAACGACTACTTCTATCTCTTTATTCTTTCTCTTTTGTAGGCCTGCCATTAATTTAAGGCTTTTCATGGGGTTGCATATGCATAAGGAGAATTAATCAATAAGTGGCAGGAGAACTTGTGAGTTTAAAGGACTCTGCCAAGATCTCAGTGGATTCCTTCTGTTTGAATTGGTCTCTTCCTTCTCTGACAGGTGTACATCTTAACTCCAGGGAGTTCTAATGGACAGTTTCTCAGTTCTCTTTCTCCCTGAAGTGTCTTTGGGGCCTCTGGACCTTGCTGAAATATAAAGGACCTTGAGAAAATGAAAGAATACAAGTCTGCTTTCAGATAAGAGAAAGATCAAGGACTCCATTTTAAATCTAAAAAACCTATATACATACTAGGATATACTTCTTGCTGTTATTTCATATTCTGGGCATTAGCTCATGTTTTCTTTTTTTTTTTTCCTTTAAAAAAGCAAATTAATCTTTTCCCTGACAAGAAATGCTGTCGATAAGAAAGCACAGAAGTAGCATATAATTTAAATAATAGAAGAAAAATGTCAAAGACCTAGAAAATCTTCTGAGTTGCAAATTGACAGGGTGAGAAGGATTTTTCTCACTTTGCAGAAAACTGAAACTTCATCTCCTTTGGGTTCCTTTATCTTTGGGATCAGATGCCTGATACTGTAGCTCTCAGGCTAGTATAGGCCTGTGTCCTTTATCCACTCCATGTTCTGGTCCTACTTTGCCCATGGAAGGTGCTGCCTATATGGTCAGAAGAGAGAGTTCTCTCTGATTCTATACAAGAGGCTCCCAGCAAGCCCCATGCTTCCCTCTGCTGCTTCCTCTGCTACATTTTCTCTTGTGAGAAAAGGCCAGGCATTGTTAGCTGCTCCTTGAGTGAATCAGGACTGTTACCTGCAGTTTTTCTCAGAACCCAGTTATGTTTTTTCCTCTCAAAACCAGTCCAGCATAATATGATTTCCTCTCAACCCTGGACCTTTTTTGTTCTTTCTACCTAGTAGGATAAAAAGTAACACCCCCCCCCAGAAAAAAAAGAAAGGAAGAAAGAAAGAAAGAGAGAGAGAGAGAAAGAAAAAAGAGAAGGAAGGAAGGAAGGAAGGAAGGAAGGAAGGAAGGAAGGAAGGAAGGAAGGAAGGAAGGAAGGAAAAATGCACTGTTAGATGAATGAGTAGTCACAGTAGCACGCAGAACCACATGATAATAGTGATTGTGATGAATGGAAGGAGGGGGTTATGATGAGCCCAGTGTGTGGCATGTTTGTGCTCATCCGTGCTTCCACTTTGCTAATTGCCTCGTAACGCTGTCTAATTGCAGTGTCTCCTTTGGAAGCTCAAAAAAAGAGGTCTTTCTTTCACAGCTTAAAGATAACCTACAGCCCTAAGACACAGTTACTGTCCATAGATTTTCCATGTTCCTGGACTGAGCCAGGGCTTCTCAGCAAGCAGTGAGGTAATGTAGAGAACCATTAATGGAATTCAGGAGTCCACTAGCAGATTATTTTTCTAGTAGCAGGTTTAAAACTAGAAAACTGATTTTTCTTTTTTATTTTAGACTAAGAGAAAAGAACTATGCTGTATCTACATATGCTATAGGGAATGAAGAATGGCAGGTATGATTTCATGGTCATAGAGTTCCAGAATTGGAAAGGATATTAGGGGTCATGGAGTTCCCCAAAAACCTAAAGCATGAATCCCTTCTAATGAAACCTTGACAAGTGGTCATTTAGTCTTTGCTTAAAGACCTAAGGAGGTAGGAGGAAAGGAAGGGACAGTGAGGGAAGGAGGGAAGAGAAGGGGAAATAATGGCAGATCAGTATAAAATATTGGAGTCAAGACTTGGGTTGAAATTTTTCCAAACACAATAGCAAGGTGATTCTAGGAGGAGGTTTTAAGCTCACTTTGTTTTCTCATCTGTAAAATGGGAATAATAGCATCATGGAATTGTAGATCTAGAGTGAGAAAGGACCATAAAGATCTAATCTAGCCCTCTTATTTTTAGAAATGAGTAAACTGAATGCCAGAAAGTTGTGACTTGCCCAGGTCTCTCAGGTGACCAAAATGGGATAATATCACCTACTTAACAGAGTTTTTGGAGGGAATCAAATGAGAAAATATATGTTAGGGGGCAGCTAGGTGACTCAGTGGTTTGAGAGCCAAGCCTCTTCTGCTTTGGAACCAATACTTACTATTGATTCTAAGATTTTTAAGGTGTTTTTTTTAAGAAAAAATTAAAATTAAAATGCTTGCAATTGTTAAAGTGCTATATAAATGTGAAATATTATTAATACCTACTGAGTATATCTATTCCCTGTTCATACTACTCCAGTTATTATGGAGTTTTTCTTTAGAGTAAGTTATAATTTATTATGATATAGTTTATGTATCATAATTTATATTGAAAAGTGTTTTTTTCCAAAGCATTTGTCAAAGTGCATAAATATCTCATTTTTTCTTCCTTACATCCCTGTGAAGTAAATACCATTGTTATCTCACTTTTATACATGGAAACTGAGACTGACAGACATGACTGCTATCACTCTGTGAATATCTAGTAAGTCTCTGAGGTGAGATATAAACTCAGGTCTATCTGAGTCCAGGTTCAGGGCTCTATCCACTGTGCCATTTAGCTTCCTTCTATCTCTATATAACTTCTGTTCTTTTCTTTTTTTAATCCTCATCTTCCATTTTAGAATCAATACTATGCATTGGTTCCAAGGCAGAAGAGCAATAAGGGCTAGGCAATGGGTGCTAAGTGACTTGCCCAGGGCCACACAGTTAGGAAGTATCTGAGGCTAGATTTGAACCTAGGACCTCCTATCTCTAGGCCTGACTCTCAATCCACTGAGTCACTTAGTTTCCTCCCTCTATATAGCTTAAACTCATAACTCCTTCTCTTTGGGATCAAGTTTAGAGTCTCTTCCTTTCTTTCTCTCCTTTTTAATTTTCTTTTCTTTTCTCCTTTCTTTTTTCTCCTCTCTTCTCTTTCTGGCTCCAACAGGGGTGAGCAACTTGTTGAGAGTCACACAGCTAATCATTGTCTGAGGCCAGATTGGAACTTGGGAAAATGAATCTTCCTGATTCAAGGCTAGGTGCTCTATTGCCTATGCCACCTAACTGACCCGGGGTACATAATTTAGCTAGTTTTGTTCAGTTGTTTTTTTAACCAAGATCTCTAAATTATTTTATTACCCATAATCTGCTCATTGGCATATAAGGATCTGAAGCCCTGAGTATCAAGTCAAATCAACAAGTATTTATTAAATGCTTACTCTGTGCCAAGCACTGTGCTGAGATATAAAAGGAAAGTATAAACAGTCCTTGCCCTCAGGGAGCTCATATTCCATTGAGGGAGACTACATGTAACCAACTATTTACAAACAAGATATATTTAAGATAAAACTTGGAGATAATCTCTTAGGAAAGGCAACCAGCATTAAGGTGGGTTGGGAAAGGCCTTTTAGAGAAGGTGTAATTTTAGCTGAGATTTGAAGGAAGCCCAAAAGGCCACCAGCTTAGATGTCACAGTGGATGGAGTGTTGGACCTGAAGTCAGGAAGACTCATCTTCCTGAGTCCAAATCTGTCCTCAGATGCTTATTCTTTGTGCGAAGCCTTCAATCTGTCTCTCAGTTTCCTCTTTGGTAAAATGAGTTGGAGAAGGAAATGGAAATCCTCTCCAATATCTTTGCCAAGTTGGGACATGACGAGTTGGACATGACTGAAATAAATTCAGTCACAACAACAATGAAGACAGGAGATGGATATGAGCAGGGACAGCATTCCAGGTCTGGGGGACAGCTAGTGAAATTAGAGATTTGGAAAATAATGCCTTGTTCAAGGAACAAGTAAGATGGTGGATGCCACAGTATCATTCTGTCCCTCTCTCTGATTATTTTCTCCTATTAATTTCTGGCCCTTCTATTACTATTCCTCATATCATTCTTGTTATTGTCTTTGGTATCCGCTAAGGCAAATTTAACTGGGAAGTTTCCTCCTTTTCTAGTTTAAAACCCTCTGAATCAGAGCAGCAAAGATCCAGCCAAATACATTCTTCCTAATCCTTGTTATAAGAACTCTCTTCCTGGCTAAAAGCCCACTGCTCCTGTCTCTTGAGCCATGGTCTGGAAAGCCAAATCCCTTCCTCAAGCACCATCTTTGTAGACAGCTGTTCACTTCCCATACACTGCTTTCTCTTTTAATGCTCCCACCATTCAGTCAGCCATCCAGATGATTCAGGCCTAAACACAACCACTTCTGCCTGAAACGTTCCCAGTCATTGAAACAAAGTTGTTATTGTTGTTGCTTTGGTTTTCTGGATAATTGCCGCCTCTTCATAGCTGTGCTTTTCTCCCTTGCTGGTTTGAATTCTTTTGACTGTATTTTTTGAGGATCCAGAATGTGGGACCATCAATATGGTGAATTCCCAGTGTATAACCTGCCTCCATTGATATAAAATGCTAACTCATCTGTAGCATACTGTCTGAAGAGAACCACCTGAGTACACAGAAATGTTCGTATTCTTGCCTCTGATCGCCCAACTAGTACGTCTGAAAGACAAGACTTGAACGCAGATCTTGTAGTTGTCTAATTATTTCATTTCAAATTTATAATCTGTTTTGTGTTTTGTAAGCATGATTCATATATATATATATATATATATATATATATACAGCTTCAGATTCTGGCCAGAGGTTTGGGGGGCAAACAAATCATTCATAAGTTTTCAGACATTATTTATTTCTTCAAAACTGTGAGACAGTTGACAAATGTGATAACCTCTTTTTTAAAGACAGCTGAAAAGAATTCTATCATTCTCTGGGACACCAACGAACACCCCAATTTGTGCTAATGCCCATGGCAAAGGAAAATAATGAAGAAATTCATTACTCAGGGACTTGTTTACACTTCACATATCAAGTCTAAAAACTTACTTGTGTTTGTTGAAGTATTCTTCCTTCCAACAACACATAATTGCAGTTCAAAAAATGAGAGTATATTTGAATTTTATTAACTTACATTTCCTAGTAGAATTGACAGTAGAATGGCAATATTGTTGATATCAGTATTTAATATAAGTATGAATGAGACTCTAGTTGGTGAATTCATTCAGTATTCTTCCTGATTAGGGACATGAGCCATTCTGTAGTTGAGTATGAAGACACTGTATGTACATAATGACGAATTTGGGATCCCAGATTTTAAAATTAATGTAAACTCTAGATTACATAATCATTCATTTAGTTTATGGTTTAACAAATAGAAAAGGCATTAAAATTCATTTTAATGACAAATAAGTAAAGCATTTCCTTTGATTTGCTTACAAAATGTATTCTAGTATCAGAATTTAAAATGCTATATAACAGCATATTTCATATCTTCCTGGGTTTTCATGTGGCTCATGTATATCCATTTTATTACAGCTGGAAATACAAAGTGCTTAAATTCCCACACTCATTGGAACTAATAACTTGTGTTTAAATTGGAGATTCAGACTTGAGAATGACAGAATTGCCTCCTGTAGTTTAAACCCTAAAGCAGTAACATTCATAAGAATGATTTGCTTTCAGAGATTATCTCTGAATAGATGATGCCTTTGGATAAAGTAAGAAGCAGGTTGACTAGTTCCAGGTTAGCTGCATTTGGATGCTCCAAGGTATCCATTCTTTATGATCCAACCCCCTTAATCTCTTTGTATGGCATTGTTTTAAAACATTCAGAGGCTCTGCAAATGCCCAAGATTAAATTAGTAGAATTCCCCCTGCTGCTTCTATTGAATTGAGTTAATATAATGAGTTTATTGTTAAATTAAACAAAATAAAACTTTGCCAAGTGCAAGCATTACCACCGAGAGCCAACAGAGAGATTTTTTTTTCCTCTCTGTTCTTTTCATTCTTACCTTAGTTTACTATTCCTTTTGAGTACTGGTTCAAACTCTCTAAGTCCAGAATGAGAATTCTTATTGGTTCAATAGTGGAGTTTTTTTCACCGTGAAACAAAATAGTGAGGGGAATAGGCAAGTTAACATACAAGCTAACTTTGTAAATCACTAGGGGCCAGGAAGAGGTTATGACTTACGCAGAACTTCCCTTTGCTGTGACTAACTCCTTGGTGAATGTGATAGCTAGTGTAACGTGTATATTGATTTTTTTTCCCCGTTGCTTTTATAAAAAGGCAAAGGCTGGAAAGCACTGACCTGGGCTGCATGTGCTGAAGACCCAAGTGCATGTTAGATTATAGCTGCCTTCTGAGGAGGTAGGTTCTGCCTTCTGCCTGCTGTAGTTCTGTCTATTTCCTGGCTAGAATTTTGAAGTATGCCTTGAATCTCCCCCCTCTCCCTACTGCTTCCAAACACCCCTTTTGAATTTCAACATCAGCTACTAGGTCCAACAGTCTCTTACAGGTCTGAATTACCCTCTAATACCTAATTTAATGAAATGAGTTTACTCTTTGATATTGAACACCTTAAAAAAAAATCCTTGCCTTCTCTTCTGTCTTACTACCATTTCTAAGACAGAGGAGCAGCAAGGGCTAAGCAATCAGTTAAATGACTTGCCCAGAGTCACATAGCTAAGAAGTATCTGAGGTCAGATTTGAACCCAGGTTCTCTCAACTCCAGACCTGGCACTCTATCCACTTTACTCCCTACCTACCCTATAGTGCCTTTTTAAAAAAAAAGATTATCTCCTAACAGCCCATTAGCTAGGTAAGAGGGAAATCCAGGAAAAATCCAGAAAGCTGTCTTTGGTCAAGTCAAGTCAGTGATTGTACATCCAGATGGCTGTAATGAACCCCAGGAGGTCATCTTGCTTGACTCATTATTTCCAGGAAGATGGTCATCTAAATTCTGAAGGAGAAGGGTAGGTCTAATGTCTTCCTGATCTCCAGGAATGGAGAGTCAGACTAACTTCCTAAGTAATCCTTTTGAGTATTTCATGTCCCTCTTAACTCTCCTAATTGAAAAGTCTTCTCTTCAAGAATTATGAGACTTCAAGGCTAGTGGAAATAATTAACAACGTTAGCAAAGTTGCAGGGTACAAGATAAACCCACATAAATTTCTATATATTTCTATTTCTATATTTTTTCTACATATGTTTCTATATATTTCCAACAAAATTCAGCAGCAGAAGTTAGAAAGAGAAACTCCATTTAAAAATCACTCTAGACAATATAAAATACTTAGGAATCTATCTACCAAGACAAATACAGGAATTAAATGAACACAACTACAAAACACTTTTCACACAATTAAAAACTAGATCTAAATAACTGGAAAAATATTAATTGCCAATGGGTAAGACAATCTAACATAATAAAAATGACAAGCCTACTCAAATTAATCTACATATTCAGTGCCATACCTATAAAACTACCAAAAATATTTTATAGAATTAGAAAAAATCATAACAAAGTTCATCTGGAAGAATAAGAGATCAAGAATATCAAGGAAAATAATAAAAAAAATGTGAAGGATGGGGGCAGTACAAGATCTTAAACTGTACTAAAAAGCAGTGGTCATCAAAACAATATGGTACTGCTTAAACAATAGACGGGTGGAACAATGGAATAGACTAAGGATAAATGACCTCAACAAGCTAGTGTTTGATAAATCCAAAGATCCCAGCTTTTGGAACAAGAACTCAATATTTGACAAAAACTGGTGGAAAATTGGAAAACATAGTGGGAAAAATTAGGTTTAGATCAATATCTTATGCCCTATACCAAGATAAATTCAAAATGTGTAAAGGACTTAAATGTACAGTGAAATAATAAATAAATTAGATGAACATAGAATAGTATAACCGTCAGATCTGTGGGAAAGAAAAGAATTTAAGACCAAGAAAAAGATAGAGAACATTGCAAAATGTAAAATGAATGATTTTGATTATATCAAATTAAAAAGGGTTTGTACAACCAAAACCAATGCAACCAAAATTAGAAGAAAAGCAACAAACTGGGAAAACATTTTTACAACAAAACTCTCTGACAAAGGTTTAATCTCCCAGATATGTAAGGAGCTAAATGAAATGTACAAAAAAATCAAGCCATTCCCCAATTGATAAATGGGCAAGGGATACGCAAAGGCAATTTTCAGATAAAGAAACCAAAACTATCATTAGGCACATGAAAATAGTGTTCTAAATCTCTTATAATTAGAGAAATGCAAATCAAAACAACTCTCAGGTACCAGCTCACACCTAGCAGACTGGCCAATATGGCAGCAAAAGAAAGTGATAAATGTTGGAGGGGATGTGGCAAAATTGGCACACTAATGCATTGCTGGTAGAGTTGTAAATTGACCCAACCATTCTGGAAGGCAATTTGGAATTATGCCCAAAGGGCTTTAAAAGACTGCCTACCCTGACATACAGTGGCATAATCGAACATAATTGACGTCTCTACTAACAATAATGCAATGATCTAGGACAATTCTGAGGGACTTATGAGAAAGAAAGCTATCCACATGCAGAGAAATAACTGTGGGAGTAGAAACCCAAAAGAAAAACATATGATTGATCACATGGTTCAATGGGGATATGATTGGGGATGTAGACTCTAAATCAGGGGTCAGCAACCTTTTTGGCCATGAGAGCCATAAACACCACATTTTTTAAAATGTAATTTCGTGAGAGCCATGCAGTGCTCACAGTGCAGCTCCTGTAACAGAGCCTGAAAAAAAATTTGACTTTATGGCTCCTGCAGAAAGAGCCATATGTTGCCGACCCCTGCTCTAAATGATCACTCTATTGCAAATATTAATAATATGGAAATAGGTCGATCAATGATACATGTAAAACCCAGTGGAATTGCTCATTGGTTACTGGGGGGGGGGTTCGAGGAGGGGAGAGAAAGAACATGAATCATGTAACCAAGGGAAAATATCCTTAATTAATTGATTAATTATTTTTTTTAAATGTCAAGCCATTCCCCAATTGATAAATGGGCAATGGACATGAATAGGCAATTTTCAGATAAAGAAATCAAAACTATCAATAAGCACATGAAAAAAGTGTTCTAAATATCTTATAATTCGAGAAATGCAAATCAAAACAACCCTGAGGTACTACCTTATAGCTAGAAGATTGGCCAATATGATAATAAAGGAAAATAATAATTGTTAGAGGGGACATGACAAAATTGGGACACTAATAAACTGCTGGTGGAGTTGTGAATTGATTCAACCATTCTGGAGGGCAATTTGGAACTATGTCCAAAAGACTTTAAAAGACTGCCTGCCCTTTGACCCAGCCATATCATTTTTGGGTTTATACCCCAAAGAGATAATAAGGAAAAATAGATATACAAAAATATTTATAGCCACACTCCTTGTGTTGGTAAAAATTTTGAAAATGAGGGGGTGTCAATTGATTGGGGAATGACTGAACAAATTGTGTTATCTGATGGTAATGGAATATTATTGAAAGGAATAATAAACTGGAGGAATTCCATGTGAACCTGAAAGACTTCCAGGAACTGATGCAGAGCAAAAGGAGCAGAATCAGGAGAACCTTATACACAGAGACTAATACATTGAGGCACAATCAAATGTAATGGATTTTTCTACTAGCAGCAATGCAATGATCCAGGACAATCCAGAGGAACTTGTGAGAAAGAATGCTATTCACATCCAGAGAAAGAACTCTGGGAACAAAAATGCAGAAGAAAAAGATATATGGGGAGAGAATAGTGGGGCAGGGGTAATCATGAATCATGTAACCATGGAAATATATTCTAAATTTAAAAAAAAGAAGAATTATAAACTTCAGGACCTGAGAGTTGGTATCATTCAACCCTGATTTTTTTTAGATAAGGAAACTGAGGTAAAAAGAGAGAGAAAAAAACTCTTAATACTGAAGGCCATACAACAATGTGCCTAGAATTGAGTCATTGATACTGAAAATCAATATTCCTATGACAACATGGTGTCCTCCAGATTGCCCAATTGAAATCACTCCTGCTTTAATATGAGCCCATTTTATCTCCACACAAAGACATTAAAAACCTACCAATGTGCATCACCTCTAAAAATCTCATGACTATTCCTGAAGAAAATAATCAAACTACTTTCTATTCCTTGGTTCAAACCATCCTGACTCCTTTAACTTTTGCTTCAAAAAATATATTTTCATTCCTTTAATCATGGACTAGTTGGCCTCTGAGGTCCCTTCCAGCACTAAATCTATTATCCTTTGATCTTTGGTGATCTTCTCTGTAACCTTTCTAGTTTCTTTAAATCCTATCTCAAAGGCTGGTGTCAGCTCTTCCTTGCTATTAATGAGAATTCTACTTATAACACATAAGGACACTATGTGGACCTTCAGAGTTTTGTTCCTTCAGAGGTCTCTCATTATCATCAATGAGTATTTTGGAATCATCACTTATTTGTAATGTGTTGTAGTTTGATCACATTTACCTATACCCCCTTGGGTAATTCTCAGCTTTGGTTTTTCAGAGATGGTAGTATATACCATGAAGTTTAGTCATATAACATCAAAAGAACATCAGTGTTTAAAAGAGGGTTTTTTGTTTCAAAGAGAAGCTTTCAGTCATCAAAAGAACTTGGACAATTCTCAAAGGTAATCTAGCCCAGGACTGGGCCACAGCACATTATAACAAAGGAATTCCAGAGGAAAAGATGCCACCAAAAGATTATGAGGAAAAAAGGGGAGGCTACATGCCTAGTGGTGAGAGGGAGGCATCACCAATGGGCAGTTTGTAAGCTTCATGGTTTCCTTCAGAAATTTAGGGAAGGCTCCTGGCAGTGAATTCTTGAAAGGACTTGAAGGAGATTTGCACAGACTGGGTAGGCAAGGATGGGTTACAATCTGCATTCATGTGTATTAGATACTTAATAAATGTTGTTGAGAAGAAACTAGGTGACTTAGTAGGTAGAGAGTCAAGCCTAGAGATGGGAGGTCCTGGATTCAAATCTGGCCTTAGATACTTCCTAGCTGTGTGACCCTGTGCAAGTCACTTAACCCTCTTTGCTTAGCCCTTACCACTCTTCTGCCTTGAAACCCGAATACAGTATTGATTTTAGGATATAAGATAAAAGCTCTACAAAATAAATAAAGGTTTGTTGATTGATAGTTAAAAGGACTAATCATGCCAATGAGATCTTAGCTTCACTGGAGTATTGAGACAGTCATTACCTATGTTGCTCTAAACTTTTGGCCCTCTTTATCTTCCAGTTCTCACTAATAGAAAATCTATTCTTGCATCTACTAATCTATTCCTTATCACTAGAATTAGAGTATATAATACCTTTGCTAATCTTGATAAAACTGAGCTAAGACCTTTCTTAGTACTACTCTAAATCAGACCTTGATAATCTGAAGTTCCGATATTTTAAAAATTCCTGCCACCATCATCATAAAGATTTCCTTTAGCTAATGAAAAACCCTAAATGCTAAGTATATCCTGTAATTTTACATCTGCTAAGTGGCTTGAACTGTGAAATGTTAGCACCAAAAAAGTTTGCCTTTCCAGCTGTCTAACTACTCTAAACATCAAACATATTGTACAGGAAGTCTCCTTTCCAGCCATTTAGTGGTTCTAAATGTTGGAATGCTTTTTAAATATATACATGTATATTAATTTCCCATCTGCAGTTCAGCTGTTCTAATTTTCAGTTAACATACTAGGCCTGTTTTGGTTTTTCTTATAAAATTAAATGCAAAAACTAAGAGATCATAAGCCAGTTCTTATGGCCTTTAAGTTGGGAGAAAGGAAGGACAAACCCAACTGAAATGCTCCTCTTCTTGTCCCTTCAACTTCACCTAAGCATTTGCAGGCCTATGGATCCTAGCTAGAATCCGTGCAAATGGAAATGCATTATTTTGTCAATCCCATATGCTCAAGAAACATTCATATGGGCCATTATACAAATAGGACAATTGAATATGTGTTTGTTTGGGAACATGCATGTGGCTTTAAGACTAAGAACATGTGTGAAACAAAGAGAGAATGCACCACCAATTTTGTTCTTAGGAATTTCTGCAGCTGGGCAATGAAGGCCATTTCTAATGCAGACTTTTCCATGGTGTTCTTCCTCCTAAGTTCCTGAGTCTAGAGCTCTGCCCCCAATCTACCACCCTGGGTCTCCAGGCTCTTCTTTGGCAAAACCTTATCATTTTGATCCTGACTTAGACCTGTTCTGGGCACCTTCCATTCTCTCGCTCCTTTCACCCCTAGATCTAATCAACCCATAATCCAATCAACACTTCATTCCTGGAAAGGATATTTTAATTAATTGTTTTATGATTCTATTCCTCATTCCTGCCATTTCTCTGAGTAAAAGACCCATTCCTATCCACCACTCACTACCATCAATGTATTGTCTTCCTCTCTTCATTTTTAGGGGGGGAAACCCATAGGTATAATAAATGTGAGAAAACCTTTTTCCACATGCTTTTCTTACCACCAGATAATTTATAGTGGCCTTATGAGAGTAAAACCTCATGAATATAATAAATATGAGAAGGATTTCAACCAGACACACGGCTTACTAAGCATTAAAGAATTGACAGTAAAGAGATACCCTATATGTATACTATGAAAAAGGTTCCTACCAAAGTACATCTTAATGACATCAGTTAATTCACTCATAAATGACTTATTTGGCTATCCACCATAGTTTCTTACTGAGATCTTTTTTTAAAATTTTCATTGTTTATTTAAATTTTAAAATTTTTATATTATTTTATTTTTAATCATTTATTTTAAATTCTTACCATCTGTCAGCATCAATTCTAAGATGGAAGAGTGGCAAGAGCTAGGCAATTGAGGTTCAGTGATTTGCTCAGGGTCACACGCCACTAGGAAGTGTCTAAAACCAGATTTGAACCTAGGGCCTCCCATCTCCACATCTAGCTCTCTTTTCACTGAGCCTTCTAGCTGCCTCTGGGCCCTTGTTTTCAAAGCAGTGGCCCCTTAATTTATATCACACAGCAGACTCTCTTCTTATATAAGACTTTTCTTGGAAGGGGCAGAGGTAAAGGATCTTTTGTGGCCAGTAGTTTTGTAAAAGTGAAAATTACCCCCACACACACACCCTCAGTTTTCTCCTTGGTAGCTAAGGCAGGTTCAGTGGTAGAAGAACCAAGCACCTACAAAATGACAAAATAGGTAGTTTGTCTTTGGGATCTTCCTTTTAGCACCAAATTGGAACATCCTAGTTTGAAGCCCAGCTCTGCCACTTCACCAGCTGTTGCTGTGGGACATTAGGCAAGCCCATGTCACCTCCCTCAGCCTTCATTTCCTTGTCTTTAAAGTGGGAGCACTGGATAAGGTCATTTCTAAAGTTTCCTTCAGCACCAAAATTCTATTATCCCAATGTGATTATCTTATATTTAATTTGCATCTTCTTTACATCTTTTGATGATAGGTGTTTTTCTCCTAAAAGTGTAAGCACCTGGAGGACAAGAACTATCTTATTTTTGTGCTTATATTCCCGGTGCTGATTCATTTGGTTTGTAAAAATATAGACTTCATATTCTCCCCCAAATCATGGAGCTCTTATTATCTTGATGGACTAGCAAAGTTTTGGAGAGATGGATAAGAATGCCACTTTCTTACTAAGTGTGCTTACCAATTGTGATAAATGACTAGCTTACATGACATTATTGCTCTGGAGGTTTATGAAACTATAAAGACTGGGATTGGGTGGCTAATATGTAATGACTAACCTCATTCAAACAAAGTGGAGGTCATTTCCAAGTCTCCAGTGAGAACATTTGGTCTTGTGGTCATAGGTATATCTTTTGTTCATTTTTTTATGAGGACAATAGTATAAAAACCGATCCCCAAATTTTAAGCCCTACCACAGGAAGAAAATAATTCTAAGTCAAACATGAGGAAGTGAGAGTGAGATTGTGCTTTTTTTCTCATTTTGTTTTTAATTTCACTTATCTTTTTCATGTGAAGAAGTCATTATCACTTTAAAACCACTGATTTGAAAATAAGAACTTTTTAAAAATGATGCTTGGTAGTTGCAGAAATGTAGTGGTAGTTATAGATAAGGAAGAAAGAAAGAAAGAAAGAAAGAAAGAAAGAAAGAAAGAA
>NC_058131.1:578728067-578736753 GCF_016433145.1 Gracilinanus agilis
AGGAAGGAAGGAAGGAAGGAAGGAAAGAAGGGGCTGAAGAAGAGAGAAACAAAGATTGAAAGAAAAAGAGAGGAGGAGGAAGGAAGGAAGGGAAAATAGAAAGAAAGGAAGAGAGGGAAGAAGGGATGGAGGAAGGAGGGAAGGAAGAAGAAGAGAGAGAGGAAGAAAGACCGGTCAGTCGGTTTATAAGAACTACTAATAAGAAGGCCTAAATTATTTTTTCTACCATCAACTATCTCTTTGACCTTGGACAAGTCACATAACTTTCCCAAGGCCTCAGGTTCCACATTTGTAACATGAAGCAATTGAGCTAGATGATCTTTAAGGTCTTTTTCCTGTTTGCAAATATGTGATTATATCCCTGAATCACAGCAGTTTTCTAACTTTCAGTCTACTGATCCATACGGTTAAAACAAACCAAAATCCCTACACAGTTTTTCGTTTTCTATTGAATTGCTTTTTTTTTTTATCAACTTCTAAAAGATGTTTGTGTCTTTTGCCTTCAGAATATGAAAAGAATAACAATTACCTATCAGCTCTCTTCTACCTGCTAAGTTCCATGTTTTCCATCCAAGATCATTTCTAAACCCTTCCATATGACAACAGGATTCGTGTTACATATTATTGTGTCGTTTTTAAAGAAATATCACAGTGACCAAAGATATCAGTACCTAAAGCACTGACTGACTTGTAATTGGGGCAGTCTAATGCTGTACTTGTCATTTTGTCATGCCAATAAGGATGTAGAACTGGGCTGTTAAAAAAAACATAAGCATCTGTTTAATAATTAGCTTAAATTTTATACTTTTTTCATTTGGTTTCCTAAGTGGCTTCAAGTGAATTGAAAGGAGAAAATTCTTGTCCTATTTTATGTCCCTTTCAAACGAAATTCATCAATAAGATTAATGCAGAAAATGGACAACTATGGAAGCAATGGGCTTGCCCTGTTATTTACAAGAGAAAAAAAAAACTACCTTATCTTGAACTTGACCGAGAATGTTAATTGGTTCTCTCCAATTGAATGGCTGAGTGGACACAGTATTATTCTCAGCCTTGCTATATGGGCATTATAGCCTTATGTAAATATTTGTGTATGGTGAGTACACATTTGTATTATGCTTGGTGTTAGTAATAATCCCGAAGGAGTTTCACTGTCACAGTAGGACATTCCAGTGTGTCCTGCCAGTCTATTTACCAGCTCTGAGGTTAAGTTCAGGGATGGCAGATTCCCCTCAGAGTTTCACGAGAGGGAGTTGAGTTTGGTCACCAAGTCAAGTGCATGCCGTCCTGCACCTCTCTTCCTCCAGCTGCTCCGTGTTCCCTTAATCCTTTGGCTCTTCATTTAGCGGATGGTGGAAAACACGGGCAAGCTTGAGATAGGGTAGATCTACTGAAGAGTGGGGAGAAAGAGGAATAAGGAGCAAAAAAAAAAAAAAGGGGCTCTTCCAAGGTCACCTTTTCCAGAAGTTGGGGTTGGGAGATCGAAAAGAGGCTCCTGTGAGTGCTTTTGATGGCTGAGGGCTGCAGCAACACTGGTGAGTCTCTCAGGAATGGCTCGGGAAGATCTGCTGCCACACCTGAGGCAGACACTCATTTATCTGAGCTCCTGTGCTCGGACTGCTAACAACCAGCTCAAATTGGCTTATTTTTTCACATTTGTCAAGGAGCCAGCTGCACTGGCTCAGCTGTGCATCTGCAGAAAGGGAGGCACAGAACCAGAGAGGGGGAAGAAAAAAAAAAAAGCTTTTTAAGTCATTATTCTTATTCATTTCCCCTTTTCCCCCATCCCAACCCTCCCCACTTTCTCTGTCTCTACCATCACTTGTCTTTATTCTCTTGATATATTTTTTAAAAGAAATCTTTTTATACCAATCTTTTCCTTTATTTGAGCTAGTACTCTTGGCATCTTCCCAGTGACCTGTCTGCCAAGATACATTTACTCCACCCTTATAATAAGGCTGTTGTTCTAACACTTCCTGCTTTCCTTTCTTCCTCTCTTTTTTCTTGCCTTTCTTTCTTTTCCTTCCTTTCTGTCTTTTTGACTCTCAAATACCCCTTCTGGAAAAAAACTACTCTTGTTAAAACAATTTGTCCTCAGAATGGTAACAAAGCGGATCTCCCAGACCAGGTTCCCTTAGGTAGCATGCAAATCCAATCAGATCAGAAGCAACAGTGGTCCCCAGAGTAAGTTGTGAGTTGTGATGACTTTATCTTCCTCTACGTGGTAGAGGCTTTGCGTTTGCAAAACCATGGTCATAGCTCATACCTTGGCCTTGTGAATTCTGGAATAAAATCACCCTGATTTTGAATCTCTTGAGAATGATATTAGCAATAATCCAACCACTGCAGTTGTGTCTTCTGGTAAGCCTAAAAGACCTGTAGCCCAAAGAGCCGCTGTTAGGTCAAGGACTATTATAAAATGGTACCAATTGGCTTTCCAGTAATGACAGAGCGTAAAATAATAGTCAGTGGGCGAAGGCATGGTTTTGAAATGTAAGATATTCCAGGCATTAATAGGAAAAATGAGCTCCGATTTATTTGATTGAAACATAGGAGGGAGAGCCTTGAGTAAAAGACATTCCTAAATTCAATCAATGAAGATACTCATAGGAATAATCTATGAAATATTCCATCACCAAGACTCTTCAGAGGAGAGCAAAGAGATTAAGAGTAGCTTTGGGCTTTATCCATCAGGATTTGTGGTGTCTCTTTTGGGGGCACCCTAGGTTTAAAAAAGTAAGAACCTCTAGCCTCAGCAGGCTGACTAACCACTCTTAGGCTTCATTTCCCCTAAGGTGGGTTTTATGGATAAGCCCATTTTTCTGCTCCAGACTTATACAAAGCATTGGGTTTTGATTTCTTGCGAGATTGGTCTACTTTATGAGATTGCTTTCCTATTTAATCCCAGGAATTATCCTTGTGATTCGCCAAGTGACTTTAGTGTGCTAGATACAGAACTATACAAGAGCAAATTGTAAAGAGAGATATTGCCACTTTTTAAGGGTTTGGGGGTTAGGATTGTGTGTTTTGTTTCTTTTCACTCACTCTTTTCTTTCTTTTCCTTTCTTTTTTTCTTTTCTTTCCTTCTGCATATTTTTTGGGGAAGGGATGAGTGGATAGTAAATTGTCAGTTTTTCTTGAAACAGAAAAATGTTCTGACCCGTTCCTGCTAAATTTCCTGTTATGCCCAACCTAAAAACTGAACCCATGGTGCTATTTAGTAGATCCAAAGCTACTCTTGATGCTTGAAAGAGTTGTAAATTGGGTATCTTGGGAAGCTGAAATCACTCTGCCAGGCCTCTGGTATAACTATCAGTTCACTAATGCAACCATTTGCTGACATACTAGTCAGCGGTACAAGCAAGTAGAAACCTATAGGACTGTGGCTCTTGTTTTAAGGGGAATCAGTAACTAAAGAGAACTGATGCTTCATTAAGGAATATGAGCAAAACCACTCCCAATTTAATTTGGTTTGATTATTATTTAATTTTATTGGTTAATGGTTAATTTGTTTAGTTATTATTTAAATTTCTTTTTTAATGTATTGATTTTTACTTCACAATAATTTTTAGCTATTATTGAATTCTCTTTCCTTTTTCTTACTTCTTAATGCCAGAACTAAATTTTCTCTTTTGTAAAGAAAAACAGTTAAAGAAAAACTACTAATTCTGGGACTTCTGTCAACATATACAAAATTCTGTCCATGTAGACCTCTGCTTTTTTATTGAAAAGGAGTTTACAGTTCATTACCTATGTTCCCGAAACAAGATTCTGCCAATAATTATTTCAGGAACTATGAGTACCACAAATTCAGACATAGGAAGGATAGCTTGGGGCAATATATCATGTAGTTTAATTCATATGTGAAAGGTAGAATAGAATTTAACAATCTAGTCCAGTTCTTTCATTTTAAAAATGGGGAAACTGAGGCATAGAAGGTTACTGTGACAGACCCAAGCTCAGAGGAGTAAGACCCTAATTAGAACCCCAGTTTTCTGACTTCTGGGTTTATAATGATGATGATGTTAAAGCCATGAAAGCTTAGCAAATAATTCTAGGTAATATATTTTGTTATTTGATCAGCACAATAACTTCATGAGGATAGATAATACAATATCCCTACCCAAACATAACTCACCCAAACCAGGTCCTCTGGCTCTAAGTCAAATTTCTCCTTAAGTGCCATTGTCTCAAGTAGACCATGTCTGTGATATTTCCCCCCCTTTCTTCCCTACATTGACGTAGGAAACTCCTCTTAGCAAAGCAAAGCAGCACCTGGCTGCTTATGCCAATGAGAAATGGCATGATTGTCCAGGGTCACCTAGTCCGTATTTGTAAAGGGTGAGACCTGAAAATAGGTTCCCTTGACTCCGAGGTTGACTCTGTATGCACTGTTCCACACTACCTCTTAAACAATGTCCATGAGAAATCAAAATTCACCTTTGTATATAAGGTCAGTCTTTCAAATAGCATGCATGGGCTTGTTGACTTGACTTGCCTCTACTCATGACTAGCAGCTCATTCAGTTACAGACTTGCCCCCTATTAACCTCACATTAAATGCTCTTTAAAAAATGGCATGGCCATGAGGGGAGTGACTAATAGGGGTTTCTGCCTATGGAAAATGCAGTAAATACAAGTGCTCAGACTCACCTGCTGGTAAGAGGATTAAGCTATGAACAATATACAGAAAGAATATGCTTTTGTATTCTAGTCTTCTTTTTAGAATACGGTAGTATATTTCTGAAATGTTATTGCATAATCTCCTTCTGGCTGTTTATAGGAATTATCTAAAGAAATATGATCTTATGAAAAAGTTGAATTGACTAAGAATATTGAGCAAATGAGTTATGAACACACCTTCATCCCCATCAATAAACATTTGTTACACACCTCCTATGCATACTACACTTGCTTGTTCAACTTTAAGCAAATCATTTAACCCTATTTGCTTCAGTGTCCTCATCTGTAAAATGAGCTGGAGAAAGAAATGACTTAATTAAACTCTTAAACACCAGTATCTTTGCCAGAAAACTAGGGAGGGAGAGAGGTGACAAAGTGAATTGAGGGCCCAGACTGGAGTCAGGAAGACTTATCTTCCTGAGTTCAAATCAAGTCTCAGAAATTTACTAGCTACATGACCCTGAGAAAGTCACTTAACCCTGTTTGCATCAGTTTCCTCATCTGAAAAATGAGCCAGAGAAGGAAATTGTAAACCACTCTAGTATCTTTGCCAAGAAAATCCCAAATGGTGTCAAAAAGAGTCAGACATGACTGAAAACGGAACTGCTAACAACAGCAATGGTGCTATTTTGTGTTAAGCACATGGCACCGATGTCCAAACTCTTGACATTATTCCCCATTCTCTTTTGCTTTTTCTCCAGTTGACTAAGGTCAATCCCTCCACATGTACCCTTGATTTCATTCTTTTTCTGTCTTTTCTATCAGACAGTTCTCACAAACATCTTCTCTCTGATCTTTGATTACTTCTCTTATACTGATTCCTTTCCTATTGTCTATGTACACCTCTGAGTCTCCTCTATCTTTAAGAAAAAAATCTCACTATTTTATCATCACCTCAAGCTATCATCTTAAATCATCTTTCTCCCAAATCCTGATTTTCACAACTAAATTCCTAGGGAAAATTGCTCTCTTTAGTTGTCTCCGCTTTCAACCAAATTCTTCAATTAAAACTGCTCTTTCCAAAGTTGCCAGTGATCTCTTAGTGTCTCCAGATCTATCAGACTTTTTTTTAATCCTCCTTATTGTCTTCTCTGGAGCCTTTCACACAGCTGACAACTCTATCCTGCTGGTTACTCTCCCTTCTATGAGTTTTCATGAAACTGCTCTCCCTTGGTTCTCTTGCTAATTGCCTGAGCAATCTTTCTCTGTCTCTTTTGCTGTATTATCGTCCATATCACATCTCTTATTCTGAATATACCCCAAGCTTCCATCTTGGACTTTTTCTTCTTTCTCTATAACCTCTCTTTTGGTAACTTCTTTATCCTTCTACTCCCATGGCTTCAGTTATCATCTCTATGAAGATGATTCCCAGATCTATGTCCAGTCTTAGTTTATCTCCTGCTTCACCAACTGTTTATTGGACATTTTTCCATGACCCATAATTTCCTATAAATAATTGATTAAGCCAGGTATTCCTGTTGCCTGGGGGGCATTAAATTAAATGGGCATTGGATGAAGGAAATGAGGATGTTTAATTTAGAGAAGAGTGTTTGGAAGAAAGAGGTTGAAAGACAGAGGTAAGATATCTGCCTTCAAGTATTTGAAGGAGGATCAGACCTTTTCTGCCTTTTCAATGGAACTAGGAGCAATAAGGGGAAGTAGCAGAAAGATTTTAGCTTAGTGTGTGAGAAAAATTCCTAACAGTTAGTTAGTTATTCATAGGTAGAATGGACTTCCTTATGTGGTAGTGAATACCTTTGAAAGTTTTCCAAAAGTGATCAGATGTTTTAGAAGGAATTCTTGATCAAGTCTGTTTTGGACTACATGGCCTCTGAGGTCCCTTCCAGCTCCTGTTCTATGAGCCTTCCAACTCTGAAGTTCTCAGATTTTCAAGATATTAATTGGAATTGTTTGTCCCAGGCCAACATGTCTGTTTCTCTTCTTTCTCCTATGCCATACAATTTTTCTTGAAACACATTTGTATGCTTCAATATGTTTCTCTTCTCTCAGCTGTAATTAGTTAGATATATTGATTCAGTGCCTACTACAAACAAGGAATGCCTTCTTATTCACTTTGAGATTTTCACCCTGGTTCTCTTTTTAAATTTCTGTGTGAACTTCTTTCCTATTAAGTTTCCTAATCTATAAAATAAAAGGGGGTTGGAGCAGATGACCATTAAATTTCCTTCTAATTTCTTACCTATATCTATCACCTCTTTCAAAACATAGATCAAATTTTACTTCACCCAGCAAGTACAGCACAAATAATTATACCTATTCACATTCTAATCACATTTCTTCAGGCTCCCAGTAACACTTAGATACATCACCCATTCAACAAACATATTTGACATCTGCTTTCTAAAACTATTATTTAAGGAATTTCATTTGTATATGTCTTGTCAGACTATAAGGGGCTATTTGGCATCTACTATATGCCAGGCACTGTGCTGCTCCATTCACAAAGAAAGGTGAAAGATCATCACTGCTTTCAAGGAGTTCATGCATTTTGTCTATCCAACTAGCCTGTAAGATCCTTGAAGTTAAAACTAGTCCTCTTTCTTTTGTACTGCCTCATAGTGTTTGAAGGAGTTGAAACTTTGGAACTCTATAAATGCTCAATACATGACTGGATAATGGCAAGGGCATTATAGCATTTGCCATCATGGAAGCCAAATGGAGTTACAAAATAAATCTGAGGATACACAACTTCCTCATAGGCATTAATATATTATCATCATCATCACCATCACCGCCACCACAATAGCTGGCATTCATAGAATACCTACTATTTACCAGGCATTATGCTAAACACTTTACAATTATGTCTTATTTAATGCTCACAACAATCCTGCAAGGTGCTATTACTCTGCTCATTTTACAGCTGAAGAAACTAAGGCAAAAAAGGTTAAATGACTTGCCCAGAATGACGAAGTTGGTATTTCAAGATTTCAAGATTTCAGATCGGGTCTTTCTGATCCCAGCCCAATGTTCTTTCAAATACACTACCTAGTTGATTTTGCTATACCCACAGAGACACACAAACACACACATACATGCATATATGTATATACATACATAGAAATATGCCTCATACAAATACAGACACATACAAACATATTTGTAATCACTTTACCTGGTGTAAAGAATAAGATTCTTTGGGAAATGCTTCCTGCTACTAAGTCATATTTCTGAATAATGTACAAGTCAAAAGGTTTATCATTTTGACCTATCATTTCTTACTCAATTATAATCGGTTTTGAAAAATATTTTCCAACCTTTAAATATTCCTGGCAGTCTAACTGCTTTAGTTCTAATTTTGTGTTCACAACTTGTTGCTAGAGCACAGCAGGAGAGGAAAATCACTCATTTTCTTGTCACTAATGACTTAGTTACTGGCCAAACATAACATGAAATGAATACAATAATATCTTAAAAGAACTGTTTTTAAAAAAGACACAAAAAGTTCCCTGTTCCTGAAATCCTGAAGGAAGAACTCAGGTGTTAGATTATCAAATAAAAATATCACTGATTTTTAGATTTCTGCATAAATTAGTCATATTGTGGATGCCATGGCAGCTTATAGAAAGAAAGCTCTATATTATATCTTATAAAATTACAGCTCTGTTACTACTAGTTTACTTGGGGGATCTCTAATCTTAGCCTGAATATGAGAATATATTTGATTTCATGAGTTTAAATTCATCTTAGTGATCATGTGTCTTTAGTGTGTGTGAATAAACATGTGACAGTAGCTCTGATGTGGCATAAAAGGAACACTGGGGTAGAGATCTGGATTTTATTTCTGACTCATCCATTGCCTAGTGCCTAGTTGTATGAATGAGACAAACCACTTAAATCCTCAAAGATTTAGTTCATTCACGTCAGTTCAATACAGCAAACATTTATTATGGGTCTACTATATGAAATTACTGGAGTTTGGGTATTTGTTCTGGTGTGTGTGTGTGTGTGTGTGTGTATGTGTATGTGTGTGTGTGTGTGTA
>NC_058131.1:578737124-578775727 GCF_016433145.1 Gracilinanus agilis
GGAGCGGGAGGGGGAGATGGAGAGTGTGGGGTTGGGGTTTAGACCTATGATTTCACCTCTATTGGGAACTCCCAGAATAGAAATTCCCTTTGATGCAGATCAACATATGAGTCTGTAACTCATAATCTTGAAGAGTGTTGGAGGTAAATATGGCCATACACCTAGGACAGGAAAATTGGAGCAGAATCCAGGTATTCCTGACTCCAAGGTCCATCCTTTTACCCTTATATCCCGTGTCCCCTATTCAAAAACAAAAATGAAATAATCACTGCTGTATCCCTAGGGCTTATCATAATTCCTGGCTCATTTGCTAAATTATTTTTCAGTCCTGTCCGACTCACTGTGATCTCATTTGCGGTTTTCTTGACAGAAATACTGGAGTGGTTTGCTGTTTACTTCTCCAGCTCATTTTACAGATGAGGAACTGAGGCAAACTGGGTTAAGTGATTTGCCCAGGTTCACACAGCTAATAAACATGTAAGGCCAGATTTGAACTCAAGAGGCTGAGTCTTTCTGACTTCTGGCTTGGCAATCTATCCACTGTTTCACCTAGCTGCCCTCCTGGCACATAGTAGGCGCTTAAAATACTCATTGATTTGTCAGTAAAGAGTTACTATTCTACTGGGAAAGTACAGCTTGTATACTGATTCACAAATATAAAGTCAATTGAGGAAGAAGAAAACACCACCAACTGGAGGAATCTGGGAAGACTTCATGGAAGACAAAGCACTTAATAACACTGGAGGTTCTCAGAAGCAGAAGTGAGAAGGAATTATATTCCAGGCATGTGGAGATGGATGTGTAGGATGAGTAAACTGGGCTAAATGATTCTTATTAGAAATTATTACACTGGGTTTGTGCCATTTTGAAAATAAAAGCACAGAGGATATGTCTTCTAAGAATCCTTGCCAAAGAAATGTTTTCCTCAATGCTCTTTCCTCCATTCTGTTTATGATGTCTGGTAAAAACAAGTCTTTTGACCTAAAATATCTGGGAATGTCATATATAATTGAGAAAGCTCTGGATTTGAAGTCTGAAGACCCAAGTTCAAATCTGAACTCCACTGCTTTCCTAGCTGTAAGTCATATGGCCTTTAATAAATCTCAATTTCCTCATCTAGAAAATGAAGATAGTAAGAAATACCTTCTTATATACTTCACATGTTAGTTGTAAATCACAAGCTTTGTATTCTAAAAAGTTTAAGTATATGAACTATTGTTTTCTGTGTCATTTGGATAATAACAACTCAGTTCTGTGCTTTCCTTGAGGTGTATATTGGGATGGCATGTTCTTTCCCACCTGGAAAGGTTGGAAGTAGAAGGGGAGGGTGGGAAATGACCAAGTTTATGCACCTGGATGAGAGAAATCTAGGTCAACCTTACTTAGCACATTAGTGCTGTGTTCGGTTAGCGTTCTTTCACAGTAAAACTTCCTAAGAAATGTTAGTATCTTTGAAACTATTTTTATATAGAATTTTTTAAAAGTGTCTTCGGGTGGCCTTTTAAAAAGACATTTTTACTGGATCTGAGGACTTTGGAGAGATGGAAATGGACAGAGTGTACTGCTACAATCTGGCTTCTGTTAGACGTGGCAAACATTTATCAATTAGTCATTAAACAAATGTATTAAGTACCTACTGTGTGCTAGGCACTGTGCTAAGTCCTGGGGATTCAAAAAGAAGCAAAGTCAGTCCTGCCTACAGTCCAATGCGGGAGACAACATGCAAGCAAATATATACAAAACAAGAAATGTGGAGGATAAATAGGAAATAATTAATGGGGAGATAGCACTAGAATGACTAAATAATGAAACTTCATTTTAATAATTTAGCAACAGGGGATTATTCATGATTGGTTATATTGCTTAACAGTTAGGAGAGAGTTCTACCTTTGTGATTTTTCTGAATTGCTTCAAAAGAAATAAAAGGGTTGAAAAAAAAAAGATAAACTTTCAATAGTTCTTCCTCTTTCCAACCCCTCCAATGAGTGTAATTGCCAACTGACCTCTGGAGGGATGCTTTTATGCCTAGAAGTATGAGATTCATTATGTAAATAGTAAACTCCTAGATTCAGGAATACAAAAGACAAAAATGCCTGTCTTCAGGAAGCTTACATTCTCTTGAAAATAATGAAAAAGCTCACAGATGAAACAGAAAAACAAAACAGATACCTAATGATTTCAGGGTGGGGAATAACACTGCCCTAGTTGCTAAAAAGAGAGGGAGGCAGAGTTCAACAAAGGCCTCCTATAAGAGGTGGAGATTTGTTTCCCTAACTTGGGTTTATTGTTGTTCAGTCAGGTCAGACTCTACATGACCCTATTTGGGCTTTTCTTGGCAAAGATACTGGAGTGATTTGCTCTTTCCTTCTCCAGCTCTTGTATGTTTCCTTAAATTCCTCAGAGAGGGAAATCATATTTCCACCCATTTCAGGAAGGAACTTTCTCACAAATATAAGTAATAAATGTGTGTTGAGCTGAGAGGGGAAACATCCACATTATTAGTTGACCTAAACAGCAGGGTCACCTGCAGAAAGACCACATTGTGTATTAAAGGTGGCCTGGTTTATTCATTATGTAAATCAATGAAATTCTAGAGCATTTTATTGGTGCCCAACATTATGATACAGTTGAGAAAAGAACAATTTAGCTAGATCCTGTTGAATAAGGAGAATGAGGAATAATAAGGGAAAGAGAAAAACATGATAGAGGGTAACTACTAGGAAAAAGTAACCCAATCAATGGCCAACAAGGAATTTGTGACACAATTGAGTATAATCAATCAACAAGCATTTATTAAAAATATTCCTTGCCTTCAAGCAGCTTACATCCTAATGAAGGAGATAAGACTTAAATAACTGGTTCCCTCCAAGATACAGAGTAGAGAGATGGCGACTTTACCCAGGCATAGAAATTCAGATCTCAAGGAGTATGCAATAATTCTGATCCAAGATACAGGAAAAAACAGGCAATAAATAATGAATTATACAAGTGAGTATATAATTTAAAAACTAAGGTATACAATGCAGAGAAAAATCAAACCATTTTAATGCCAAGATTGCAGGACCAGATTGAGATTGAATTACATATAAGAATTTGCTTATAGGAGAAAATCACATATTTCAGTTTGTGGAACATTATAGGAGAAAATCACAGAAGGCTAGTTAAGAATGAGAAGACTTCTTAGAGTGAGTAACATTAGAATGTCTGATCTTAGGAGAGCAGCTAGGTAGCTCAGTGAACCAGGTTTGGATATGGAAGGTCCTAGGTTCAAATCTAGCTTTAGACACTTGCTTAGCTGTGTGACACTGGGCAGGTCACTTAACATTAATTGCCTATCCCAGTCTTATGTCATGGAACTAGTAAGTAGTATTGGTTCTAAAACTGAAAGTAGAGTTAAAAAAAATAAAAGGATCATTCAGAGAGGAGAATCACCTGAGAAAAGGCATGCAAGTAAAAAGAGGATACCATGTTCTATGAAGAGTGAGAAAAGAGTGGATTCAGTGGAAGATATTCATTGAATAGTGGGAAGTGAATGTTGGTTCAGTCATGTGGGATATTAGACTATCTAATCTCTAATCATGAGATCAGTTAGCTCCTTGGCTCTTCCTATAACCTTTTCATTTAAAGGACATGTTGTTCCCCAATAAAGGAATATTTGACATTTTTATCCATTGCATCAAAAACCATCTAACTAAAGCCAGTTCTACATGCTGAAAAGTAATTGGATTATCCAACCTAAAAATTATGCTCTTAGTCAGGGTTCTTACATTTTTAGTCAGTGGCCACACCCCTTAAAATGAGATAGAGGGCTAAAGAAATAATTCAGGTAATTAAAGAAGAAAAAACAAACTAATTCTAGTTATTCCTTCAATTTTCTAGGTGTAAATATACCCTTGGTCCTATATTTTGTAGTATAACCAATTTACTTTAAAGTAATAAATTAATGATTTGAAACATTTTGAGAAAAAAAATTCTCTGGAGATTTTATATTAATTTATAATGATTAAATAGCAGAAGTGAGTTGGGGAAAGAAAAAGCACAATAATCCCATGGCCAATTGCCTGGCTAACCTGACCTTGCTACTCACCACATGTCCCTTTCACTCCCACTACCTCGCTAGAATCTCAAGCACTGCTTCCTAGGAAAGAGACTACAAACTTCCTTGTTCCATAACTTATAACTCTGGTGATGCTACTTTTACTGGGTCTTCCTGGTTGGACAGACTTGACCTTAGTTCGAGTCAGATGCCAGTCTTCTAGGACATCAAGTGCCATGAAGCATCCTCCTCATACATATAAACCTTGTCCTTAATCCAAACATAGGGGAGGAGTGAGACAAAAATGGATTTTAAAAACTTTAGTTTTAAAAAAGGAAAGAAGGGTACAGATTTATATGAAATTCACAAAATCCCCCCTCTAATTCTTTGGGGAGACATGTTTGTCTTCCCAAGGAATCATTCCATATAGAATATTTATACATTTCAAAATTGTCTCACCAGGGTATTTAAGGGCCCAAAGATATTATACATTTCATTGATGGTCTAATTACATGTAGATATTACTTAACTAATTAAAAATGATTGATAGGCACATTGACAAGGAGCCTTTAGGGAGCATTGCCCTTTTTTTGACACAAAGGTTTGTATAATCAAGATAAAATGATGGCACACAGGAGGGATAGAAGTGGATGGAAGGTCCAACCCCCCCACAGTTAAGTTCATTTTTTCCAAAGGCTCACTCAGAGTCTCATGATGTAGTGCTTGATTTCAGGGAACATCTTCTATCATTGTCATCTTTTTAGTCTGTCTGGAATCATGATGGTTCTCACAGCATCTCCTCTAGGAGATCTTCTTTCCTGGGCCAGATTATTGACAACATCTTTCTCTAAAATTGCTTTAAAAAGTTCTTAGACTGTGGACCTTTCGGATAGCTTCACAACTGATAGATTTTTGCAGTGATTCCCAAAGTGGGTTCTACTGCCCCCTGGTGGGTGCTGCAGCAATCCAGGGAAGCGGTGATGGCCACAGGTGCATTTATCTTTCCTATTAATTGCTATTAAATTGTTTAAAAATTTATTTCCAGGGGGCTAAGTAATATTTTTTTTCTGGAAAGGGGGCAGTAGGCCAAAAAAGTTTGGGAACCACTGATTTAGAGGCATAAACAGGACATTAGAGTCTAGTTCAAATTCTTCATTTTAATAACAGAGAAACAGGCTCACAGAAGTGATCAATTTAGCCAGTCATCTGACTCAGTCCAGATGTATTTCCCACTAGTAAAGATTATATTTCTGTTTTTAAGGATATAAATTCTTATATTTTTTTAAAAAGAAGAGGGAAAAGAGAATGTGATTTTGACTTAATAATCACTGTCCCTTTATATTTATTCAGAAATTATTGAAGGGAAAAGGATTTTGATATAATCAATTGTCAGTTATCTTTCTTGTTGAATAAAAGAACATGGTACCAATAGAAAGAATACAGGATCATGAGTCAGCCATTATGGGTTCAAATACCACTTATGCTTAGTACCTGTGTGACTTTGGGCAAGTTACTTAACTTACATGAGTCTCACTCTCCTCAAATATAAAATGAAGGTGTTGAGCTTCTAGGGTCTCTTTCCAATGCTAAACCCATGATTCTAGGATGCCAAAAAATGATTTCATGTATGTATCCCCTTGAAAGAATGTCTGAGACTTGTCTTCTCCCACACTTATATTCTATACCTAATATAATGTCTGGGATATAGTAGGTGTTTAAAAAATGTTTAGTGAATTAATGAATTGCTTATATAAAGGGAATAAAACTACACACTCTAAGTGGAACAAAACTAGGCAATTCATGACTTCTGAAAACTTGGGCTAGATTGTTGGACTTGAGTGAATGTGAAAAAAAGGTGAGGAGGCAGCTAGGTTTAGTGGGTAGAGAGGCAGGCATGGAGACAGATGGTACTGGGCTCAAATTTAGCCAGAGACACTTCCTAGCAGTATGAACCTGGATAAATCATTAAATTCCAATTGCCTAGACCTTACTGCTCTTCTGCCTTTGAACCAATACTTAGGATTCTAAGATAGAATCATTTTTTTTAAAAGAATGAATGTGATGACCCCCAAACTCTTTAGGGAAGTATGGAAGGAAGATAAATTGTTAGATAATAGAGAAGGAATGATAGTTTAGGTCAACACAGGTCTCCCTGTGATTGTCAGTATTACATTTGTATTTGAAAATACCCCAAAGGCATTACTACTAAGGTATTAAAAGAGTTCTCCCTTTTTAAAGCTAGAGTTGCAAGAACAGGTAAGGACATGACGCAAACCCTAGTGTGGAAATCAGAGGTCCCTGAGTGGAGTTCCAGGAACCCTAGAGAAGCAGTTCTTAATTTTTTTTAAACCCTTACCTTCTGTCTTGGAGTAAATACTTTGTATTGACTCCAAGGCAGAAAAGTGGTAAGGACTAGGCAATGGGGGTTAAGTGACTTGCCCAGAGTCACACAGCTGGGAAGTGTCCGAGGCCAGATTTGAACCCAGGACCTCCCATCTCTAGGCCTGGCTCTCAATCCACTGAGCTACCCAGCGGCCCCCCAGTTCTTAACTTTTTGTGTAACAGTCTGGTAAAGCCTATGGACCTCTTCTAAGAATATTTTTTAATGAATAAAATATATAGTGTATACAGGATTAGAAAAGAAAGCAATTATATTGAAATGCAGTCATCAAAATATTTTTAGGGAAATAAAACAAATCCACAGAGCCTAAGTTGAGAACAGTGCCCTATAGGAACAATATTGGGTCAAAGAAATTAGGTAGATGGTATAGTGGATAGTATTGGGCCAGGAGTCAAGTAGACTCAAGTTCAAATCCTGCCTCACATTTGCAAGCTAGGTAACCCTAGGCAAATCATTTAACCTCCCTCTACTACAAATTCCTCATCTTCAAAATGGGGATAATAATAACAACCTCCTCCCAAGGATATTGTGAATATAAAAATGAGAAAATACTTATGAAATGCTTCGCAAACCTTAAAGTATATTATTATTGGGTTCCAGTTTGACCATGCATTCCATGGAGTTTTCAGACGCTATTGTGACTTAATTGCATATGTCCAATTTCTATTTCACAGCAGGATGGGAAGGTTCTTCTGCTGGACTCTTAGGTAGCCTTCTCTTTTGTTCCTGCACTGTGGTTGGGGAACTGAAGTAGGGAAAATAGAAGACATTCCAGGCTGCTTCTGGAGAAAGAATGGGATAGACAAGCTAAGATATAAGCAGTGAGCATTTCTGTTTTTACTATGCATCTACTAATCTAATTAAAATTTGTGTTTAAATTGTGATGATGTATAAAAGTAATGAATGAAGCAAGAAGCTGAGAAAGGAAAAGCAGAGATAGAGCTAAGTAGGTGAAGGCTGAGTCAGAGATTAATAAGTGGTCCTAGAAAAGAACTAGATGACACGGGAATGGGGAATGGAGAGGGGAGCAGGGGAAGATGAGTTGATTGTGCTGGTTGATTGAAAATAATATATGTGTGTGATCTAGACTATTTACAAGATGCAGATTGATTTTGATTGTTACATTAACAAGAAATTAGTAAGTCATAATCTTGTTCCTTTGGTGGCTAGTGTGAATCTACCCAGGATTCCTTCTTTCTTAGTACATCCTTATTACTGACCTTAAACATTTTACAGGTGGGGAAATGACTCTCAGCTTCTTCTGTGTTTTTACAAAGTCAAAATCCAAGCATGTTCTGGTCAATTTAACAACTGGCTCACAGCACATACTTTTAAATTGGATCTGTTAAGTTTGACTTTTTTTTTCACCACTTTCCTAAGTCTAGGCAATCAAGAAAACAATAAAACAGACTCTGATTCATAACATTTGTTGATTTCATTGCAATTTCTCTATGAAAATTTAACAGTTGGCTCTCACAAGTTGGTAAAAGCCAGTTCCAGCAAGCACAGCTCACCTATGGAAAAGAGAGTTGACAGTAGTGACTATCCCACAGGACAAAGAGCACTTAGAATACAGAACTCACTTCTAGTCCAAATGATTATTCACGGGTTTCACGAGCTTTTGAGCAAATCACCTAACCTCTTTGAAACTTAGTTTCCTCATCTGTAAAGTGAAAAGGTGGGTCAAATAATTTATAAGGTTCCTCCCAACTCTAACATTCTTTCATTTCATAATTCAGCTACAAACTATAATTTAAATGTCTATGCACACCCTAGGTTTTTCTAGGAAAGGCTATTTGACTTAAATACATATTCATAGATTGATCTCCATATTTAGTCTCAGCATGGGGTTGTTTTTAGCATATGGGTAAAAACTCCATTTGCTTGTTTCTGAACAGGATTTTTTTTTCAATGTACCTGCTTGAAATATTTGTTTTGTTCAGCTGCATCTAAAAATCAAAATTGACAAAGATTTCTTAAGTGCCTACTATGTGCTAGGTGCAAGAGTTAGGTAAAAACATTTTAAGAAAAAGGAAAAAGCAAGACTTCTCTGTAACATACACACACACTTATTTGTAACATTTAAATATTCTTATTGTAACATCAAAATTGAGGTAGACATTAAAAGGACTTTAAACTCCTATTTCATTTTCTTCATTCTGGACAGTGCTCATACCTACTGATGAGAAAACAATCTAACTTATAAAAACTGTGCTTACAAATCCTCCATGGAAATTTACCTGCAGTTGCTTTCTAATTCAGAGTTATCTTTGTTTTTAGCATCTCCTGAATTCTTTGCCCATACGATAACGTGTAAGGACGTGCTTAAGTCTTTCTTCCTTTCCGAAACTTTCCTGTACAACTGAGATGGGGTCAAAGAGACCTTCTTCTACGAATTCTTATAGCATTTACTACCCTAATCGCATAATCACTACTTCTGGTCATCTCTTTGTTTTTAATCATCTAACTGGCAATAATGGACGTAATAATATGATAACTGACCTTTATATAGCACTATAAGCTCTGCAAAGCATTTACTTGAATTATCTCCTATGATCTTTTTAACACTCTTTCAAGATAAGGGCTATAATAATTATTCCTCTCTTAAATAGATGAGAAAGCTGAGACTTACAGCTATTTGCCCAGATAGTAAATATCTGAGGTGGGGTTTGAATCTGGGCCTTTCCAAATTCCATGTTTCAAGCTCTGTCTCTTAGACCATATAATCTCTTTGTTGCCCAGTATTACTTTGGGGATACAAAGAAATTTTGTATCCCCATAGTAAATAATGTTGACTTTTGGTATTTCAGTTACAAATTAGTCAATCCATAAATCTATGACCAGCCATTAGGCTAGGCGACAGAAATACACATGCAAAAGTGAGACAGTCTCTGCTCTCAAGAAGCTTACATTCTAGGGGCAGCCACAACACAGTCATAGAGGAGAAAATTGAGGATCAGTACAAAATAAATACTGGGTGGGGGGGTGGGGGGGTTTGAGAGGTGGGACTCCTTAATCTCACATTAGGGGATTTAAAAAGACATTTTGAAAGAGATGGTACTTGAATTGAGCCTTGAAGAGAGGGAAGGCTTTCTCCTAGGGGAGGGCAATTAAATATTAGAATATATGTAAAAATAGTGCTAGAGGAATATTGCTTACTGGAGTAACTTTAGGATTCAAAGAAACCTTTTTTACAGTATGTGGATGATAGGTTACAACTCTGTTTGGGGATCATATTATATATAGTATTACTAGCATTCCTTTTTTTCCATTTTTTTGAAAATTACCACCTTCTATAGCTGAACCACACATTGTCCTGGCTCCTGGACAGTGATGAGAAACCTAAGGGGGATAATCATTTATGGGGGAGAATAATGTGGCTGAATTTTGCTTTGTTTTGTCTTTCCCAAGATAGATGGGGCTGGCTGGTACATTATACACTATAATCTCATCTCACTGGGGTCAGACTTTCAATTGAAGCACTAGTGTAGGAAAACTTCTAATGGCTTAACTATTCCTGACAGAAAGTCTCTTCCTGAGATTATCTCAGCTTTACCTGTTCTGCATTCTAAATATGTGCTTTTGGATTAGTGGTGACAGATTTGCTAACATTTTGTTTGTTGGTTTTGAAATGGTAACAGATAGAAAGGAAAAGTGGATTTGGACAGAACATTTGGATGCATACCTTTTGGCCCTGAGACGTTCAGGCAATGATTACCAAGTATGTGACTACCATGCTTTTTTAAAATTGAAACTCATAATGGAAGGAATGCATTTTAAATATTTTAAATTCTCTTAAATTCAGGATTTATTAGATGCCAATTGTGTGCCAGGTACTATACTAAGGTTCAGAGTCGGGGGTTGAGATTGGGGTAGATTGATTAAAAATTAAACCAGTACCTGCTTTCAAGGAGCTTACATCCTTTTAGGAGAAATAATATATGGGATTGTTGTTCTTGATTTTTAGTTGTGTCTGGATCTTTGTGAGCCCATTTTGGGTTGGAGTGGTTTGCCATTTCCTTCTCCAGCAATATACAGATAAATAAACAATTTTGTCAGAGAGTAGAGGTCATCAAGTACTGGATTTAAAACAGGGAGAAAGTTGAGGGGATTCCAGAGAGGCTTAGTGTGTTGACTAAGTATGTTGTAAAAGACCTTAAATACTAAATAGAAGATTTTGTAATAATAGCAACAATAGCATTAATAATAGTAATAGCTAACAAAAATATAAGGCTTCAAAGTTTGCAAAGCTCTTTACAGATATTATCTCATTTAATCCTTACAGCAACCTTGAAAAGTAGATGCTCTTATTATCTCCATTTTGAAGAAGAAGAAACTAAGGCAGACAGAGGTTAAGTGCTTTGCCCAGGATTACATAGCTAGTAAATATTAGAAGTTAGTTTTGAACTCAGGTCATCCTGACACCAGGACCAGTGCTTTATTCATGGCATGACTTATTTTAACCTAGAAGCAACAGAGAACCATGGGTGCTGTTTTTTAATTTCTTCCTTTCTTCCTTCCTTCCTTCCTTCCTTCCTTCCTTCCTTCCTTCCTTCCTTCCTTTCTTTCTTTCTTTCTTTCTTTCTCTCTATCTCCCTCCCTCCCTCTCTCTTTCTTTCTTTCTTCTTTCTTCCTTTTTCTTTTTCTTTCTTTTTCCTTCCTTCCTTCTTCTCTTTCTTTCTTTCTTTCTTTCTTTCTTTCTTTCCTTCTTTCTTTCTCCTTTTCTTTTCCTTCTTCTCCTTCTCCCCTTTACCTTGCATCTTAGAATTCCTAAGACAGAGGAATGTCAAGGGCTAGGTAGTCAGGATTACATGACATGCCCAGGGTCACACTGGTAGGGAGTGTCTGAGGCCAGATCTAAACCCAAGTCCTTCCAACTCCAGGTCTAGTGTTCTTTCCACAGGTTTTTGAGTGATAGGATCAGAAATGAGCTTTAGGAATAGCAGTGTTGTAGCTCTATGGATGATGGAATAGAGGAAAGAAGGACTGTAGGCACTAAACTCTGCCTAGTATTCATAGAGTTCATAAAAGGACATTCATAGAACTGGAAGGACTTTAGATTATATACTCCAACCACCTAATTATATAGCTATGGGAAAGAATCACAGAGAATTAAAGTGATTTACCTAAGGTCATTCAGCTAAGACATGCTAGACTCAGGTCTAGAACTCAGCTTTCTGGTTTCCTACTTCCTTTTGCTTTCTACTCAACAATCACTGCCTCTAAAGATGGATTGTAGATTATCTTATTAGCATTTGGAAAGTATTTTTTAAAGTAACCTAATTATTATTACCAGGACCTGCTTTATACTTAGAGCTCAGATCAGATCAACTTGGAGTCAGGAAGACCTGAATTAAAATCCAGCCTCTGCCATTGACTAGCTCTGTGACCCTAGACAAGTCATATAAACTCCCTCTCAGCCTCAGTTTCCTCATCTGTAATAAAAATGAGTATAGTAATAGCACTTAGCACCTAGGGTGGTGAGAATAAAATAAAATAATATATGTAAAGTGCTTTGCAAACCTTAAAGCTCTCTATAAATACTAGTTATCCTTATTACTAGATGCCAAAATGCCTTCCCCAGCCTCAATGTAGATTCGGTACCAATTTTAAGGGTATGAAACTAAGCCAAAGCTTTGTATCTCCTGTTAAAATGTAAGTTATCTTACATGGAAGGATAACTTTAAAATATTATCACTCACTAGCATCTTAGCACCAATAATCATGATGTGTGATGTTGAATAATATTCAACTTGGAGCTCAGAGGCCTGGGTACCAATCTAGGATCTTATACCTACTATGCAAACTTGGATAAGGGACTTAAACCCTCTGGATCTCAGTTCCCTCTTCAGTAAAAGAAGGGCCAATAGAATGACAATAGCTGACATTAATATGGAACTTTGAAGTTCGTAAAATGCTTTACCCATATTATTTCATGATCTTCACAAAACCTCTGGGAAAAAGGTACTATAGAAATTATTATCCCTATTTTGAACATTAGGAAATGGAAGCTTACATATTTCAGGGAAGGGAGTTTCTAAGCCTGCTTCTGATACATACTGATTGTGTGACTAGGCAAATCATTTAACCCCTCAGTGCTACAGTCAACTCTCCATCAGTTTGATTCAATTCATTAAACATTTATTAAACAACTACTATGTACTAGGTACTGAGCCATGCATTAGAGATACAGAAAGAAGGAAGGAAAAGACAGTCCCTGCAACCAAAAACTTTAGAGTTTGATGGAGGAGATAACATGCAACAAATAAACACAAGGCAAAATGTATGGCTTAAATAGGAAATCTTTAGGGGAGGGAGGAAGCTGGAATTAATAGAGATTGATGAAGGTTTCCTGTAGTAGGTGGGATTTCAGTAGGGATTTATAAATTGCAGAGCAAATGGTCAGTTGCATTAGCAAAATGAGTTTCCTTTCTTAGAAATTACGTATGTCAATGAAATCACGGGTCCATGCTTAGTCCTGGTCCCTTGGAGACAATGTAGGGTATAGTAGGAGAAGGTCTAGACCAGTGATGGGCAAATTACGGCCCACAGGCCAGATGTGGCCCCCTGAAATGTTCTATCAAGCCACTGAAACATTATTCCTAATCTGATGAATACAATGAGTAGGATACAATACAATGAAACTTTGAAAGAATTGCCTTAGAAACAGACTGGCAGATGAGCATTTCCTTTCCTTTGGCCTCCTCTTTTAAAAGTTTGCCCATCACTTCTCTAGACTATAGTAGAGTCCAGAAGGCCTGGATTCAAATCCTACCTCAAACACTAGACAAATCCTTTAATCTCCTTAGCTCTCAGCTTCTTCATCTGTAAACTGAGGATATTGGGTACTGACTTCCTTAGGCTATATGATCTCTTCTAGTTCTAAATCTGTGGCCCAATGAACCATTAATTTATTCAATAGCAAGAAAGGCAGGGTTCTTAGAATAAATAATTTTCCTTCTTGCCCACTGAAAAATACTAATAACACCCTTTTCTGGAAGAGTGACTTATCCTTCATTAGTAATGATGACCATCCCATCCAGCTGAGGTAGGGATTGGGATTATGTCTCATTTACAAATAAAGACACTGAGAGGTGAAATAGCTTGGTCAAAGTGTCATAAGGAAAGGCTGCTGCTGAAAGGTCAGCTTTCGGGCAATTACCAACTCTCTACTTCCCACAACACCCATTTAATGATAGCTTAGAAAAAATGGGAAATAATGTCACCTTGTTAAGAGAGACAGGAATGTCTTGTCCATAAGCCTGATAGAAACCAGATACTTATTCAACCTGGAGATCTTGAGACAAGGGGGATAGGAAAGTTCAGTGGAATCAATTACCATCTATGGGACCATCAATGGGATTGCACACGTGCCTTGAAATCTGCTCTTTCAGCTTATGATGCTGAGCTGTGACCAGGACTCAAGGGGGAAAATTAACTAACTGAAGTCAATTAAAATGGGCTTTGAAACCCAAAGTCCTGAAGATCGGTATGGATCCAGGTGGGGAAAGCTACGGCCCCGGGATAAGGGTGATGGTGTGCTAAAAATAAGTTGGAGTAGAGAGTGTCTCCAAAGCCAGTTGGGAACTGAGAGGTATTCAATGGTCAAGTCAAGGATGTCAGAGTCAGCAGCTTAGTTGGAGAGCGCATCAAATCAGATCCTAATTGGCTAGACGTGGCCAATATCCTACATTCACAGAGTACAAGAATAAAAATGGAGTCGCTTCAGGAAGTTGAGAGGAGTCAGAGTGGAGCTGTTCTCAGACCCCCGGTGCTTAGCTGTTTTGTTTTTTTTTTCTCTTCCTTTTAGTCTTTGTTATTGTGGTCTCCTGCCCAACAGTGTCACTTCCTCCCCTGGTCTGGCTGCCACAATCTCTGTTGTAAAGCGAGTCATGTTAACATCTAGGACGTTCCAGGCTGTCAGAGGTCACTGTTGTTACAAGATTTAGAGTGAACATTTCTAGTAATAGGTGAGACATGAAGACTACTGCAGGCTACACTTTGAAGCTGTAGACTTGAGAAACGACGAAACATTTTCCAAATAGCTGGGAGAAGCTACACATCTTGTCCTTCTCTGCCTCTCCGTGTCTCTGACTTAGGTTGGCCTCACCAAGCAACACTGGCATGATTTTGAAGAAGGTAAAATTTGTCTCTAGTATATTAAATATTCCTTCAAAATCCTCTTTCCCTCACCCATGTTTCTTCCCATTCAGTACCTTAATTATGCACCTAAATACAGGGGTCTAGCACCCTGCATCCCCAACCCCGACTATTTTCTTTACCTGCCAATCACACATTTATTAAGTACCTTCTATGTGTCAATCAGTGTGTGAGGAACTGCGATTACAAAAGTAAAGAAACAGGTCTCTCTTCTCAAAGAATTTATTCTATCAGGGGAGTGAGTATAAGCATAATAAATATAGGAATGGGGATGTTTTGTTGTTTAGCCATTTTTCACTTGCTTCTAACACTTTGTGACCCCATTTGGGATTTTCTTGACAAAGATATTGGAGTGGTTCTGTTTGTTTTGAATTCAGGGAAGTGCTATTTGGAAGTGTCTAGCAGACTCCCTATGGACACGTGGGGGCTTTGAGACTACACTACCCATGATTCCAATGGGTTTTTGGTCTTTGGGCGTGGGGACGTCAAAGGTCCCCACACATAGGGCAGTTTAAATTCAGAGGAGGGCCTAGAGAAGGTTTCTTGGTTTCCTGGTTAGCTGGCTGGTGTACGAGAGAGAGGATGGGCACCAGCGGTAAATTTAAAAGATAGTCAGGGGAGGTTATAGATATTTCACAAACAAGGCCATGGCTATTAAAATAAGCTTTTCTCTTATACTATATGTCTTTATCATTTTTAATCTTAACAGTTCACCATTTCCTTCTCCAGATCATTTTACAGATGAGGAAACTGAGGTCAACAGGGTTAAGTGGCTTACCCAGGGTCACACATCTAGGAAGTATCTGAAGTGAGATTTGAACTCAGAAAGGTGAAACTTCCTGACTTCAGGTTAGAACTCTATCAGTTGTGCCATCTAGCTGCCCTCAGTATCTGTCTGGTCTTTAGATTTTTCTTTTATCAGGAAGGTCATACAGAAGAATAGGAAAAATATTGGATTTTAAATCAGAGGATGTGGATTTGAATCCTAGTTCTCTCTTATTTGCCTTGCCTTGGTCCCTTAACCTATCTGGACTAACTTCCTCATCTGTAAAATAAGAGGATTGGATTAAATGACCTTTAAGGTCCCTTCTAGCTTTATGTCTGTGATCCTTTGTTGCTATTGTGTTTGTGTAGCAAACTCAAACCCTCTTGGATCCTGAATGCCATTTTCTGACTATCATTTCTACTTCAGGGATATATATATATATATATACTTTTTTCACGAGGTTAGCCATATCACCGAGAGATCACTTGCCTGCATGTCAGTATGACTTTTTCTTCTGCTTCCAACTTTCTTTAGAATTTAGAATTTAGTCATTCTTTCTTCTAAAACCTTTCTTCTAAATGTTCTTCTATAAACAGCTATTTAATGTGTAGAAGAAAATGCTGATTCATTTGCCTCGTATAATCTCTGGTTCTTCTGTTGGAATCTCTTTTGAGTTTGTGGGGGCAAGGGCTTCCCCTGAGTGTCCCTCCCTTCTAGGGCAGAAGGCAAGGGATGGTGTACTGCCAGGGGCTAGGGAAGGAGTCAGGGAGGAGCAAGGCTGACAAAAGAGAGTCTGAGAGCCATGGGAGTAGGAGTCAGCTTAATGCCTTTCCCTGAAGCTGATGCCACCTGTCACTCCTCCCAGTTTTCTGAGATGTTTCTCCTTCAAGTTGCAGGGGTGTGGAAAAGGCCATGGGGTAAAGACTCGAGCGTAGTGTTTTCGATCTGGCTAGAACCAACATGTAGAAAGAAGTCTTTGCAGCCAGTTCCAAGGCCTTATGATGAAAAATGGTCTCCACTTTCAGAAAAAGACCTGATGGAGTCTGAATGCAGACTGAAGCATACTTTTTTTCTTAAACTTTCTTAATTTTTCTTAGGTTAGGTGTTTTTGTTTGTTTTTGTGTGCCTTTGTGTGTTTTCTTTCACAACATGGCTTATATGGAAATATGTTTTGCATGACTGCACAGGTATATTCTGTATCAAATGGCTTGCCTTCTCAAGGAGCAGAGATGGGAGGGAGAGAGAGGATTTGGAACTCAATTTTTAAAAAATGAATGTTAAAAAGGGTTTACGTGGAATTGGAAAAAATATAAAAATTCTTACGGGGTTGGAGGGTGAGGGAGGGAGGCTTTTCAGTAATCCTGAAAGTGGTCTGGAGGGATGATTACTGGTTGAGCAGTAGCATCCCAGTTTGAATGTAAGAATGAAGGAGAAAGTCTCCATCCTGGAGCAAACCCTAGAAGACTGTGGAGGAACCTTGCCCAATTTATCCTCCATTAGGTAGCCTCACCCTTTACCCAGACCTTGCTGAAACAGAGGCTAAATGTTTTCATGTAACACTTCTCAGTCTCTGTCGTCATCTTCCTCATGTTTCTCATATTTTATCAATCTCTGAAAATCCACTTTTGGCTTTTTTTTGGCAGGCTGTCCAGAGAAAAGGAATTTAGTTTTGCATTCATGTAAGCTCGGCAGCCTATTGCCATATTTTACCAAGAATGACCAGATCCTAGCATAGCACTGGGGATATAATAGGCACTTAAACCTTGGATGCACCAGAGTAACCCCAGTCTCTGCATCAGCTTCTTAACAAGCACCACTCAGTGTCTATCCTTGTCTCTTTAGACTGGATTCCAGTGCCTAATGTTTAATGTTCTTTGACTCCTGCATTTTAGATAAAGATTATTCCATTCTTTGTACTTCTGTTTCAGCACTTTACACAGCACCTGACACGAGGCACCAAATAAAACCATTGATTAGCTGACTGATATCAACCACAGTGACCCCAATATATCTTCAGCTCCAAAGTTCTAGGATCACTTGGAGAAAGGGAAATGTATTCTACAAAAAAAGGAGTATCTCCATTTGGCATGTTATTTGTAAAATGTTTCCCTTTCTCCAAATGATCCTAGGACTTTGGGGCTGAAGGTATATTTGGGTCACTGTGTTCTATTTATAATCTATTCTTCAGAAAGAGGCTAGGCAACATAATAGATAGAGGGCCAGGGCTGGAGTCAGGAGGACCTGGGTTCAAATATGACCTCAGATACTTACTAGCTGTGTGACCCTGACCAAGTCATTTACTTCCAATTGTCTAGTCCTTGCTGCTCTTCTGTCTTAGAGTTGATTCTAAAACAGGAGGTAAGAGTTTCATTAAAAAAAAAAGAATCAGGGACAGCTGGGTAGCTCAGTGGAGTGAGAGTCGGGCCTAGAGACGGGAGGTCCTAGGTTCAAACCCAGCCTCAGCCACTTCCCAGCTGTGTGACCCTGGGCAGGTCACTTGACCCCCATTGCCCACCCTTACCAATCTTCCACCTATGAGACAATACACCGAAGTACAAAGGTTTAAAAAAAAATTTTTTAAAAAAAGAATCAACTCTTCCCTTCATTCATAGTTTACCTTAAATTATGTTTTCTGTATCCTTTTTAATTTCTCTCTCCTTTTTGCCAGTTTCAGTCTAAGTGCTTCCTTTCATATTTCTGAGAACTAGAATTAAATTCAGAGATACTAACTATATTCTGGATTATCACTTCTTTTTCCTATATAAACCAACCTGTTCATTTAGTTCCAGAGGGTTAAATCCTCTCCAAAAGGAAAAAGTATTGTCCCAAACCAAGAGAAACAGAAGTAGACAGGCTCTGGGTGCTACCACTTAATCCAAACCTTGATGACTTTAAAGCTAAAATTGTATTATATATTCTAATCCTCCTCTTTAAAGGAAATGAAAATGAAAGGCAGAATACTTGGGTTCAAATCCTGACTTTATCACATACTAGCTGTGTGACCAGAGATACAGCCTCTTAGTGACTAAGGAAACTCTCTAAGACTCAAAATTGGCAGAGGAATTGCCATCTTTATGCCTGTAGAATTTCCACATCTAGAATTCCTACACTGTTGAATTCAAAGACTGGTACAAAAGAAAGGTTCCAGTATAGATCTTTCTGTTTTAAAGATTATATTCTTCTTACTCTGACCAGTTCCTCTCCAAAATTATCATTCTTGGTGGAGCTAGGTGGCTCAGTAGGAGCTAGGTGGCTCAGTAGACTGAGAACCAGGCCTCAAGTAAGGAGGATTTGGGTTCAAATCTGGATTCACACACTTCGTAATGGTGTGGCCTTGGCCAAGTCACTTAACCCCAAATGCCTACTACTTACCCCTCTTCTGCCTTAAGATGAGGGTTTTCAAAAAGAATCATTCTCCAATGTGCAATATGCCATAAATTCCGAGTTATTTCATCATCCAGCTTTATTTCCATTCAAAAGGCATTTATTAAGTTACTACTAGGTATAGGGCACAGTCCTGGGCACTAAAATTACAAAGACAAAAACTTTAAAGTTCCTGCCCTCAATGGTCATCTGGACAAATTCCTTCATTTTACAAATGAAGAAATAAGGCTCAGAGAGATCCTATGACATTTTGCTTCAAAGATGGCAATGGAGAACCAAATAGCCATCTGAAGATTTAGTAGTGTCTGTGTTGCTCCAGAATTTCCAGGGTAATGGAGGATACTTAATCTCCTTACTCTTCTCACCAGTACCTTCTGGTGTGTTCAATCAACAGAGGGAGGGGAGAAGGATAGACAGACACATCCTGCATTTTTCTATGCTGTGTCACTGACTGCTGTATTATCAGTCAGCTTCCAGAAATGGTATATCAAGAAGTTAAAACCATCTCTAGCTTGTCTATGGCTGATTGAGTGGTCATCTATTATATTTGCCTCTTGCAAATTTTAAGACATTTCAGGTGGAGCAATGCATTTTTTGGAGTCCTTGCATATATGTGGAAGCCTCCCTCCCCTCTTGTTCCATGCTCTTGCTAAAATACAACCTCTTTCCACAATCAGAAACCTGATACTTTCATACATTGTGCCTGTGACTTAAGATTGACGACACGAACCTTGGTTTTTTGAATATCATCCTGAAACCATGCCAAATTGATTTGAAATCCAATCTTGTTAAATTTACCCTTAAACTTCACAGCCTCTTTTCTACTTGGTTAAAATTATACATTTTGTCCCCCCCCACCTCCCACTGTAGTTTTTATAACAGAGAAAACAACACCTTTCCCAAGGAAAAGTAACCATCCAAAAATACCTTTTGGGGAAGCTGAGTAATATAAAGAGAATGAGTTCCATGGAATGGACTAGGTATCCTGTATTTTTCATTTTGATCCCAAACTCTTCTGCAGTCTTTGGATATCTTCAAACATATATGACTGCCTCAACAGCATTGCTTCATTATCAGTCATAGCTTAATAAAAGCCTCTGACCACAGAGGAACATTAATAAATTAATATTTGCCCAATACTTTGATACATACAGGTAAGGGAATAATATACAGATTAGAGTAAATATGAGATCTGGCCATCAAGTAACAAGATGTCTCTAATTAAAGAGATAGAATGGGAGAACAAAAAAAGCATGGTAGGTTTGGAGTTGGGTCCTGGGTTCAAATTTTAGCTCTACCATTTCTCTGATTTTGCTACTCTCTTAACCTCTTTAGACAATAATTCTTCGGGTATAAAATTGACTATGTGGCCTTCCAAGACCCTTTCAGCTCTAAATCTATGGTCTTATGATCTAGAAGCAAATGGAGAAAGTACTGGACCTGGAGTCAGGGATCTGAGCTCAAATGCATCTTTAAACAGTTAATAGCAGTGTAACCTCCTCAACTCTAAAATGGGAATAAAATCACCATCTGCATCTAATTCTAAAATGGGGATGATGACACTATCTACCACAAAATTGTTTTTAAAATAATATAAAATTATATTTGTGAGCCGTTTAGCAGAATACCTAGCATTTAGTAGGCTAGGTTAGGGGGAAATCATTAATGCAACTGTGGGGAAAAATATTTCAGAGAAAGGTGTGTGGGTATAATAAAAGAAGGGCTCAAGCAAAGTCAGTAAGGCAATAAGAACAAGCATGGAATGGGGCAATCACAGCATTTACTGATAATAAACTATTGACTATATAGTAGTTACTGGGGACCACTACTGTCCAAGTATCTGACCCTTTGTTTATTTAACCAGGAGCTAGCAAAACTCCACACAACACCAGAGAATTCTCAAAAAAAGTGTATAGCTCTCTACCGTTCTCTGAGAGCTTACTATTTCCAATCCCTGGCTCTGCTCCTTTTGTGGGTAACACAGCCCATTCATTAGTCAAGGGGTGTGATCTGCATAGCTTTATCCAGTTAGTCTCTTGTCTTGCCCTCCTCCATCAGGCCCCCATTCAAAGAGACCTTTCTGTGATGGCTATTCTACCACTTTGGTCTTGAACTCTCTTCCCTTGATTCATAGTTTGGCCACATGCCTGATCATTTTCTTGGTCTTTGACTCTTTAATATCATGTACTTTTAAAGCATACTCAACTTCAGAAAATTCATGGATCTGAAAAATAACTCCCTTTTCCACCATCTCCTCTCTGGCCATTTCAGAGGAGCAAAGTAAGAAGGGGTTACATATGAGACTAAATCAGATACTTAAGTCCTTATATAAAATGTACAGGCATGAAGGAAATGAACAAGATCAACTTTTTTATGTAGTTAGGGTTCAAGTTCATACAACCCAATATATTTATTAAAATTTTAAATTAAGAAAAATTTACCTCCTAACTTCATAATGCCTTATGTTGTCCATCCTAATTCTAAATTTTAAAATGTAGGAGGAGAAATTTTAGATTCTTGCAGTTTAATTTAGTTAGTCTCTCACACAGTTTCAATCAAGTATAATCCTGGATACAGAAATGATAAAAACATCTCTGATGAAAAAACAAATGAGATATCAAAATGAAATATTCTTTCTACATACTATTGATTTTTTCACTGTCTTGAATCTGATTTAATAATGATCATTATAATAGTATTAATATAGTGTTTTATGAATTAAAAGTACTTTATAGGTATTGTCTCATTTTATCCTTGCACGAATCCTAGGAGGTAGGTCATATATTATCCCCATTTTATAGTTGAGGAATGAGGTAGATGGAAGTTGAATGATTCGCTGAGGATAACATAACTAGTAAGAGTCTAAGACCAGCTTTGAACTCAGGTCTTCCTAACTCTAGGTCCAGTGTTCTGTTATATCCTCTATCTGCCTCAATAACTGTACAGCAACTGGTAAATCAGTTCATGCTTCTTTCCTTACCTGTAAAATTGAATTAACAATATTCTAACTATTGCATTTTGCAAGATAAGTGGCTGGTAAATCCTAAAGAGCTATAGAGGTAGAGATTAGCATGAATTATTTATTATTATGTCTTGATACATGAATGAAAAATGTATGTAGGCAGAGGGCAAAAATATGATCATTTCTCCCCTCTAAATTTTGGTGAACTTTAAAAAAATAATGTAATTTTTGAGAAATATAGCAAGAGATTTTCATTTGTGTCAAATGGTTTTAGGGTTCATTTTTTTGCCCTGGCACCTCAACCAACCAGATAGGAGGAGAAATTGCTTTAGAATCTATGGAAAAGGCCCCTACATAACTGGAATAGCTAGTTTTCTTTGTATGTTGCCAGAGTGTTACTGGGAGACTTGGTGAGTTATTTTATTCTATTAATATAGCAACTCCAAAGTAGAGATTGGAGTACTGTTGATCTAGTATTATTTACTTTTGGTCCAAGGCCTCCCACACCATGCAGGAGGTTCCGCAGCCAAGCTCATATTTCCTCTTATAAATCACTTCTAAAGCAAGAGGATCAAGAATTATTTGACAAAGGCAGCAATTGCCCAAATTGTGGCTTTTTCTATTAATATGTTATTAATCTCATATTCCTTGGGCAGGAATAAATACTCTCAGATGTAGTCTTATACCTGAGAGATAGTAATAATCTCTACATATTTCCTTAAAATTGTATATACTATTATTATTACAATCATTTTTGCTGTTTAGTCATATTTCAGTCACATCCGACTCTTTGTGATTTCATTTGGGATTTTCTTGGCAAAGATATTGGAGTAAATTTAACGTTTCCTTTTTTAGATCATTTTACAGATGAGGAAATTGAGGCAAACAGGGTTAAATGCCTCTCCCAAGAAAGAGTACTGGTCCTGAAGTTAGGATGATCTGAATTAAGATCTGTCCTCTGACACTGGCTGTGTGACATCAAAGAAGCCAGAGTTTTCCATTGCTTCCCAAGCCATCACCAGGCATCCTGACTTTTGTCTTGCCACTGGTCTTTTATGACTCTAGAAAAATAATGAGACTGACATCTTGGTGCATCTTCACCTCACTGAAATCCAGGTCACAAGCAAGTCTAGATACCAGTCTTATGCCATCCTTGGTTGCTCTGAAAATGAAAGATTCTGAACCACACACACACACACACACAACCTGGGTAAGTTTCTTAACTCTGTTTACCTCAGTTTCCTCATCATGAGCTGGAGAAGGAAATGGCAAATCACTCCAGTATCTTTGCCGAGAAAATTCCAAATGGGGACACAGAGAGTTAGATATGACTGAAAAAACAATCAAACAATTAATGACATATAACCCTTTGAAGTTTGAATAATACTTTCCATTTGAGATTTACAAATGAAATAATATATGTCATGAAATATCTGACCCTGTGAGCAGATGTTGTGGATACTAGCATTATGCCCATTTTCCAGATGAGGGAATGGAAAGTCAGAGAAGTCAAGGGTCAGCAGTGGGTTTTGAAACCCAGCGTTCATGACTCTTAAACCAGTGTTTGTTGCTCCCGGCATCAACAAAAATTGCCTTATTAGAAGTGTGCAAAATGTATGTTTTCTACCTGGCCAACGGTGAAGATGTGTATTAAGAGGATGAATAGAGGAAGGAAAGTTGGTAAGCACATTCAGAATCATTTCTACCTTTACAGAATATAGTCCAAAGGCATTTTCCTAAAAGCTTCCTGCAAGCCTTTGATGCCTTTATTTTATCAGAAGGAAGAGATGATAGCTGATTAGATTCCTGATGTATAGATAATCATTTTCTTTACACACATAAATACACCCGATGGGTCAAACACTATCTCATTCATGAAAAATACTGTGCTGAATATTTTTAGAAAATTAAACTTTTATGGATGACCTGGTCTGTGAGCAACTAAAATACCATAGCCTGCTTTCTGAACTGCTTGGATGAACTTGCTATTCAGCATTAGAAGAGTGAGCAAGGGAAATTCTAAAACATCAGCCAAGAAAAATCATTATAGTCTTATCAGTCATTTGGGATAATGGACTAGGGAAAGTCAATATAAATACAAGAGATGTCAACACTTACTTTCCATGAAGGTTTCTGTCTATTCTGTCTAACTAGCAGCAAGATACCTTTCATTTGGTAATGTTTCCTCCTGTTGGCTTTGAGACCTAATTCAATTTTCTTCATTGATCTTTGTTGTGGGAGGTCATGCAATTTTACATCTTTATGTATATGGAAATAATGATATTTGGACTACTTTTCCTCCAGAGTACATAGTGCAAGAATTAGGGTTCTCAGCATAAGAATTATTATCTGTATGTATGCTATGGTTTTATAAGGTGTCCCGAGAGTCTGAGTGTGATTTTAAGCTGTTAGAGTTAAGATTTTATAGCTCAAACTGCACTCTGATTTCTGGGACACTCTATATATTTCATTTATTTGCTAATAATAATTGCAAAATTTTATATTGTACTTTCGTATTTGGAAATACATATATATTTTTTTCAGAATTTCTTCTAAACTAGTTTATAAATTATATGAATGTTTATATAATACCCATACCCAGATAAACATTAACATCCCTTTTTAAATTGTATCATGTATCTTATTTTTATATTTTAATATTTAATATATTTTATTTTATTTATGCTTATGTTTATATTATAAATTATATAATATATTTATATGTGCATATAAATTATATATTATAAATATAAGTATATTTTTATTTATTTATAAATATTTATATTTAAAATATTTCCATATTACCTGCCACCTGTTGAGAGGACACAGCAAAGAATGCTGGGGGATGCAGTCCCTGGCCACAATATTTTTAAAACCCACAAAAGCAAACAATAAAGTAAAATTAATAATATGGTGATTTCATCTGAAAGTACATACAACATTCCACATCTTGTTTCCCCACAACCTCTCTGTTTTGAAAGGTTATTTTGAAAAAATTAACAAAAATCTATTTTTACTCCATACCACACCCCATACCATTGAAAAGAGAAAAGAAAACTAAATTCTTTGTAACAAATATGCATAGTCAGGCAAGACAAATTCCATCCTTGCTTGTATATAAAAATATACATGTCTCATTCTGTACCCTAAATCCATTGCCTCTCTGTCATGGAGAACATGTTTCATCATGGGTCTTCTGGAATCACAAATAGTTATTGTGTTCATCATGCTTCTTATACCTTTCAAAGTTTCTCATCTTTATAATGCCATTGTTATTATGCAAATTGTTTTGCTAATTCTGCTCACCAATCTTTATACTTTTACAAAAATCTTCAAAATGGTTCAATATTGATATTTTAGTATAAATTATGCTTCTGGGTCTCATTTAACTCCAAACAAGTTTAAGTCTGTCCATATCTTTTAGAAATCTTCTTTTTACTCATTTTTTTTAATATGAAAGAATTCTGTCACATCCACATATCCACCTATACCACCGCTTGGTTTATACACAAAAGAGATTTTTTAAATTAGAAAAAAAAAAGTCCTATATGTGCAAAAAAATTATGGCAGTACTTTTTGTGGTGGCAAAATAACTGGAAATTAAAGGGATGGCCATCACTTGAGGGATGGACAAAAATGGTGGTTTTGTAAACTCATATAATATTTGTTAGTTGAAGGAAGATATGTTGATGATCCCTTTCAACATCTAGTTTAAAAGGGGACCTTATGTATGACAGTGAGTTTAAGTAATGATGGATCCAAGAAACATTAATTTTAGGTTCTCCTCTTTCTGCACTTATCTTTTACCCAGCTACCATAGCGATTTTTCTTAAACATTTATCTGATCATGACAGCTACCTTAGTGGCTCCTTTTTGTTGGTAAGATAAAATATAAGTTCCTCAATTTGATTATTAAGCTCTTGGTCCAACCTCTTTGGTTTTTTAGTTGTTGTTTTTTATTTAATTTTTATTTTTTCCAGATTAAAGGTCAATACAATTGTCATTTTATGACATTTTGCAATTCATGTTCTCCTTCTCCTTCTCTACTTCTCTCCTCCCTCCTCAATATGGTAGGTAGCATGACATAAGCTGTACATATGTTATCATATAATACATATTTGTGAAGGAAGACACATATCACTTACTCTAGAGAAAAATTCATAGAGGAATTAAAGAGTGGCATGCTTCAATCTGAATTCAGACTCTGTCATTTCCTTCTATGGTGGTAGATGGCCTTTTTCATCACAAGTCCCTTAGAGTGTTGTCTTGGATCCTTACGTGGCTGATAGTAGTCAACCTATCTTTTGGTCCCATTTTCCTTTACCTTTCCACTTACTGTCTTTTTTTTCTACCTTTCCATTCTCAGTATACATTTCTCTACTTTTTTATATACTATAGCCCAGCCAAACCTGTATTTTCTCTTTTCCTCACATATGGAATTCCATTTCCCATCTTGGCACTGGCTGCTCTCCAACACCTGGAATGCTCCCGTTACTAGTGCCTATTCTCTCTAACTTTGTTCTTCAGTTGTGTCCAGTACTTTGGGACTCTTTGGACCACTGCATGCTAGTAACTTGCCAAGGTCCACTCATTAGTTACTTTGTATTTATTCTTTGTATATGTGCATATATTTTCGATATGTACTTCTGTATGTGTATAGGTATAAATTTAAACATACAAACAGAAGGACAAGATTGGTTTGACAGCTGAATGAAGGATGGACTAGAATAGAATAATGAGATGGAGAGACTAACCAGCACCCTATTTAAGTAGTCTAGGCATGAGGTGATGAGAGTCTATACCAGGGTGATGGCAGTATAGAAGAAGGAAGGAAAAGTATATGAGAGCTGTTTCCAAGGTCATAGCAATAGATTGGTAAGGTGATAAAAAAAACGAGGAGTTGGGGATGATCACAAAAAAAGAATGCTCTTTGGTATTTGGCAACTCAACAAACATTTATTGAGCACCTACTATGTGCCAGACACTATGCTAGATGGATAGAAAAATAAAAATAAAACAGTCCCTGCCCTCAAGAAGTTTACATTCTACTGAAGAGACAAAAACTTAAATGCAGTTAAGCATATAAAATACAAAATATATACAAAGTAAATACAAGGTAATTTTGATGATGAATTAAAATATAATTTGAAGGGAAAATGCTAACTGGAGAGAAGAAAACATGTTTGAATTGTCTTGGTTTTATTAAAGGAAAGAGCACTTGGGCTTCGAAGAAAAGTTATTCCCTTCTATTTATTTGCTTAAATTTCTTGGAATGTAAGGCTCTCTAGATCTTCTGCAATTATATATTTAGATGTCTCCATAATGGTGCAATTTCAAAATTATTTGTTAGGAAGAGACCTTGTGAATTTTGCATTTGGTATTATGCCCAGCACATCATTTACCCTCTAAAAATGCCAGGCCACAATGTTCTTTGGGAAAAGTGGTAGTAATAATGGGAAAGAGGTGTTTTGACATTTATATTGAATTGTGGACAAGGAGTACCAGGACCAGCTGTTTAAATGGAGATCCAAGAGGGAAGAGTGTTGGGTGAAGCGTGAAATGATATTTTCTTGTCATAAAAAGCAAACACTAGTTGCGGGGTAACAGTATGTTGGTGCCCTGGGAAGAATATGGTCTACCTTGGTGTAGAGACAATCAAGTATCAGAATTGATCCATGCTTTTTGTATGCCAATCAGGGAAGGGGGGACAAAGAAGAATAGTCTGAATTGTCTTTCAATCATGTGAACTTCAGAACTTTAGGATACTGTACCCCTTCAACAAATATATTAGTGTTCTTTAATAAATCCTCTTACAATTAGGCTTCAATTTTATCATATTCACTCTTACTAAGTGGGTATCAGAGGCTTCATTGTCCAACAGAGATTTAAGGGAAACAGTAAGAGTTGGCCATTAGGGCATAAGACTGGAAAAGTTATCTTGGGTGTCATGAGAACATTTAGGAGGCCAGGAAGCCCTGTTAACATACAGTCCTCTAACATAGATAATGCATAAGACGATCTATGGATAATTGCTCCTTTGATACCTTCTAGAGTTCAGCTGGCATTATAGTCAACATATTGATAATTCAGCCACTGGGAATGTCTGACCAGGAATCACAAGAGTAATGGATTTTCAAAACTCTTATTACACACCTTTCCTTTACTATAGAGGGCAGAGATTATCACCAAGGAACTATCATCAAAGGCATCCTTCACTGTTCTTGGTTCCAGAGAGGACTGAAACCAACTTATTTTTTCCTGATGAGTCAGAAAATGTGCTCCTGTAACTGAATTGGCTTCACTTGCTTTGTAATGAAGAAGAGACTTTCCATTTCTAAACAATACTTACTCCAGCTTTACGGCTATTCCTCTGAAGGGCTCAGGAGGAATCTAAAAGAGTTGAGCAGGAAAGTAACAAATGTTGGAAGGGATGTGGCAAAATAGGAACATTATTGCATTACTGGTGGAGTTGTGAATTGATCCAACCATTCTGGATGGCAATTTGGAACTATGCTCAAAGGACTTTAAAACACTGTCTGCCCTTTGATCCAGCCATACCACTGTTGGGTTAATACCCTAAAGAGATAATAAGGAAAAAGACATGTATAAAAATATTTATAGCTACACTCTTTGTGGTGGCAAAAAATTGGAAAATGAGGGGATGCCTTTCAATTGGGGAATGGCTAAAGAAATGGTGGTGTCTGTTGGTAATGGAATACTATTGTGCTAAAAAGAATAATGACCTGGAAGAATTCCATGAACTGGAATGACCCCCAGGAACTGATGCAGAGTGAAAGGATCAGAACCAGGAGAACATTATACACAGAGACTGATACACTGTGGCAAAATTGAATGTAATGGACTTCTCTACTAGCAGAAATGCAATGATCCAGGACATTTCTGAGAGACTTATGAGAAAGAACACTATCCACATCCAGAGAAAGAACTGTGGGAGTAGAAACACAGAAGAAAAACAACTGCTTGATCACATGGGTCAATGGGGATATGATTGGGGATGTGGACTCTAAATAATCACCCTTGCAAATATCAATAATATGGAAATAGGTTTTGATCAATGACACATGTAAAACCCAGTGGAATTGCACTCTGGACACAGGACAGGGGTGGGAGGAAAGGAGAAAAAGAGCATGAATCATGTAACTGTGGAAACATTTTCTTAATTAATCAATTAAATAAAATTTAAAAAATGAAAAAACAAAACAAAACAAACAAAAATAAATAAAAGAGTTGAGCAGAACCCTTGCAAATTCAGCAGAACAAGAAATAGCAGTAAGAGGGTATCTTCACCATTATATGTAAACTATCAGAAGTCCTACTTTCAGAAGGCCCCCAGATAATAAAACAATGTCCTCATCCTTAGCCATTGACCAAATTTTCAGAACAACCATTAGGCATACTTTTCTCAGGATACCAGATAGAGTTCAATTATGAAGGATTAGGCATGCACTTGTAGGTTAAACTTGTCATAGACATTCAGATCCACTTTTTGATTTAATCTGTATTCAATTCAATTTAACTATCATCTGTTAAACTTCTATTGGATGGTGGGTGCTGGGGCTATAAAGACCAAAATAATAATAATAAGAAGAAATAGTAATATAATGTTCCTGCCCTCAATGATCTTACATTTTGTTCAGTGGGTAAAACATGTACAAAGTCAAAATAAAATTCAGGGAGTCCCAAACATTTTGGAGCAATTTTAATGTTTAATAGCTTAAAACTGTACTACAATTTTGGGGACATCCTGGAGATAGTAAGTAACACAAAATAATTTCAAAGAGAGAGAGTAATAATGAAGAGGGGCATTGCAGAGAGAAGAGGTATCAAGAATAGATTTGTGTAAGAAGTAGTACCTGAGCTGAAGTACATGTTTCTCAATACCATTCCTAAACTGTAAGCCCATTGAAGACATTATATCACTTAAATGAGCAAACACTTATAAAACTTTCCCTCTGAGAATGATACTGTTCTTAGCTGCTGAGCTACTAGATGGGAAAAAAATTTATTTAATCTCTTCCCTCAAGGAGCTTACAATTTAATAGAATCATTAGATGCCTTTAGTTTAATAATAATAAAAATTAATAATAACAGAAATAATCACTAGCATTTGTGCAGTGCTTTAAATTTTGTAAACTTTTTACATATATTTTCCCATTTGAATCTCATGACAAGTTTGTGAGGGAGGTGCTATTATTATCTCCACTTTACAGATAAGGAAAGTAAGACTGAATGAGGTTAAATGATCTGCCTAGGATCACAAAGCTATAAAGTATCTCAGATAGGATTTGAACTCTTGCTGATTCCAAGTTCAGTGTTTTATTACATCATGTTGTCTCTGGTCCCTTGAATGTCCTATGTACTCCACAAATGTTGGTCAGATGATTTGGAAGCCTTTTGTCATGCTGTAGATCAGTGATTCCCAAAGTGGGTGCTGCAGCAATACAGGATAGCGGTGATGGCCATAATTTTTTTTTGTATTACATCCTATTCTGAGTTCAATTAATAGTTTCATAATTTCCAGGTGGCTCTAAGTAACATTTTTTTCTGGAAAGGGGGCGATAGGCCAAAAAAGTTTGGGAACCACTGCTGTAGATGGAGAATGGTAAGGTCAGCTGTTTCATCATTTCTATTTCTGAGCTGGTTTATTGATAGACCAAGGTCAAGCAGAAAAACCACTGAATCTAGCTAATCATGGATGAAACCCAGATGTCATTTTGATCAGTTGCTGTGTTTATAAGCCTTCTTTATAGAATAAGTCATGAGAAGTAGAAGGCAAAATAATAGGTCACATATTCTTGGTTCCCTTTGGGGCCAGGTAATTATATTTTCAGAGGACTTTAGAAATTTTCATTCTGCCAATAACACCAGATAGAACCTTCTGAGTGCTCAATTCTGACAGCAAATACCAAGGTAGAAAAAATATCTTTATCTATCTCTACTGTTCTCTTACTACTCCAAGAGTTCCAGCAAAGAAAACATAATAATAATTGAGGGTGGAATCACAAAAATCTTAAAACGTCTGGCTTACACTTAATATTGCCAACTCACAATCTAACTAATGCAGCAGAAGCCAGACTTCTGTGGTTAAAGGGTGGGGATGCTAGCAATATAAATCATTTGAGCAGCAAGGCTTGCAGACATTAAAAAATAATACCCAAAAGATGAATTTTCAGAGTACCTCACTAAAGGTCACTGACACCATCCCTATTCAGGATAGGAACTCAACATCTGTAGTCACTGCCTCTGTATCTTTTTATTCCTCAAACAAGTGTCCACCTCTAGATGAAGTTCACACTCCAGGTCCAAAGGAATTTCTTGCCACCAAGTCCTTAGCACTGTCAAATGACTCCACATCAGAAAGTGACATGGTTTTTATCATTGAAAATGGCATTAAAGAAGGGGCTTTGCTGTTGCCTTCTGTGGACTGTGGGATCTCTCCAACTGACTTGCAACTGAAATTTTCCAAACATATTCTCTCTATTAGAATATGAGCTCTTTGAGAGCAGGATCTATTTTCCTGTTCCAGTTGGGATGCCCAACACTTAGTGCAAAATTTTTTTGATCTTTCTTTTTTTTTTTTTTAACCCTTGTACTTCGGTGTATTGTTTCATAGGTGGAAGATTGGTAAGGGTGGGCAATGGGGGTCAAGTGACTTGCCCAGGGTCACACAGCTGGGAAGTGGCTGAGGCCGGATTTGAACCCAGGACCTCCCATCTCTAGGCCTGGCTCTCAATCCACTGAGCTACCCAGCTGCCCCCTTTAGTGCAAAATTTTACAAATAGAAAGTGCTTAATAAATGCTTCATTCATTCAATCATTTGCTCAAAGAAACCTCAACAGCAGATGAGCCAGGCATAGATTTTTCCCAAGTAGGAGCTTCACCAATTAGCTGCTTTCAGGCTTGAAACCCCAAAGCATAAGTGAATATTTGGGGTTTGCTTGCTATTATGTAATGTATATCTTGCCACACCATCAATCAAATTAGCATGTGTTTGTATTAGCTTGAACTGCTCTGCTCTTTGGGGATCTTGGCATGCTGCCAAGTTGACACAGTATAGGCTAGAAGATAAAAACATTAGAGCTCTGAGGGGTCATCTCTCCCTTCCCTCTCCTTTGGCTCATTTATAACCAGAAATCATTCTTTCCTCTCTTCACTCTCAAGGGAAAAGGCACCTCTTTGCTCCTTTCTTCCCCATTCTTATATCATTCCAAGTCTATAGCATCAGCTATGGTGGGAGAAGTTATAAAATCAGCCTTTGATTTGTGAACTTGTGGTTGAGGGGTAGGTAATTAGGTAATTAAAAACAGTTTCTTCATGTAAGCTCCATAAACAAATTTTCTTGGCATTTGTTTTGGCTTAAGGTTTTGTTTCATTTTCTTTCCAAAACTTGGGGCATTAAGAACCAAGGATGACTTTTCTACGAGAGTGGGAACATTTAGAATGGTTTGATTTCTCTTAATAAACAGATAATTATCAAAAATGTACTATGGGCCTAGGGTGAAACCTGTAGAGGTTATTTATACAATGCAGAAGTATAAGATGGGGTCTCTTCCCCTAGGAAAAAGAAGGGGTTTGGGGACTGGACAATCTCTAAGATCTCTTCCATCTCTATATCTATAATCCTATGAACTTACAGAATACATGTTAAATCACAGCAAACCATGAGGCAGAATATAATTAGTGCTAAGCATGTAGCACTGTCCTAATTAAGAGAAAGAAAATTCAGTGAGCTCTGGGCAAATGGAGTAAGGATGAACTTGATCTTAGGCGGGAGCTTAAAGAAGAGGTATGACTTGGATAGGCTGAAGGAATATCAAGTGAAGGACATCATGTGTCATGTTTTACAAGCAGCACAGTGATAGAATAAACAAGGTGCTAAACTTGGAATCAAGAAGACAAGTTCAAATTATACCTCAGATATTTACTAGTTATGTGATCCAGGGCAAGCCATTTATTTTCAGTTTGCCTCACTTTCCTCACCTGTAAAATGGGAATAATAAGAGCACTTACCTTCCATGTTTGTGAAGCTCAAAGGAGATAATATAAAGTATCTTGAAAACCTTACAGCAATATATAAATACTATTTTTATTGTCAAGTTATTTTAATCCTGTGATCCAAATTTGAAGTTTTATTGGCGAAGCTACTGGAATGATTTGCTGTTTACTCCTTTAGCTCATTTTACACATGAAGAAACTGAGGCAAATAAGGTTAAGTAAATTGTCCAGATTTACATAGATAATAAGTTTCTGAGGCCACATTTGACTCATGAAGATGAGGCATACTGATTCCAAGCCTAGTGTTGAATCTATTGTATCAACTAGGTGCCACTATTACTAGTAGAGAAAATAAGTTATTTCTTTTTCACCCACCCCCTCCCTATTCCTTGTTGCACTTATGATTTACTTTCCACCACTTTTGGAGGTAAGAAATAGGCATAAAATGTTCCTAGAACAGCAGAGAGATGAGAGAGACTTGACTTTAGAGATTACATTGAAGCGTAATTGGGAAATAAGGTAGAGTTTGATTATATAAGATCTTAAAAGTAAGACATCAAGGAGTTTAAATTTGATGCCAGAGGAAGTCGGAAGTCAATGAAGACTTCCCTTTTTGGGGGAAGAGAGAAGTCAACAAAATAAAATAGATATTAAAGGAAACATTAGTCTGGGAATATTGTCTTCCCCCAACCTATCCCAGAGTTTAAATGACCAGTTGCTTACTATACAATCCCTAAACAAGCTATTGAGTGAGACTAGAAAACTGGCAGATTGGCTATTTTCCCATTATTCAATAAGATAAGAGAGGCAACTTGGCATAATGGATAGAGAGCTTGAGTTAGGAGTCTGGGAAAGCAAAATCCAAGTCTAACCTATGATACATACCAGCTGAGAAAGCATGGGTACGTCACTTAACTGCTCAATGCCCCAAGAATCTCTATGGGACTAAGTTATGAAAAAGGTGGCAATCTGAATCAATACGGAGAATTCAAGAAAATGAGGCCCACAGAGAACAGGTTTGGGCATTTTTTTCATTCCTATTGTAATTCTGAGTAGAAACTCTAATTGAGTAAGCTGGTAATACTGGTTTTTGAAATCTCTCAATTCCTCTGCACATAATTTACCACGTCTGCCAGAGTCTATTTACGAGGGTACCTTTCACAGGATGTGTCCACTTACAGATGTTTTAAAGAACAGGAGATTTTGAAATAACCATTTTTAAAGTTAAATTTAATTAAATGTACAAGAAATATAGTAAAGGAAGAATAAGACCTAAAATCCCAGCCTAGGGAAATGGCAGAAGGGAAGAACTTTACCTTTCTAGTCTGCTGCCCATTCATCAAGGAGGTATGTTATCAGAATTGTAAGTATTTGTCTGTGAACGTGGTGGGTCTATGATAATACTGGATTTGCCAAAGGTCACACAGGTAGTAAGCTGAATCTGGATTCAAACTCATTTCCTTTGATTTCCAATCCAATGTTCTTTCTATTACTTATATATGCCCAACGAGGGGGGAAAAAAACCATTAAGATGCTCTACGGCAGAGGAGTCAACTATGCAGTCTGGGGGCTTTTTGAGGCTCATAACACTCCCAAGTGCAGCAGGAACCAGATAAAAATATAACAGAGAAATATTTAACAAAATACATTAAAATATAATAGAACTTAGATATGTAAATATGTGTTTTTCTAAGTCAATATGTGTCCCAGTATCCTTATGTATAGTTTAGTAACCCCCATTTCCTTTTGAGTTTGATACCACTGCTTTAGAGAATTTAAAGAAGAGGTCTATAAGGAAATATGGAAAGAGTTATCTGAGATGAGTAATAACGGTATCAATGGAATGAGAGCTGTGTACCAACTTCTTATAATGTTTTAATGAAAGATAACAAGGAAAAAAGGAAAATATTGCAAAAGGTGGTAGAAGGGGTTGGAGGGCAACAGAAAACAATGACTTTCTCCCCTTATTTATTGTTTCATTTAATTCTGCCTTATTGAAAGATGGGGTATGGGGCAGGGACAGCTAGATTGCTCAGTGGATAGTGCTAGGCCTAGAGACAGGAGGTTCTGGGTTCAAATCTGGTAGGTACAGATCCTAAGCAAGTTGTTTAACCCTCATTGCCTAGCCCTTACTGCTTTTCTGCCTTAGAACCAATACATAATATTGATTCTAAAATTCCAAGATGGAAGGTAAGGGTTAAAAAAAAGAAATAGGGGGTAGGAGGTGGGAAAGGGTTGAAGGTATATTTCCCCCTCATGCCTTATACGTTTAGTTGTTTTGTCAATCATTTTTTAAGTTTTATATTTTTAGATGGTAGAAATATTAACACAGACTGGCCAATACCAAAGGGTATTTCTCTCTATTAATATTTGAGATGAGAAGATAAACATTTTCTAAATAATTTTTCAAACACTTAGAAGTTTTGCTAGCTTTCTTGGCATTTTCTCATATAATTAGAGATGCGAATTTGAGAGAGCATTTTGAGAGAGAATTTGATTTATGGACAACGTTTCTAAAATTCTACTTTCTTCTCACCCTCTAGCAAAGGCATCTAGGCCACATGGGATTTATTAAGAGCCTAACAGTCACTAGGGGGCATCCCTGAATTTATTTTAAACTGCACTGTATATAGTCCTTGAGGGCATGTTTTGGTAAGGGGGAGATAGGCCAGAAGATCCCAGAAGTTGTGGCAATGTTCCTTCTTAATGCAGCTTTCTATAAGTACGTAGTAGTACATGATAAATCTGATGACCCAGGTCAACTATAATGTCAGTGTGATTTATGTGAAAGGAACACTTCTTTGGATAAAATCTTGTGGTAGTCATTTGCATCAAACATATTCTGAAATTAGTTATTAACTTTTGAGTAAGAAACCCACTGCCACCTATGCCAGACCATTCTACTTTTGGATAGCTCTAATTATTAGCTAATTTACTCTTTTGTCTAGTCCAGAATGATCTCTTTACACTGTCTATTCTTTGATCTGGGGTTAAAATTAGTAGGTCTAACCTGTTCCCCACTCTTAGCCTTTCAGATACTTTAAGAGAGCTATCCTGTGTCCCCTAAACATTCCAAGGTTCCTTCCACCAGTTCTCACATGGCACAAATCTGAGGATCTTCTCCATTCTGATTGACCTCCCTCTTCTGAGGGCACTCCAGTAGCTCCTCTTTTGGACACTGTCCCTCTCCCATTGTCTTCTGGTCCCTCTCCTGGATAGTTCCCATTTTATCAATGCCATTTCTAAAATATGGTACCCATTCACTACCAGAAAATTCCAAGTGTGATCTAATCATGAAACATTTCTGTCAGACTATCATTTTCCTAGTTCTGGATATTTTTCCTCCCTTAATTCAGTTTAAGATGACATTAGTTTTTTTAGCTTCTATATCCCATTCAAACCCTCCTGCACTCACAGTCCACTAAAATTCCAAGGTCTTTTTCAGATGAAATTCTATCTAGTCACACCTTTCTGTCTCAAGATGATAAGAATAGGGACTAGGTTTATTTGGAACTACTCAGGTGAGAAAACACTTTTTTCCCATATAAGTCAGTATTTTTTTTTCTTCCACTTAGAACAATGAGAAATTAAGTGACTTGCCAAAAGTTACATAGTAGGGATTTATCAAAGGCAGATCTGGAACTCCAGTTTTGCAGGCTTCAAGGCTGACTCTCTGTCTGCTATTCCATGATGTTTAGATTTCAGGGAGATTCTCTTATTATATCAAAGAAAAGACCCTTAAATGATCCCCGTTCATCCTCAAACTGAGAGAGAGTGATCTTGACTTTGGACAGGTGTCATGTTCATTCCTTCCAGCTCCAATTTGGGGCACTGGCTTCTGGACAACATGCTAGTTGTCTCCAATTGTGCTATTCCATCTCTCGTAGTTGTAAGTCTGTCTACTGTGGTTACTTCTCAGTAATTGACAGGTTCAATGGAGCATGCATTACTCTTGTATTTAAAGAGTGAGGAATGTCTTTTATCTACCCCCTGAGAAAAGCAACAAGCCATCCTAACAACTGTCAGAATAAGAGAAATAGTTCTCTTTTCTCTCTCAACAATATTAAGTATGCTGTAAATTCCCAGCAAGAGAACCCGTTTTCCTATCCTCCTGTCGTTACAAACCCGCAGGTGAAATTATCCAACCAGAAGAAGAAACAGACTCAACCTGATATAGAGCAATCTTGTTTAAAACTGGCTGATGATTACAGGGTTGTTCGGGGCTTTGTCACAGTTTTCAATAATAAACTATCTTTCTTAAGAGCTTTTTTTATCAGTCGTTGTGGTGTTTTCCATCTGCGTCTGGGCACTTTGGGAATTATGTGTGTATGTGTTTGTGCATATCCTGTATTCAGTGGAATAAATAAAGCAGATGGAATGTTAAAAATATGCAAAATAACTAGATATGGAACTCTAGGACCATAATTTCATTGGGGCAGTTGGGGGCACTGTCACATCATTTGGAGAAGCCCAGACCCTAGAGGATTATGCCTTTTTCCCCCATCCCAGGTTATTTATGATCCAGCAAAAAAACGATCTAGTATTAGAGCAAGAAGAGTCCTTATAAGTTGTCTTGTCCAAACTTCTCATTTTGCAGATGAGAAAACAGACCTAAAAGGAGGTTGGCTCACAGATAGCTCAAGGTCACATGGGTAGCAAATAACTGAGCTGAGATTTGAACTAGCCAAATAAATTGAAAAAAAAAAAGTTGAGTGCCTGCTATATGTGAAGGAGGTTCTCTGACTCCATATCCAGCAATCCTGGGAGTTCGATGTGGTTGCTTTTGCTTGGAGATTTCCAAAACAACAGGATAAGCTTTGCACCCTCACAATGTTACCCCAAACCACCTTCTTGTGCTGAATCAGCATCCAGCAGTCTCCATTCTTGCAGCATCCCCAATCACTGGCTGGCTGAGCTGTCAGTCAGCATCAGGCCAGGTAGCAATGGTATAACAGCCAATTAAAACCATCTCAGGCTAGCCTGATGCTTTTTGACAACTCAGCCAGCCAGTAACAGCAGTGGAGAGAGGAGAGGTAATGTGGCATTTCCGATTTAATTACCAATGGAAACCGTTTCTGGCTGGCCTGAAAGGAGATGATGGTCTCATCCTCCTACAGTTGTATAGGTTCCATTACTATTTCTGGGACCCAATCAATACAGAAATTTCTGTAAATGGCCCTGCAAACTCACAACCATATTTTTCCATCTGAAGGGAAGAGGCATTTAGGTCTTGATTGTATCTTGTGTTGAATCCCTCTTTTCCTTCCTCTTACTAAATCTATATCGTTCTTCATAGAAACCAAAACTCAGGTCTCACCTTCTTTAGAAGGCCTTTCCAGATCTGCTCCTCTACCTGTTAAAACATTAGCCTTCTCCTTCCTTAAAATGGCTTTGTATTTCTTCATATCTATTTGCAATTACTTGTGTGAGTACATGTGTTTCCTCCAAAGTCATCAATCAATCAATAACCCATTGTGTAGGTGTAGAAATAGGCAGGAATGAAACTGCCCTCAGGGAGTCTACATTTCTTTAGGGGTTTACACATTTGGTAATTGGAGGGAGACATTGGTATCTGGGAAGAGATGATGGCCTGGAAAGGCTTCATATAGACAATGACATTTAGATGAATTTTAAAGGAGTAGCTCCGTGGCCCAGTGGATAGAGAGCAGGGCCTGGAGACAGGAGGTCTTAGGTTCAAAAGTGATTTCTGAAACTTCCTACTGTGTGATCCTTGGCAAGTCCCTTAACCCCAATTGCCTAGCCCTTAACACTTTTCTGCCTTGGAACTGATATTTGGTATTTAATCTAAGACAAAAAGAAAGAGAAGAGAGAGAGAGAGAGAGAGAGAGAGAGAGAGAGAGAGAGAGAGAGAGAGAGA
>NC_058131.1:578785648-578832946 GCF_016433145.1 Gracilinanus agilis
AAGAAAGAAAGAAAGAAAGAAAGAAAGAAAGAAAGAAAGAAAGAAAGAGAGAGAGAGAGAAAGAAAGAAAGAGAAAGAAAGAAAGATAATCATCAATAACTCTAAGTTGAAGGGAAGATGTGAATCTGGAATCTGCATTGGCAGGTTTCTCCTTTGAGCAACCATCACTAGCATCCTTAGCCCCTTACTGCTCATAGGAATTCTTTATACCAGTGATGCCACTGGTCCAGTTCCTATCCCTGTTATCGTCAGGGAAATATATCTGAGCGAAGTTTAGATGAAGAAGCTAACAAGAAATTTTGCAAAGATTCTTATAGTTCAATCATGATCCTCAGCCCTAACAACAAAACATTAGGATTTCCTCCAAGCTCATTTACTTCTATGAAGTCTTAGGAGGTCTTGGTAATAATTCAATTATTTTTTAGTACAGCTGGCTGACTAGAACTGCCTTGTACCAGCACAATGATATGTTTATCCAGTCATTGATTACGAAGTGCTGGAGACTATAAGTCTTAGCCAAGCCATTTCCTAATATCACTCCCCAAATTAATCATTCTTGGGATACCTTATTCTTCCCCTGGCTATGTTCTAGGAAAGTATCTTCTCCTTTTCCAAAATCCCATTGATAATGAACACTTCCTTATGCTGGTGTTGGAACCCACTTCACCCTTCCTTAGGAAAATCTCCATATACTGACCCTTTTGGAAAAATACATTTTGTCTCTCTCTCTCCCTACTTCTTCCCTCTTCTCCACTTTACTCCATATTCCATATTCCTTTATGAAATTTTCTCCTTTTGGAAACACTAAAAAAAATCTTCTAATTGAATATTTTTGGCTTAAAAGTTCCCTTAGTTGAATCTTAGGCCTTGATGGAGGAAACTGCCTCTTTTATTTATTCCCTGTGCACTTGGAACTCAGGTTCTGAGCTTTAGTCTCTAGAGCAGGGGTTGGCAACCTTTTTGGCCATGAGAGCCATAAACAATACATTTTTTAAAATGTAATTTCGTCAGAGCCATACAGTGCTCACAGTGCGCGCTCCTGTAACAGTGCGCACTCCTGTAACAGCACCTGAAAAAAAAATATACTTTATGACTCCTGCAGAAAGAGCCATATCTAGAGCCAGATATGGCTCGAGAGCCATACGTTGCAGACCCCTGCTCTAGAGCTTAACTGCAAATCCTCTCTCCTAAGGCTAATTTGTTGTTTTGTTCACCAGAAGCAGGTGATAAGTGTGATATGCAGAAATGGGCAGCCATTTTCTATAGGTACAAAATAGTAGTTTGCCACTTTGGAACACAGAACCTGGCAAAGCACCCAGGGCATGTGGCAAGGTGACAGTTAAGGACAGGGTATAAATTGAGGTCCACAAACCCGAGAGTTCAATTCATTCTCTCTAATTTCTTAGGTTAGGGAGGTGATGGCAAACTGGGCCCCAGGAGGTTTGAGAGTTTGATTAGGCAGGCAAGGAGGGACAACCTTATTGCTAACCATATTAACACCTGATTGGCATAGCCAATAAACCTTTATATCAAGCAAGTGTATACAACTAACTTCAGGGAAAAAAACAGCATCTGACCCAAGGGCTTGTTAGCCTCTGGGCTCAGCAACAAACAGCAACAAGGATGGGGAGAGATCCCCAAGGTCTTCCCATACTCTGCACCTTAGGGAACAACTTGTGTTTCAGTATTTATTTAGTCGTAATACTTAGGCAAGATCATTTAGGGTTCCATCACCCACTTTCCTTCTCGCTCTTACCTACCCTCAGTTTGATATCAAATAAACCCAGTTTTATCCTAAAGCCTATAATAATCTTTGAAAGCCAACAATCTTACCTTTTGTGACAGTATACAGTTTAAAGTAGTCAGATTCTGGTAACATCTCTAGTTGGCTATAGCCACTTCCAAGCCAGTGGTAATCCTTCATTTCAACCCAATGTTTCAGGAACCTACATTCTACTTCCTGGTTACTCCTACCCAATTGCCTGCCTGGATTGGTTTCTAAGGCTTGTGGTTAGCAAAGAACCTTCAGTTTTAAAGGAGGCTTAGCCCAACTGGTGTGGGGAATAAATCTTATACTCATATCTAGCTGTGGTTAGGGTTTCTCCTTTGAGCAACCATCACTAGCATTCTTAGCCCCTTATTGCTCATAACATAAGTCACTGATCTTGCTTGGGGCATCTCCTCCTCCTTTCCCATATAGCTTGGGCTAACAGTTCTCAAACTCAGGACCTATTTACACTCTCCAAAGGTATTGAGAATCTTAAAGAATATTAGTTTTATGGTGTATATCTATTGATATTTAGCACAATAGAAATGTAAACTGATAAATATATTAATCATTTATTAATTTATTTAAAATAGCAATAATAAACCCATTACATGTTAACAACAATAACATTTTATGAAAATGAATATATGTTCTTAAACAAAAAATTGTAAATAGGATGGCATTACTTTTGCATATTTGCATAAATTTCTGTCATATCTGGCTTAATAGAAGACAGCTGGATACTCATATCTGCTGAGGTAATCAATCTATTACAATCTATTATTTTGGTTGAAATATATGAAGAAAATGGTCTCACATAGATACGTAGTTGAAAAAACAGGAATATTTTAATAGGCAAATAACATCTTAGTATTATCTAAAAATAGTTTTGACTTTGTGAGCTTCCTCAAAGCGTCTTGGGGACCACATTTTGAAAATGACAATTTGTTTGTTTTTACAAACTCTAAATGAAAAGGGCTTAGACATCATATATCAACATGTTCCTACGTTCTTTACCCCAGTAAGTGGTTAGAGTCATTCTACCACAAAATGTTCTTTCAAACTGTACAAGATTGAAGTTAAGTGAATGTATCATCTAGGCCATGAAAGATTTTCCATAATGTGTAGACTTCTTTTCCTAGGAGAATTCCAGTCCTAACAAATGGGCCATTAGTAAGACAAAAAGGCAAATAAAAGAAGATAAAAATCCTCAGATCCTAAACAATGTGAACCTGGGCAAGTCAATTAACTTCACAGCCTCACTTTTTCAATCTATAAAATGGAAATAATAGTGATTACTTCCCTCCAAGTTATTTTGAAAATCAGATGAGATCACATGTGCAAAGTAGTTTGCAAACCTTAAAATGTCACAGAAATGTCTTATTTATTTATTTTATTAATTATCATTAGCATTGTTGTCATAAAAAAAGAATGGTGACCTAGTCCTTGATTTCTTTCTACCCTCAACTACAAAATCTCAGATTTTTATGGTTTGTATCTTTTGTCAAATCAGATTGTTTATGGCCTCTGATAAAAGTGATAAGCTTTAAAAAATGCTAATTGAGCAGAGGCTGATTCCCCTTATCTTCGCATCAGTGACTTCCAGAGGAATCTTCTTTCTAGTTATTCTGCAGGAGCATTGCTAAAGTACAAAGTGCTTCACCAAAGCTGACATGATGGCCTATTTAGTGTGCCATAATATAATTTACTATCACTAAAGGCCTTTGGGGACATGACATTGCAAAACAAAATGTAGTATCCAGTATTTATAGCAAATAGACTTTGAACAAAAATATGTACTCTATGGTGCAGCCATCCTAAATGCTGCTATTAGAGGATGGGAATAAAAGAAGGGGGAAGGAAAGGGGTGAAAACTAGAGGGTGATAGAGAACTTGCTTAAGCACTGAGCTAGTTTAGATAGGAACTGCTGATTTGGAGCAACCTGGGACATGTTAGCACTTAGACCTAAAGGATGCTCACCAGAAAAATGTGCCATCCCACTGTTATAATTCACCTTAATGAGCAGGGAACAAAAGGTTGTGAAGGACAGATGTGACTGATTGCCGACAAAGTCGCGGCCCGCTGCAGCTGGCTGGGATCCCACTGGCGAAAGGCATAATATATTATGGCTCCAGGTCACATAATGGTAAATGAACACTTACTGCCCCTGTGGCAACTGGATTGATTATCGTACCCGCCTTGGTACAGGCCTGGCTTTGCTTTACAACTAAATGCATTTGTCCCTGCTGAGTTGGAGTTGGGAGATCAGCTTGAATGAAACAACACTCGGAATGAAGTTAGTGATGAGGTTGGAAGAGAAGGCTGTTTAGCAGGGAAAAGTTAGGGTTCTCTGGACAGAGACCCTTCTACAAAGGGGCAAGCTCCCATTGATTGACCTTTTGTATTCCCTGACTTTGTGGCCTGCACACAGGATGCACCATATATAAAACTATCAAGAGCAATAGAGAAGATGACAGAATTCAACTTGCCACCCTGCCAGAGAAAGTCAGCCTCACGAGGTCAGTTTGACTTGGTGGCCTAAAGCTAAAAAAAACAAAAAACAAAACAATCAATGTACCAGGTCACTGGTGGGCCAGATAATTCTGTAGATTTATGACCATGCATGAAAATAATCTGTTTCCCAGAAAATATTCTTAGATGCTGTGAAAAGATATGTGAAGAGAGGAAAATGATCTCTAGAGTTAGCCAGACCTAAGCCTTCCAGGAGTTGGCAAACTCAAGTCAACATCCTGGAATATAGCCCCAGATGAAATTTCAGCTGCATGGTTATTTATGTGGTTATATCCATTGCAGTGGGCCTGCTTTAAAGTCCTGCTCTCCAGCTAGGATCCGATGAAATCACTTAACCTCTTTGGACCTCAGTTTCCTCATCTTTAAAGGAGAAAAACTGAACTAGATGGCCTCTGAGTCCCTTCCAGTTGTACAATTCTGATTTGTTGAACCAATGAAAAAAAATGCTATTAGCTATGGAGAAGTCTACATCCAAAGGTGACTATGTGGTCTCATGGAAAACACAAATAGAGAAACTAAACCATTTCAAACCACAAGGGTGGCATCATCCTCTAGCAGATGATTGGTTTTCAGAAATATCCAAAGTAGCCAACCCTTTCTGGGAAAGGAAAGCTACTCTCTGGAGCTATACCCTGATACTGTCTTTAAATATTTCAGTTTTGGTTTAATAAAAATAACACTGGGAGCTTTCACCAAAATATTTAGCTTTTCACAGCTGTGAAATAGTATTGCTAGGGATATATGAAGGAGAATAAGCCTAACCATGATGAATGACTGTAAGGCATTTGGACCAGGAAGGTTTGTGTTTGGTAAGCTTCCCTTTTCTTTGCTCACCTCTGACCTGTGTATTTAGAATCTGCTCCCCAGGACTCCAGTTCCCAGCATCCACTTTTGTTCTAATGTTACATCCTTACGTTTTGGGGATAAAGTTTGTGTGTGACCCCACCCCACCCCTCCCTCTTTTCACTTGAACACTGCTGGGAAAAACTTCTCATTACTCAGGCTTTTACTTTTTGCCTTTTTTTAACTTCAAGTGATTATTAATAAATCTTATAAAATGTAATACTTGGAGTTATTTGATATTAATTTAAATCTTACAGACCACAATGGCTAGAAAGATCTTTTTCTAAGAAACCTGGCTGACATCAGCAGTCTTTCCACATCAGACCTCAGCATCTTCCCAAATTCTATGGATGATTGAGTTTGATATCTCTAAGATGACACCAGAGACCATCTCCAAACCTTGTCTGTGTCTGAATGAGCAGATGATGAAAATAAACATAATCCTTCATCCTTTCCAATATACTACAGCCTCACAATGATCTCAGGGCAGCTAAGTAGTGTAATGGAGAGAATGCTGGAACTGAGTCAGGAAGACTTAGCTTCTTGATTTCAAATCTAGCCTCAGAGACTTAATAGCCAGGTGATCCTAGGAAGGTCATTTAACCCTGTTTGTCTGAGTTTCCTCTTTTATAAAATGACCTGAAGAAGGAAATGGTAAACCACTCTGGCATCTTTGCCAAGAAAACTCCAATGGGGTCAGAGAGAGTTGGACACAACTGAAATGACTGAACAACACCAATACAATTACCTCAGGGTCTGCTGTTACAGAGAAATTCATAAGTTTTGGGAATGGAAAATAATCTTAGTAATCTTCTAGTCATAGGATAAAAGGTCTAGAAGGAATCTAAGAAGCCACATGGTCTAATCTCTTCTTTTTATAAATAAGATAATTGGGGTTCAGAGTAATTAAGTGAATCAGAATCATAAACCTAGAGCTGGAACAGACTTTATAGACTATCTGCCTCCCTGACTTTTCAGAGGAAGAAAAAGAGATCCAAGGAGTTTAGGTGACTTGCCCAAAGTCAAAGTGGGAAGATATGAACCCAGTTCTCTTCACTCCAGAAATTCTGCATGTAAATTTCTTTATAAACTTTAATGATAACAAAGCACCATTGTTCCTCCTTCTGTATTGCCATTTCAAACACGCCACACTGCAAATAAACATATATAATATGCATAAATTGAAGAAAGTTCCAAATTTCAGACATTCAGTAAAATAGGATCAATGAAGTTGATATTGAGATCCATTGAACCATTTGGGCCAGGATGCTTCCTTTCACTTGATTGAGAGCACCTAGAGTTTGATCAGACTTCAGAAATGTCAAGATCATCCATTACATTCCAGGCAATCACTAGGCATCCTGACTTTTGTTTTGCCACTAGTCTTTAATAACTCTGGAAAAGATTGTGAAGCTGATTATTTTGTATAGCTAACTCTGCCTTCTTAAATCTAATTTTTGCACAAGTCAAGACATTACCCTGTGATGTCATTGGTCGTCTTTAAAACAAAAGACAAACGAGAAAATATAAGAAGTCAGTCTCTGAGAGCTTTCCCTTTTGCAGATTTCTAAAGGTGACCTGGATTTTAATTCAGCCATTAGGATTGCCTTAGTAAAATTTGCATCAGTAGGATATATCCTTTGCTGGTACATTTGCTTGGTGATAATAGGAAAGAATGTGAATATTTTTGTATTTTTAAAAGAAATAATCATTGCAAGCCATGCATGTTCGCAAGTATGATTATATTGAGTCTTTTTTCTTAATGTGAATAATGTTGAGCTTGCCAAGTTCAATTTTCCTCTGGGAGCATTATTCAGTTGATACTTGCTCCTTTTTCTCTTCTTCCTCCTTCCTCTTCTTTCTTTCTTTGTTGCAACTCTTCCTTGTTTTCCTCATCTTCTTCCTTTTTTCTTGTTCCACATGTCTTTGATTATTTCTTCTGCTATATCTCTGTATTTTGGAATCTTTTCATTCTGTTTACTTTATGAGAATATGACAGGTGTCTTATCTGAAAAATCACTATTTTCTTACTATTTTATGGATCGATGTTAAATGTCTGGACAATTGTGGGCAACAGTTTGATCTGTAGTAATAACTCAATTCCAGCACAGCATATATTTTTAATTTTCACAAATATTTTAGGGTTTGTATTTGTAGTACAAGGATTTTGTCAATTGTTAGTTTATGAAGGGTAGAAAGTTCTTTTTTTTAATTTCTTGCCACTGGATTATGTTTCTAGCCATGGGATATTACTATCAGCTTAGTCTCATCTTTTTAAATGGGATTCAGATAGAATTGGAATGTCACTATCCTGCTATTATTCTTTTATATTTAATGTTATGTGGAATATTGCACAGGCAGATGAAATAGTTGCTTTTTGTAGCTTATGTATCATGATAAAAGGATTAGGATGTTAGTGTAACCCTTGTAGCTTCCAGAAAAGCATCCTTTCTACAACTCTAGAGAACAACAGGACAACAGGAATGATGGGGGCTTCATTCTGTTCTCATATGATTTTGATCTCTTCTGCTAGGTCTTTATATTTTGAAAGCTTCTCCTTCCATGTAGCTTTACTCTCTATTACTTCTAGGATCAAATATAAACTCATCTGTTGGCATTTAAAATGCTATACAACCTGATTCCTTCCTACCCCTCCACACTAGCCATACTGGACTACATACTGTTCTTCATAAACAATATTCTCTTTCCTATCTCTGTGCCTTTGTGCTAACTGATCCCCATGTCTGGGATGTTTTCCCTTCTCTTTTTAAATGTATTTGTTTGCTTGTTACTTTAAAATACCCAGTTAACTCCTTCCCTCCCTTTAGAGAAGGAATCGTTTGACAAAAAGTTATTATATGTGTGTATATATATATATGTATATATATATGCGGATATATATATATATAACTATGTCTTGCCAATTTCTGTTTATCAGTTCTTCTGGAGGTGGATATCAATAAATCATTCTTTAAACAATATTTCTGTTGCTGTATATAATGTTCTCTTGGTTCTGCTCAATTCACATCATAATTTCATGTAGGTCTTTCCATGCTTTCCCAAAATTAATTTGCTCACCATTTCTTACAGGGTAGTAGAATGCCTTCACAATTAGATGCCATAACTTGTTTAGCTATTCCCCAATTGATGGGCATCCCCTCAATTTCATTTTTTGCCACCCCAAAAAGGGCTGCTATAAATCTTTCAGAGCATATAGTTTATTTTCCTTTTATCCTTATCACCTGGGGAAATGAGCCTAATAGTGGTATTACTGGATCAAAAAAAAGGGGGTACACACAGTTTTATAACTCTTTGAGCATAATTCCAAATTGCTCTCCAAAATGGTTGCATCACGTCACAGTTCCACCTTACCTCCACCTCCTAGCATGATTGATCTCAAATCCTACCTTACGCAGAAGGTTTTTAACAGTGTTCACTTCTACTATCCCACCCCTAATAACCTATGCCTTCCCATTCAAGGCCATCTTTTGTCTGTCTTGTATATAACTTGCATCTACCTTAGTGAGTTTCTATGAGGATCAAATAAGATAATATATGTAAAATGCTTTCCAACTTTAAAGTGCTATATAAATGCTATTACTAATATTATTGTATAAACATATGGGTATCATTGTTATGTGATATAATATAGGCTCACTGAAAACAGAGATTTTTGCATTATTGTATTTGTATCCCCAACACCTAACAGAGGACCTTGAGCAAAGTAAGTGCTTAATAAATGTTTGTTGATTAATTTGGTTTGATACGATGATATCTATTTAAATAATTTTATGAATTAATGTTCTGTTCAGTCAATTACGTGCATCAATTCAATCTATGATTATAGTCTAGTTCTAGTACCATTTATGAGTTGAGTTCTCTAGGTTAGTTTTTAGATTATGGGGTTTATTATTAGTTATTATTGTGACAATTATTATTCTGCATGATAATTTTTAAAAACAAATCTTCATTAGAGCTTGCCTCTCCCTGCCTTCCCAGTGGGAGCCAGAGCATCTAGCCAAAAATGAGTCATAATGGCCATTTGGCATTCTATAGGAAAAACACCTGGCTGACTCTCTGAAGTCTTCCCTTGTTGATGGCTTCTACTGGCGTCAGAGGGACACAGCATGTGGCAGCAAGTAGTTTGCACATCTCCATCCTTGTTACGCTTCCATCTTATTATCCTCCTCGATAATGGTTTTCAGTTGCCTTTCTTGGGATATGGTCCAGTGCCTCAAGTGAAAGTGTCAGAAAATAACAACACAATAGTTTCTGAACCCCCTTCTTTGCTCATCAGTCCTCCGCTGAACAAGTCCAGTTGAGTCATCCAGATGTTCCTTTAGGCATTGTCTATTAGGGAAGACATCTTTGGGATGGATTTGCTTGCATGTGGCAGGCAACAGACTGCTTGTTAGACAGGCCATGCAGTAGTGGGAGCCTCGTTAAAGTAGATCAATGCCGCCTGTTAAACACATACATACACACACAAAACCCCAAACCCCAAATCCCTGCCTGGCTCTCTGCCAAAGAGGCCACTGTGACCTACACCAGTTAATTTGTTTAGTGTGTAACTGATGTTATGCTAAGTAGGTACTACTTTACCAGAAAGACTGTCAGCTGCAGGACTTGAATGTGCCTCTCATCACTTTGGAAAGCAAGGGATGCAAGCATTCCTGGAACATTTAAAAGCAGATGTTGCATCTGGTTTATGGGTGCCTGTATGCTCTAGGGTGTGTACATTTCATAGCTAGCAAAATGGATCACACGGATGTCTCTTTCCCATATGAAAAACTTGTTGCCAGTCTGACTTGTATTACAGAAGTATAGTCACTTCTGGGGTGAAGTTAATTATTTATTTTTCTGCATAGAAGCAAACTGGAACAAAAAAAAAGAATTACTATCCAGTCTGGATTATCTGTACTTCATTCATTCAATAAATTCTTACTGAGCATCCATGGGGCGAACATACAAATGAATAGCATAGCTGCCCTAAAGATGCTTATAATCTAATAGGAGAGCTAAGACACACACACACACACACACACACACACACACACACACACACACAACTACAGTTCAAAATAACATGTGTACATCCTAGCTATGTGACCCTGGACAAGTCACTTAACTCCTACTGTCTAGTCCTTACCACCCTTCTGCCTTAGAGCCAATATTGGCTCTAAGGCAGAAGATTAGGGTTTTAAAAAAATAATATATATATATATATATATGATAGGCATTATTAAATTGATATAAAGTGCTCTAGAATATCAAAAGAGGGGTAATATACCCTCAGTGCCCCCTTAAAGGACAATCAAGGAAGGTTTCATGCGAAGGTCAACACTGAGCTAGGACTCAAAAGGTGAGTGTGAATTCATTTGTGCAAGACAACGGAGGAGAGGGCATTCTAGGCAAAGAGAGAGTAATGAGCTAAGATGCACACATTAATTAAGTGTAAGACACATTTAGGGAGCAGCAAATACTCCAGTTTGGCCACCATATAGGTAGCATATAGAATAGTGATGGATAAAGATGGAATGATTGCGGAGTAGAATGGAATCTTATTGAGAGCAGGATCTGTTTTGGTTTTGGATTTTGTATTCTTAATATTTAGCACAGTGTGGTCACTTAATAAATGCTTGTGGAGGTACTGAATGGAAGCCAGATAGGAGAGGGTCTGAAATGTTCAGGATAGGGAATTTAGACTTTATTTGGAACACAATGAAAGATTTTAAGCAAAATCCCTGAATCTCCAGTATCACCTAGATGACCTACACTTGAATAAGAATTCTATCTATAATACCCCCAACAAAATCATCAATGAGACTTCCCTTAGGGTAGAGCTCACTACCTCTTGAGGCAGTCCATTCCACTTTGGAATAGTTCTAATTGCTGGGAAGTTATTTATCTTAGATCAGTCCTAAATGTGGTCCCCTGTGACCTGCCCCCTGCCCCCTGCCCCCTGTCCCCGTTGCTCCTGGTGCTCCTAGCTCCTAGTGCTATCCTCTGAAAAGAAAAACAGAAAAATGGAACCCATCTTCTACATGACTGCTCTTCAAAGAGTGGAAGATAACCGTTATGTCCAACCCAAGTCATCTCTTCTCTTGGCTAACCCAGTGATGGGCAAACTATGGCTTGCAGGCCAGATGCGGCCCCCTGAAATGTTCTATCCAGCTGTGGGACATTATTCCTAATCTGAGGAATACAATGAGTAGGATACCATACAATGAAACTTCGAAATAGTTGCCTTAGAAACAAACTGACAGATGAGCATTTCCTTTCGTTTGGCCTCCTCTTTAAAAAGTTTGCCCATCACTGGACTAACCAACCCTATTTCCTCCAAGCAATCCTCTCCTGGCATATTCTTGAGGCCCTTAACTTTCCTGGTTATCTGCCTTTGGGTGTTCTCCACCTTGCCAATGTGTTCCTGAAAATATGGCACTGGGTACTAAACACAAAACTGCAGGATGATGCAACCAGAACTTTAAATTAATTGGGTGGTAATGTGTAGAAGGATTTAAGAGGAAGGACAGAGGATTTAAATGACTCATTCAAAATCATGTGGTTAATTAATGGCAGAACCAAGATTAGTCCATAACTCTTTTCTAGGCTCCTAGAATTTGATCAGAAGAGTATTCTAGTTTCTGCATTATATGTGTGTGTATTCTATTCATCTTGAAGTAGAATTGAGTAGAATATCATCTTGAATATATATATATATATATATATATATATATATATATATTCAAGATAAGTAGAATGAGGGTAATAGCAGCTAGTTAGATGAGAAGAGAGAGCCAGATTTAGAATTTTACCATAGATAATCAATGATACAAAAGTTAACTGCTTTAAAATCTCAAGAAATGTTAGAAAAGAAAGCTATAATTGGTTTAATGTGAATTTGGTACAAATGATGATGAGCATTTCATAGAGTTCCTGAAAAGGATATTAGACCCCTTGCAAATGAACACAAGAGGTCCTCATTTTTACACCTTAGATGAGCATAGTAGCATCTCAAGAATTTATGGTAATTTTTGGCAAAGGATTGGGACCATGGGTTTGGTTCTGACTCAGAGGAACAAGAACCACCTACTTGAGTCACTTGAAGGAACTGTGATTTCCTGGGAGGTTTCCATGCAGCTTAATGCTGCATGACTTAGAGGAGCCAAGGGGAGTCGCACACCTACCATGAGATGGCTTCAGGCAAATCAGAGTTGCATGTCTTGGGCTGTGTTTATAGAGAACAGCACAAACAAGTGCTACAAGTTCTCTCTGAAGAATGGAGAAGCCTAGAATCCAGAAAGAAGAAAACTATTTTCTTCTGAAGGGTAACCAATGTACATGGGGCTTACTCTCTGAAGAGTCTGAATAAACTCTAATGATGTCCCTCCAAACTCCAGATGGGTCTAAGTAATTGGATAGAGAGGAAAATCCTTGTTGACTTCAGTTTAATAGGGAGTAACTTTCTGATCACGTTGCAGAGTTGGAGAACTTCATACTTTCAGTTGAGTTTGTAAGACACAAAGCTAGGTTCATGGCAGAGTTGTGATCCATCCTGGCTTTGGCACTAATTAACTGCATGACCTTGGCCTTGGGTAAGTCACAACCCATCTCTAAGCATCATATTTCTTATCTGAAGAATGGTGGAGAGACAGAGAATGAATTGAATAATCTCCAAGTTTCCTTTCAGCTCTAAAAGTCTATTAGTTTTCTCTCTGTCAACAAGTGAATGAGGTCATTTATATTGAAAGAAAGAACCATCTTCAGAGTTTCTCCTTAGAGACAAGCAGCATTCTCCATACCTAATTCTAGGCCCAAAGGAAACAACCTGGCTGGCATCTGCTCTTCATTCTGCCAAATGTGGAGAGAGAGAGCAGAAGGGAATGGAAGAGAAGTAAAACCTGATTTGTGTTCTTTTTATTGCAGCTCCATGAGTAACGGTTGTCAATCCTGCCTCTCATCTTTTTTCACTGCTCTTGGCCTTTTGCCTTGGTAGATCCCCAAGTTGCTATTCCTTTAAATATAAGGGAAAATTTTCCTAATAATCGTTGTTCAGCCATGTCCCACTCTTTGTGACCTTTGTTGACCGTACTGTCCAATGGAAATGTCTTGGCAAAGATACTAGAGTGGTTTGTCATTTCCCTTCTTTAGTGGATTAAGGCAAGCAAAGATTATGTGACTTACCCAGAGTCACACAGCTAGTAAGTATCTGAGGATAGATTTAAACTCAGATCTGCCTGACTCTAAACTCAATGCTCTGTCCACTGAGCAATCTACTTGCCTCCTAATAATTAGCAATACCCAAAAGTGAAATAGACTGCCTTGGAAAATAATTGGTTTTTAAGCAGAATCTGAGTGACTATTTTTCCCCAAGAAGAATCTTAATGAGTACTGTGTTGTAATAGGAATTCTCCCCATCATACATTTGGATTGGACTAGATGATAATTTGTCCCTTGCAACTCTGAGATTCTATGGTTCTGTAATGTTGTCATATGATATGGAAATATTTTAGTCAGTTTGGTGTAACTATTCACTTTCAGAGTGATCATGAAAAGTAATATGATGGTTCTGTATAGTTCAAAATATGTTTTTCTTAAAATTATTTTATATCTTATTGCCCAAAATTATTTTGCAAGATGAATCATATGTGAAAGTGTAAGTAATCATGCATCTAAAGACTGACTTTAGAATTTGAAGACAAGGGAGAGGTAAAATACATCTAGCTTTAAAAATATCAATATGACAGACTTGATATATCATATGGATATTTGAGGTCATAGATGATTGAGGTTAGTTTTGCTTGACGCCAGATTTGATGGTGCATTAAGTTTATATAGCAGAATGAAGAGAACCTTGACCGTGGGCTCAGAATACTTAGGCTCATGTCTGGTTCTGATCCTCCTTGTGTGACCACAGGAAAGACATTTTAATCTTCTCCAGCCTCAGTTTCTCAATCTATAAATTGAAGATGGTGATAATGCTTATACTACCCACTTTGTGAGATCATTGCAGTGAAAGTGCTTTTAAAATCATAAAATGCCCAATAAATGTCAGATGTTATGACAGTAGAGCTTTCCTGTCATTTACAGTGTCATGATATTTCAATAGCAGAAGAACACAAGAGATGGTTCTGAGCTCTGTTACATTGATGTGTAGTAGAGGTATTTGGGGAGACAAAAGAAGTCAGAGATGGCTCTATACCTGCTAGTGTTTTTTTTCTTGTTGTGTTTTTCTTGTCCTAAAATTTCTAAGCAGCATTTTACATCTCCCTCGTTAGAGCAAATGTTTTGGTTATTGGTTGCTTGAAGTAGCTGGAGACTAAGCTAAATCAAAGAACCACAAGCAATTTCAAAGTCTCTGTCCTCACAAAGAATTCCCGCTATTAAGTAAAGATGTGAAATTCTATTTTGGCAAATTTAGAGCTCTCTGAAGCATTGTGGCTTTGGAGTTTGGAGCATAGCTTAAGCTCTTTGCTACCAGAAACTGTTTTCTTGAGGCTAAATGAGGCCGCTCAATATGGAAAAAAAAAATGGAAAACCCAAACTTTGGGAGACATGAAAAGCATGGAGAGTTTGGGAGATGGGCCAACTGAAAGCTGTGAAAAACCAGAGCAGGGCTCCTCCTTAACTACACCATTCTCCCTCTAGCCAAGAGCTCAAATTATCCTTCCTGGAGAAGCTATAAGGAAGGAAAACACATGGGATGGAGGAAAATCAAGAGAAGGCAGAGTTCAGAGCTATGAGGGGAGAAACCCTGTAGAAACCTTCTAGTCGTTATTCCCTTATTTCCCTCAGTTTCTTCCTTCTTCATCCTGAATTTTAGGTACTAGAGTCTTTAGGACCCTCTCCTGGCACTTCATCCCAGGCTGATGCTTGGCCCCTCATTGCATCACCCTTGCTAAGGCATTGGGGTTCAATTATTCAGAGTGTAATTAAGCACACCCATTACTTTCCCATGTAGAGTTTTCCTCACAGATCAAGTTTCCTTTGCAAACACTGCCTAATCACAAATGCTTACTAGCTTCTGCCATGTTTAGTGTTCTGCATATACTGTTTCTTTTCCTATGACCTTTTAAAATGTAACTGTAGTATTAATAAGGACAAACATTTTCCTTCAGTTTCACAGTACAGACAACTTCAGATTTTTTTATGAAGCTTTGTCTGGTTGGTGGCTTTGAGGCCAAACTTCTGTATGTGCATAGAAGCCCAGCAGGCCATTTGGAAAGGGCAAAGAGATTGTGAGCTGTGTTACTCTTCTGATAATTCTGTACATGGGTGGAATTAGAGCTCTTTGGCCCCCATTTCTTTGGGAAAAATATTTAAGAGCTTTATCTTTTCCAAAATAGAGAAAGAATCTCATATGCTGAGAAGAGATCAGCACATAAGCTAGAAACACGTCGATGGCTCAATTTCCTTCCCTCTGTTCTAGAAGCCAGGGCTGGATAAATCTCTTGATATAGATAGGTTTCAAAGTAAAAATTTTCCTAGAAAAATGACTCTATCCCTTTTTTCCTATTCCACCAGACCCTGGAACTTTCCAACACCTACTTAGATCCCTCAAGCCTAATCATATCTTACCTTCTCACTTTACCATCTGAACTCTGTGCAGGGAAGCTTGAAAAGAGGAAGGGCAAACCAGAGAAGATGGGAAGGATGCTCCATTGTGCTTTACTTCCATTGAGAAATGAGAGAGTGGAATTAAAGTCATAAAAAGAATAGAAAGGCTATTTCTTCTCCTTCACCTTTGTTCTTTGTCCATCTCTCACCCCAACACTCCACCCCAGTCTCAAACATTGATCTGCCTACTCTTCTAGGAAAGAACAAATGGAAGCAGCTTAGAATTTTGCCCTCTTCACCTTATTATTAATAACTTTTCCCTTTCTTTCAATGATGAATGTTATTTCTCTCTAGTCCACTTCACTGAATCTTCTTATGTAACAAGTAAAACCATACCAAATGACCACATCCAACAATATAAACTTCATTCTCTCGCCATAGTCCTCCATGTCTCTATAATTTAAAGATGGGTCTCTGGAGCCATGAGCTACTGTTGTTACTCTCTTGGCTGAAGGTATTTCAAGGAAGATGTGTTTCTTCCTATTTTCTCTGAGAACAATGTTACTTATTGCAAATAATCTAAGGTTGACATTGTATTAATGTTCCTTCTTCCTCCTTAGATTTTATTGTAAATATATCGAGTGTTCTTAATAACACTAGCAGACCAGCCAGCAGGGGATGGTAGGGAGAGTGTTATAGTTGGTATAAATTGTATTTTGGGTTGTTTAATTTGCTTGGCCCACCAATATCCAAATATTCGAAAGATAGGGGACAGGCTCGGGAAAGAACTATTAAGGTTGGGTGTAAAAGCTCAAAAACTTCTTGATGCAAAAGGTTGTAGTACTGTTTTGTTATTTTCACCCTACCTCATTGTGTTATGATTCCCTTTTTGCCAGGAAAGGTTACCAATGCATTATTTTCATTAAAATGTGAGCTTAGTGTTTATATATTGGCAAACAAGGAAGCCCATCACAAAAATATCTGGTTGGCTTTTACCAGGTAGTAAATAATAAAGCAAAGGTTTGTTCTAGCCCATCAACTACATTATCTCATTTTGCAAACATGGGAAGGTAGGGGACAGTGAGAGGGAGAATTACCTTCTTCCCTGCTACCCTGAACATGTTTGAATCACAAGTACCTTCTCTCTAAAATAAATTTATTTCCTGCTGCCTTTGTCCCAACAAAGACCAGCCAGTGATGAATACTCGACTTCATAGCTTATTTGTCAAAGTAGCACACCTGTGAGGATTCCTGGAGAAGATAAATTTTGGTTTGGGGGGGCTAGAGGAGGAGGACTTGGCCAGGAATAAATCTTAACATGTTGCACCAGACTGTGAATGAGCATTTGCCTCACAAGAATTGCCCTTCTGACAAGCTATGATAAATTACAGTCTTTGTTGACACCTTCATTGGGTTATTTATGGCTCATTAATTGAACCGAAAAGGGGACTTGTAGACCCAGCAGGGGCACCATACAATGCTTTTCTAGTGGGCTGGGCTCAAAGAGAAGAACAAAAAGAAGGGAGTCGGTGAGGAGAGTGTACAAGTGCGTATGTTCTTTGACTTCTGAAACCATTTATTTAAGAAATCAAGGCTTACAGAAACTTAGAACTCTCAGGAAGCTCATGTCCTGGCTGAGAGTCGCTCTGCTATGGACTGTACTTCCTCTCTGGCATCCTTTCTCCATCTCTTTATGGGGAGCTTCTTACTTCTGGTCATGTGTGTATTTCCATATCTCTTTTATTGATCATATAGAAAATCAGCGTTGCCCGTTGCTTATTTGTCTCTGTAAGAGAAGATGGTTGTGACCTTAATAAGCTGATTCATTCCACAAGTCAGTCAACAAATGGGTTTAGCATGTGCTAGGCCCAGTGCTAGTTAGGTCCAAGGGTCCAGAGGTGTGAAACTTGGACCTTTGGGTTGCAAACCTGAACCAGATTAAAATGTACTTGGGAAATGTTTAACAGGAAGAAATATGATACAATATAGGTAATGTTAAATTTAACATTTTCTAAGTCATTGTGCTTCCTGGAATTTTCTACCCTTGCTATGATAGATATCAAGCAGTAAAGGATATAATTCCTGTCCTTTGGGACCTCACAAACTAGTATTTTTACCTGCGTGCTTAAAAGCCGATCACCTACTAAAACATTAATAGTTTCTTCCTCTCTTTCTGAGGGGCATATGCTGTGTGAGGATTGTTATATGTGGAAAATTCTTTTGAGAAATTTCTTGTGTCAGAGGGCAAGGCCTCTGGGGATGACTATACCCTTAAACAAAATAGTGAAGCTTTGGTCAGGAGGTAGTCAAAGGATGTCAGATTCTGTCCTTTCTCCTTCTTGCTCTCCCGAACTCTCTATCCATATTCTTCACCTCTGCCAAAATAATATTCCTCAAGCACATAGGTCTGATTGTATGGCAACTAGGTGATATAGTGGATAAAGTGCTAGATTTCAAGTCAGGAAGACCTTAGTCCAGATGCTGCCTTGGTTACTTATTGGCCATGCATACCTGAGCAAAATCACTAAATTTCTTTCAGACTCATTTTCCTGATTTGTAAAATGGAAATAAATAGCATCTCTCTCAAAGAGTCATAATGTTCAAACGAGACAATATAAATAAGAAGCACTTTGCATGCTCCAAAGTGCTATATAATAATATCAGCGTCATTATTATTATTATTATTATTATTTTCATGTTATATAATTCTCATGTTCAAGATATTCCTGTGGCTTCCGCTTACCTCCAGATATATGAAAAATAGGAAATTCAAATTCTTTTGTTTGGCTTTTAAAACCCTTCACCATCGCATTCCAGCCTATCTTTTCCAGGCTTGTTGCGTGTTTCTCTCCTAACACTGGGCATTAGAGCGAAACTGGCCTGCTTGCTGTCTCTAGTGCACAACATTCCACTTTCCACTCCTTGCTTTTGCACAAGCTTTTCCCCTCCCTCCTTACTTTTGTCTTGCAGAATCCCTAGCTTCCTTCAAAGCTCAGCTCCCACTCTATCTGACTCCTAAAGGAAGCCCATTCTGATCCTTTCAGTTACTTGTGGCATCTTCTGAAAAGAAAATATTTTATTTAGTTTTCAATATACACATTGTCTCCCCTAAATAAAATATAAGTTCCTTAAGAGCAGGGACTATCTCATTTTTGCTTCTGTATTTCCAGAACCTTGGACAATTCCTGGCACTTAGTGGACTCTCAGTAAAGGTTTGTTGAATTGAGTTAAATATAGGCAGCTACAGTTAAAATCTGTGAATACTCTGCTTGTATCCTTACTGGCCAATTCCCCTGGTGACTGCTCCTCAGATAAGTGGCACTTCATCACCACTTCTCCCAGAAGACATATAGACAAATGCCACAAAAGAGATCCTCTGAGAGTGTTCTGGAGTTGGGCGGTACTACAGTGAGCAGCAGGGAATGCAGATGCACTTAGGATGTCCATGGCCATGTCACTATACTTGGGCCAGAGCTCTTTTCCCACATTTGTTCATTCTACTGATCCAGAAATGACCTTGGCCAGGCTAAGAACACCAATGATTCACCTCTGTGGAAACACATCTTTTAATCTTTCAGTGTTTGATTACCACCCTGAAGGTGAAGGCTTGCCTCCTCAAAATCAGCCTAGTCTATACCCTCCTTACCACTCTTCTTCCCCAGCCCTGGTATCTAAAACTTCTGCTTCTCTCCCTGTGACTTATGTTATGGTCATTGATAGACCAGTTTTTCTCTGTGGCAATAAATGTATTTCCTGCCCTCCTGGAGAGAGGAAGTTGGAAGAAACTTAGATTTTTTTAAAAAACCAACAGATAGTATAGCAGCAGCCTGTAACAAGAGGAGCAATAATAGCTCACACTTATATAATGCTTGAAGATTTTTCAGTGTACTCTCTTCACAATAAACCTGTTAAGGTAAGGAATGAGGTGTTATCATCCCATCTGTTTGGCAGATGTATATTATTATTATTAGAATGGGGAGGGAGTGGAGAAGACTAGATTTGGAGGCTTATTGATGCTTCCTAGTTGTATGTCTTTAGGAAAGTCATTTAACTTCTCTGGATATCAGTTCTTTCATCTTAAAAATGGGGAATCTAATAATATCTGTATTGGAGATTATATGAGACAATTTATATATCAAGTCTTTTGTAAACCTTTAAGTTCAACACAATGCAATATGAAAAATAAGTGCCTACTATATGTCAAGCATTGTGCTAAGTACTGGGGATACACAAAGAGGCAAAAGACACCCTCTTCCCTCATGGAGCTTACAAGATCTGGTGGTGGAGACAACAAACAAATAGATACAAGGTGAGCTACATACAGGATAAATAGGAAAGAATTAAAAGAAGGAAAGCCCGGGAATTAAAAAAGGGTAGGAAAGATTTATTGTAGAAGGTGGGATTTAAATTGGGACTTAAAGGAAGCCAGGGAGATCCGTAAACAGAGCAGAGATAGGAGAGGATTCCAAGCATCAGGTATAGCCGGAGAAAATGTTTGGAGATGAATGTAGGAATAGTGGATAGAGAGCTGATCACAAAGTTAGGAAGACCTAGAGTCTATTTCTGCCTTTGACATATGCTGGCTGTGTCACCCTGGGCAAGTCATTTAGCATTTCAGTGATTTCAGACTACACTCTGAGACCAAATTTACAAAATAGGAATTTGATTTACATTGTAGAGAAATTTCCTCACCAGAAACTCTGAGACTAATGATATCACTGGTCTTGCCCAAAACAAAACAATCCCCTCAGACAGCCTTTCAATGCTTTTAAAATACTAACTGTTATTACTACCATTATTGCTATTAATTCACAGAAGGAATGTGTGGTACAGAGAAGAGAATATTGGATTAGGAGATAGAAGTCCACATTTCTGGTCATGACTTTGCCAGTGAACTAGTTATGTAGTGGTAAGCAAATAATTCTCTTTTTCTGTTTCTACATCTGTCAAATAAATATGTTGGACTAGAGGAACTCTAAGGTCAGTATACCTTTTTTAATAAGTAATTAAACACCCAAATCTTATTGAAGTTAAGAAGGGATATAGCAGGAGCAGGGGCTAGAAACCTTATTCAAAGCAGACAGTAATTCTGTGACTCTGATTCAGAAAGATTTATTTAGAGCTGAAAGTTGGGTCATCTATTCACATTTTGATATGAAGAATTTTGGTCAAAGAACAGAGGTGACTGCTAGAGATGGTGATACCCAGAGCCATAATTTAGATGATCTCAGAACAGAAATATTTAATATATTTATTCCATCAGAAATGAGACAATGATAATAACTAATCTCCCTCTTTCAATTGAATTTGTCTTAATTACTTATATTTTTCTGTAAACAATAAAATTCAGTATCATTTATTATACTCTTATACAATGCACTCTATTAGGCAAAAAAAAAAAAATCATTCTCTGCCATCCAGGAGTCTATAGTCTACAGGTGAGGATACACGTGCACAGATAAGTAAATGTATAGTGATTTCACTAAGTTGGGAGAACATTAACAACTCAGGGTTCAGGAAAAGCCTTTTAAAGGAAGTGACATCTGAGTTAAACTTTAAAGGAAGGCCAAAATTCCAGGGAGGCAATTTAGGTGGCACAGTAGATAGAGTACCAGTCCTGAAGTTGGGAAGACTCATCTTTCTGGGTTCAAATCTGACCTCAGACACTAATTACCTGTGTGACCCTCAACAAGTCACTTAACCTTGTTTTACCCTAGTTTCCTCATCGGTCAAATGAGCTGGAGAAGAAAATAGCAAACCACTCTAGTATCTTTTCCAAGAAAAACCTAAATGGGGTCATAAAGAGTCAGACATGAATGAAAAATGACTGAAGACAAATATTACAAGAGGTGGAAGTAAGGTGGGCAAACAAAATATTTAGGGACACCTTGTGCATAGCCATGGATATAGGAGGAAAAAAAAAGTCTTGTAAGGGGGAAAATGGGTGGAGCAGTTTGAAACATAGGGTATGTGAGGCAAATGCCTAGAAAAATAGAACTAAAAGCAAACTGGTGTATTTTATTTTATTTTTTTTATTTTTTAAAAAAACTTACCTTCCAGAGGCAGCTGGGTAGCTCAGTGGATTGAGAGTCAGGCCTAGAGACGGGAGGTCCTAGGTTCAAATCTGGCCTCAGACACTTCCTAGCTGTGTGACCCTGGGCAAGTCACTTGACCCCCATTGCCCACCCTTACCACTCTTCCACCTAGGATCCAATACACAGAAGTTAAGGGTTTGAAAAAAAAAGATTTCCAAAAAAAAACTTACATTCCACCTTAAAATCAATACTACATATTGATTATAAGGTAGAAGAGTGATAAGGGCTAGGCAATAGGGGTCAAGTGACTTGCCCAGGGTCACACAGCTAGGAAGGATATGAGGTCAGATTTAAACCTAGGACTTCCCATCTCTAGACCTGGCTCTCAATCCAATGAGCTACCTAGCTGCCAGCATGGTGTATTTTATTTTAAAGGCATTGGAAACCACGGAAACTTTTTGAGCAAAGGAGTAATATGTTGGACCTATGCTTTAAGAAGAATTTTAGCAACTGTAGAAGAGAAATTGAGAAGAGAATCAATGATCATTTACGACACTGAATTAATGGCTTTTTATCCTAGTTTTGTTTAAGTTTGTTTTTGTTTTTGTTTTCTTTTGTTTGTTTTTATTTTTGTCCTGTCATCATTTCATGCTGCTTGCTCACCCCAGGAACCAAAACCACTGGTTACCTCTCTGGTCATAGGGACAATTTCTGAGTTTAATTCTCAGGGCAGCACCATGTGTTGGAGCTGGGAATTTTCCTTGGACTCAAGACCTAAGTTATCTTCTCAATTCTGTAAGGAGACTTCTACTTGTAAAGCAGTGACTTGGTGAGTTAGTCAGTGGAGGAAAATGGATTGGTTTGATTTGTGCTCCAAAAGATCCACAATTCCTTCCCATACATTAACATTAGTTCAGCAAAATTCCAGTTATCTACAAGGTAACTGATTCAAATGCTTCAAACACATACCCTTAGAACCCCACCTCAATCTTAATTTCACCTCTTTTTTTAACATTTCTTTCCAATGCAAAGGTGCCCTAGGAAGTCATCAAAACCAGATTTCACCTATCTAGAAATGTGTAGGCAGAAGTATGCTCTGAACTTCTTTGGAATGGCCATGTCCCATGAACTTTACCAGATTGGAAACTGAGGCATTACCAGTGACTGAAGGGAATAATATTTGCCAACATTTATATAGCCTTCAAAGTTTGCAAAGCACTTACAAAAAGCCTCACAATAACGCTGGTTTAAGTGCCATCGACATCATGTCCATTTTACAAATGAGGAATCTGAGGCTCAGAGCACTTGCCCAGCATCATACAGCTAAGTGAATGGCCATTCCTCTTGATGTGATAAGAGCTGATTGTGAGTGAGGTCTTTCCTGCATCTGGATCCAGGACTCCTTCTACCATGCCAGTTTTAGAATGCCAGGATAGCAAGTGGTGGCTTGCCAGCACACTTTAGAATTGGCATCCTACTTGTACTTCCATTAAACAAACATTAAGATGCTATTCTTTTCAAGGTGCTGGTAATACAAAGATGGAAGAAAATTTCTTGCTCTTAGGACCTTATGCACAACTGCTCCATGATCATGGCTTTAGAAATGAAGGAGGAAGGGGCAGTTGGTGGCTTAGTGGATTGAGAGGCTAGAGGCTCTCTAGGCTAGAGAAGTGAGGTGCCACATTCAAATCTGTCCTCAGACACTTCCTAGCTATATGACCTGGAGCAATTCACTTAGCCCCTGATGCTTAGCCTTTACTGCTCTTCTACCTTAGAACCAATACTCAATATTGATTCTAAGATGGAAACTTATGGGTTTTAAAAAAAAGAACCCAGAGGGGCCTGAAACTCCTAGTTTTAAAGATGAGGAAACTGAAGCCCAGGAATGTTAAGCGATTTGCCCAGCATCACGGAAAAAGAGTCATTTCAATGTGTTTGGCTTCCATTTCCTGATCTCAGTGAGTTTGATTATCAGATAACATAATACCAGTACATCCAGCATATTTATATGAATCAGGATTTGAGGAAACCCTTACAATGTTAACTGATGGACATGTCCAAAATGTAATTCTCTTCAGGCTCTGAATGATCTTACTTTAGTTATTGAGTACCCATCACCTCTGATTGCCTAGGATCATGGGGCAAATAAATAGCATTTATTAAGGTCCTACTCCATGTTGGGCACTGTCTTAAGTTTTAGAAGTAAAAAACAAAAACAAAAATGAAATAATCCCCGCACTAAAATATCTTACAATCTATCTGGAGGAAATAATATTTGATCAATTAGTAACAATGTTACTATCATTTACAATCCCAGATTTTCCATTTTGTTAGTGTAATGAGAGACGAGCACAAGTGTTAAGATTTCCCCTTTATTTTTTTCTCATGTGAAGACAATAGAAAGCCTATTTCTAAATTTTGAGATGACATGGAATAGAGAGACTATAGAGAATGCATAGACATTCTACAACTGGTTTTGGTCAGCTAATCAGGGCGAAGGAGAGTCACTTTAATTAGCCATGGAGGCATTCAAAAAGGCTGATCAGCTTCAATCTCTTTCTGTTTGTCCCAGTACTCTGGGGGGAACTCAATGACTCCTTTGCTCCTAGCAACGAGTAAAAGGGAGTGGAGCCTACAACGTTATGAGTTCAAAATGGTACCCTGGCACCACAGTGTTCCAGAGGCTAGGTCCGTAGTCAGCATAGCATTGATGCACAGAAGATCAAGGAATGGCCTTTGGGAGTGACCTTCAAGGCACCAGTCATGCTGAGGCAAGAATGCATCCTATAGTGATGCTTCTTGTGGATGTTAATATGGTGATACTAGTGCTTTGGAAGAACTGAGCTAAATTAAGCCTACTCTACTCAGACACAGAGATGAAGAAGGAAAAAGTGTGCCCCTGAGATGATGGGAAAAAATATTTGTACTTTGGTCTTGCTATAGCTTTGAGGTAAATAGAAAAAATTACAAAATGTAAAATAAATAATTTTGATTATATTAAATTAAAAAGGTTTTGTACAAACAAAAACAATGCAACCAAAATCAGAAGGGAAGCAACAAACTGGGAAAAAGTCTTTATAACAAAAAACTCTGACAGAGGTCTAATTACTCAAATATACAAGGAGCTAAAACAATTAGATAGAAAAATCAAGCCATTCCCCAATTGATAAATGGGCAAGGGACATGAATAGGCAATTTTCAGATAAAGAAATCAAAACTATCAATAAGCACAAGAGAAAGTGTTCTAAATTGCTAATAATTAGAGAAATGCAAATCAAAACAACTCTGAGGTTTCACCTCACACCTAGCAAATTGGCTAAAATGATAGCAGGGGAGAGTAATGAATGTTGGAGGGGATGTGAAAATTGGGACATTAATGCATTGCTGGTGGAGTTGTGAACTGATCCAACCATTCTGGATGGCAATTTGGAATTATGCCCAAAGAGTGATAAAAGACTGCCTACCCTTCAATCCAGCCATATCATTGCTGGGTTTGTACTCCAAAGAGAGCATAGATAAACAGACTTGCGCAAAACTATTTATAGCTGTGTTTTTTGTGGTGGCAAAAAACTGGAAAAAGAAGGGATGCCCTTCAATTGGGGATTGGTTAAACAAATGGTGGTGTCTTTTGGTGATTATTGTGCTCAAAGAATAATAAACTGGAGGAATTCCATGTGAACTGGAAAGACCTCCAGGAACTGATGCAGAGTGAAAGGAGCAGAGCCAGAAGAACATTGTATACAGAGACTGATATACTGTGGTACAACTGAATGTAATGGACTTCTGTACTAGCAGTAATGCAATGATCCGGGACAATTCTGAGGGATTTATGGAAAAGAACACTACCCACATTCAGAGGAAGAACTACAGGAGTAGAAACACAGAAGAAAAACAACCACTTGAACACATGGGTTGATGAGGGCATGGTTGGGGATGTAGACACTAAACAACCACACCAATGTAACTATCAATAATATGTAAATAAGTCTTGATTAATCACACATGCTAAAACCAGTGGAAATATGCATTGGATATGGGGGGAGTGTGAAGGGGGTTGAAGGGGAAAGTAAAAACAAGAATCATGTAACCATGGAAAATGTTTCTAAAAAAATAAAATTTTTTTTTAAAAAAAGGTACTGAAGGGGGACAGCTGGGTGACTCAGTGAATTGAGAACCAGGCCTAGAGATGGGAGGTCCTAGGTTCAAATCTGGCCTCAGACACTTCTCAGCTGTGTGACCCTGGGCAAGTCACTTAACCCGCATTGTCTAGCCCTTATCACTCTTCTGCCTTAGAACCAATATACAGTATTGATTCTAAGACAGAATGTAAGGGTTTTAAAAAATAAAAATAAAAGGTACTGAACCATAAGAAGTCAAATGGAACTGAGATATTAGAGTCAGTGGCCCCTAGCAAAGAGGAAACAATCAATAAACATTTCATAAGTGCCTGCCTACTATGGAACATGAGAATCATGGCCATATAGGGCTCAAGCACTACCTCTCAACTCCTCTGGGTACCCTAAAGCCCTGAGAGGGAGACTTAGCTTAACTGATCCTGAGATAGAAAGTCCAGAGAGCCTATGCTATATTATTTTGTCACTGAATCAAGCTCGATATTAGTGTTTTTCTTGACAAATGTGAAGTCAATAGACTGATGTTTCCCCCTCCTCTCTCCTGGGATGTGCTTGGCTTTATCCTGAAGACATTAGCTAGTTCAAGAGACCAGAAGCCTTACAAATGATTGGCTGTTGAGTCTTTGTATTTCAGTAGGTGTAGGTAAAACAGAATCATGTTTTGTTTTCTGTAAGTAACAGTGTGTCTTTTGGCTGGCCTCACTAGTTGAGCAAATTTTTTTTTTAAATTTGGAAGTGAAAGCATCAAAAAGCTACTTTAGAAGTAACTCCTGTTTTGAGAGAAAGAGAGAGAGAGAGAGACAGAGAGAGACAGAGAGAGAGAGAGAGAGAGAGAGAGAGAGAGAGAGAGAGAGAGAGAGAGAGAGAGAGAGAGATAGCCAGCCTGAAGGAGACGAACATTGCACTGGGACATATTCCAAACCTGAGAAACTGAACCTTTAAGAAATGCTATTTAGGAAAGGGAGGTTGTCTGGCATGGTAGAGAGTTGACCTCAAAGACTGGAAGGCCCACCTCTGACATGTAGTAACTGGTGTGACTCTGGAAAAGTCATTTAAGCTCTCAGAGCTCTAGATAACTCTTTGAGACTCTAAGTTGCAGAAAAGAGGCTGGTCTACATCTATGGAGGTTCAGTCCCTGTCATCTATCACTGTTTAAGACATAGGGAACATGATGATGTTTGCTGCTGCGAACACCAAAGCTCTAGAAAGTTATTCGGAGGTTTTGTTGTGTTAATTTTGGATTCAAACATATGGTGACATTTACCATGGGAGGTAAATGATAGTATTATCTCTACTTTAAAAAAGAGGAAACTAAGTCAGACAGTGGTTAAATGACTTGCCAAGAGTCATACAGCTGGTAAGTGTATGAAGCTGGATTTTAATCTTCCTTATTCCTTTATTGTTGTAGATTTTGTTGTTGCTAATACAAGGGTAGTCAAGTTAAAAAGGTATCTATCAAAAGACCTGCAAAACAAATACCTTTAGAACTCACCATTTGTGATGTTGTTCCAGTCCTGGCCAAGAGAAGTTGCACTTAACTTCATTGGCCCTTCCTATGTACATTCATTTTTTTAACTCTTACTTTATGTCCTAGTAACAACTCTAAGAAAGAAGGACAAAGGCTAGGTAAATGTAGTTAAATGACTTGCTCAGTCACACATCTAGGAAGTTTCTTAGGACAGATTTAAACCCAAGTCCCCCCAAATACAGACCTAGTGATCTCTCCACTATGCCACCTTGCTGCCCCTACCTTTGTACATTTATACACGCATACACACACACTCACAAAAATGACAACAATAACAGCAGCTATCAAAATAGTGAAGTATGTAAACACGAAGTATGGGCAAAAAAATTAGAAAAATTTCCACTTGATCACCTTGCTTAAAACATTTTAAATAAAAGCTCTGGCTAGCTCACCAGCATGCTGTTTGGTGAGCTAGGAAGGCTCACTGTGGCAAATTTAAGGTAGAGTGCTTGCCTCTGAAACAATTGAGTATGGATAGTAGGTGGAGAATGATTTAAGGTGGCAAACAAAACAATGGAACACACCCATTTGTAGGGGATGAGGTTGCTTCAGCTGCTGAAGATTATGCCAAAAGGTATCATCAAGTTGCTAAAATTATATGTCAGTGATTAGCCTTCAAAAGTTATTAATATTAATAACAATAATAATAGCAACTTGCTTACAATCACTAAGAGTCTGATGGGTTCCAAAGGGCATTCACATGTATTACTCCATTCCATCTTCACAACAAATATGGAATAGATAACACACATATTACTCTCCACTTTACAGTGGAGAAAGCTAAAGCTCAGTGTTGCAACTTGTCCCTAATCATGTAGTAGTGAATATTAAAAAAAAAAAAAAGGTTAAATTCACTGGGTTGTTTTTAGAACTAGAAGGGTCTGAAGATATTACCTAGTCCACATAACCTTTTGAGTACCATGGACCCCTTCGGGCAATCTGATAAAGCCAATGAATACTTCAGGAATAATATATCTAAAGTCATATAATTAAAAAACCCAAGGCAGCTAAGAGGTACAGTGGATAGAGAGCCAGTTCTGGAGTTAGGAAGACTCATCTTCATGAGTTCAAATCCAGCATCAGATACTAGCTGTGTGACCCTGTACAAGTCACTTAACCCTGTTGGCTTTGCTTGGCTCTGCAAAACAAAACTCCAAACAAGTCACAAAGGGTTAGACATGTGACCGGAACAACTGAACAACAATAACAATAAATAAAACCTTTAGGTTACAAAGGAAATAAATTATACTAAAATACTTTTTGGCTGGGTGACTCTTGGCAAGTCCCTTCAACCTGTTTGCCTCAATTTCCTCAACTATAAAATGAGCTGGAGATAGAAATGGCAAACCATTCCAGAATCTATGCCAACAAAACTCCAAATGGGTTCACAAAGAGTTGGGCACAACTGAAATGCCTAAAAAACAACAGTTTATCAGAATGTGTTTTTAATTTCATGGGTCCTAGATTAAGTACACCCTTTATAGTTTAGTCTGGTATTTCAAAGTGAAATTATTTGACCACATTCAAGTACTCTGTAATAGCAGGGTTGGTATTAACTCTAGGTCTTCCAACTACTTAGTCTCCTCTTTTCATCAAGCAGTACTGCCTCCTTCAGAATGCTTCCTAAAATAGCTACTATTAATTACAAATGCATTCCTTAGGACTACATCTCAAAGTAGATCATTTTGTAAGTTGAAATCACATGTGTGTACATGATACCAGCCTTACACATACACAATGTCATGTTCACTCTTTGCTTTGACTCTGGATATTTTCAATGTCATCATCAGATATAATAAAATAAGAAAAATGAAAGCAAAGCAGTAAAATGTCTGCCTTAAATAATGGCTAAAAATTTTATAGCTTTTTAAGGTTTGCAAAGTGCTAGAAATGTTATCCCAATGGATCCTCACTTTGTGACTCTGGGCAAGTCACTTAACTGCTTGTCTCAGTTTCCTCATCTGTAAAATTAGCTGAAGAAGAAAATAGCAAACCACTCCACCATTTTTGCCAAGAAAACCCCAAAAGGTATCATTGTCAGACACAACTGAATATGACATCACCATAATTCTGTAAGGTAGGAGATATTATTATCCTCAGTTTATAAGTAGAGAAACTGAGGCTAGCCCCAGGTCATTTAGCTAGCAAGGGTCTAAGTCAGGATTTGAACTCAGAAGATACAGAGTACAGGTACAGGGCTCACATATATTCTACCACCTAGCTGTCTAGGTATTATCAAATGAGCAAAGTAATCAAATGAAAAGTGGGGGGTGTCTGGAATAATTCTACATTATAAAGCATGGCACTTTGCATATACCAAGAGTTTAATTGATGCTTCTTAAATGCTTTTGAATATAACGTAATGCCTTTACCTTCAGGATCTAAACACATTGCAAAGGAAATAGCTAAGTTCAAAATCCTCTTGTACATTCAGTGTAGCCTGGTGTGCAGTGCAGATTTAATTGGTAAATCATTTGTTGATGGCAGTTTTCCCATTTGTTCCCACAGTCTTCACACCACAAAGGCAGCTAGATTTTCCTAGTTTTCCAGGAACTCAGTGAGACTCTCTAGAGGAAGCAACTCCAGGTACCTTGCAGAGTTTTAATGACAATCTCCTTCAGTCCTCAGCTTCCCTGCACTCCAATACCAAATGCCTTCTCTGCTTGCTATCCAAACATCTTAGCAAAGTCTCCCTCTGGAACATTCATGATGGCATCAGCCAATTCTATTTCTGAAACTCCAAATCATCAGAATGAACTGATGATATAGATAGGCACATTGGGATGGCTAAATGGCATGCTGAATGTGTGTGTATGTTTGTATCTTTATAATATGAATATATAAATTATATATACATATTTATAGCCAGAAGCTATCTGTGTATATGGATTGTGTATGTATGTTTGTATAGATTTTGTATATTCTGCCTGATAAGTGTGTGTAGACCTATGAAATATGAAGATATATGAAACAGGCAGGGTTGAATAGTAGAGAGCAAGAAGTGGTCTTGAAGGCAGGGAGACCTGAATTCAAGTCCTGTCACTGACCCATTATAGTTGATAACCTTGGACAAGTCATTTAATGTCTCAAGTAGCTCTCTGAGACAACAAGTCTTAAGGACTTTCACTTCAGGTCCAGTTCCTATCTATCCATCCATCTCTGTCTGTCTGTCTGTCTGTCTGTCTCTGTCTCTGTCTGTCTCTCTGTCTATTTCTATCTCTCTCTGTGTGTCTGTCTCTCTTTCTCTCTCTTTCTGTCTCTTTCCCTCTTTCCTTCTCTCCCTCTCCCTTTCCCCCTTGACCTATATACTCATATATATGTATATAATATAGGTAATATCATATCATAGTTGCCTTGATCCAGGGAGCTTTTTACTGTTACTTAACCAGAGGGAAATTATAGGTTCAGTCCATATGACATATATTAATTAATGATTAATATGATCATTGATAAATATACATTATATAACATGCATATATGTGATACGTAGTGTGTTATATAACATTACTTATATGTATTATATGTGTATAATATCTGTTGTTATATGGATATGTGCAAATATTAGTTATTTTTCCGTTGTTTCAGTTGTTTCTGACTTTGTGATCTTTTTTTGGTACTAGAAATGTTTCGCATTACTTTGAAATGTTTGATACTAGAAATGTTTCTCATTACTTTCTCCAGGTTATTTTACAGATGAGGGTTAAATGACTTGCCCAGGGTTACACAGCTCATAAGTGTTTGAAGTCAGATTTGAACTCAGGAAGTGTCTTCCTGACTGGTACTCTATCCGCTATGCTACCTAGCTGCCCATAAATATTATATTTATATATAAAACCACTAATGTATATCAATAATTCATCTATAACTTTTGATCTTAGAGATGCCTAGATCACAGAGTGGTTAAATGCTTGACATTTATCATGCAGCACATCTTGTATATGTGTGTGTGTGTGTGTGTGTGTGTGCATATATAAATAAGTTAAGAACATAATGCAAGGAATGAAACAGAGACATCAGTATAGTTCCATAAGCTGTTAGTGGTCGTCCCAGAATTAGAATTTATAGCACTTGGTTTCTAGATCAAGGCAAGGATGGCCAATCCATCACTTCAGGGCCACATACACACAGCCCTTCAGAGATTCAAAGCAAGTATTCAGAAAGGAAAAATATTCATTATAAATTATATTGACCTTGTAAATTATATTATGAAATAAAGGAATGTGACATTGAGGGAGGGACATTAGATTTGGGTTCAGAGGACCTATGTTCATATCCCAACTTGCCTATGAGGTCACCCAGCTATAAGACCTTGGGTTAGTTAGTTAGCTTCTCTGCAATTCACTTCCTATAAAACTAAAGGGATGGACTTGATCAGAGATTCTTAACCCTTTTTGCGTCATGTCATGGACTCTTTTGTCATTCTGATGAAACCTATGGATCCCTTTTCAAAATAAAATTTTTGAAGGGGGCAGCTGGGTAGCTCAGTGGAGTGAGAGTCAGGCCTAGAGACAGGAGGTCCTAGGTTCAAACCTGGCCTCAGCCACTTCCCAGCTGTGTGACCCTGGGCAAGTCACTTGACCCCCATTGCCCACCCTTACCACTCTTCCACCTATGAGACAATACACCGAAGTACAAGGGTTTAAAAAAAAAAGCCAAAATACTTTTTGAAGCATACAATAAAATACACAAGATTACAAAGGAAACATTATTTTGAAATACAGTTTTCAAAATAACCTATTTTTTTAAGTTCATAGATTCCTTACCCAGGTTAAGAAACTCTCATCTCGATGGACTATAAGAGGCCTTTCTAGTTTTAAACACATGATCTTATGTATCTTGAAAATACCCAAATCATAGTCATCATAGAAACATGTATGAACGTTCTCTAACTGACCAAAGAGAAGGGGGGGAGGTGTTTTGTAGTATTGACAGTGAAACTTAGCCTTTGGATAAGCCTATCATGTAAATGGGAAATTTAGTCAAAAATTTGAAGCAGCTTCTTAATGGTTGGGTCATCTAAATATGTAGGTCCAGAGGAAAAAAAATCCCCAAATAATAACAACAATAATGAAGCTGTCCAGCCAATTATCAGCGATATTAGTGAATTCTAGCTCTAACTCATGGTGTCAAGGAGTTCTTTTTCTTTTTAGTTTATTTATATAATTAATTAATTTAGAATATTTTTTCATGGTTACATGATTCATGTTCTTTCCCTCCTCTCCTCTCAACCCCCTCCCTTAGCCAATGAGCAATTCCACTGTGTTTTACAGTGTCATTGATCAAGATCTATTTCTATATTATTAATATTTGCAATATGGTGATCATTTAGAGTCTACATTCCTTGTCATATCCCTATTGACCCATGTGATCAAGCAGTTGTTTTTCTTCTGCGTTTCTACTCCCACAGTTCTTCCTCTGAATGTGGGTAGCATTCTTTCTCATAAGTCCCTCAGAATTGTCCTGGATCATTGCATTGCTGCTAGTAGAGAAGTTTCAATTGTGCCACAGTGTATCAGTCTCTGTGTATAATGTTCTCCTGGCTCTGCTCTTTTCACTCTGCATCAATTCCTGGAGGTCTTTCCAGTTCACATGGAATTCCTCCATTTCATTATTCCTTTTAGCACAATAGTATTCCATCACCAGCAGATACCACAATTTGCTCAGCCATTCCCCAATCAAAGGGCATCCCCTAATTTCCCATTTTTTGCCACCACAAAGAGCATGGCTATAAGTATTTTTATACACGTATTTTTCCCTATTATCTCTTTGGGGTACAAACCCAATAGTGGTATGGCTGAATCAAAGGGCAGGCAGTCTTTAAAGCCCTTTGGGCATATTTCCAAATTGCTCAAGGAGTTTTTAAACAAGTTCCTAACAGAGAACAAAAAAGGGAATACATTTAAAAACAACTAGAAAATAAACTTCATGAATAACAGTGATGATCACATTAAAAACTAACCCTTGAAACTCTGGCTGCATATTGACTGTTGTTCTCTTTTACTCCTTCCTCCTTCCCTGAAATCCCTGGGAGCCCAGAAAAAAAGTGAAGATAGTGTTTGCTACCTCTTTTGGAGCTGATAAGATTTGACTATCCTTCAAGGTTTGACCTGATAGGAAGATTTTTACTGCCACAGTGGGGCCTGCAGTCAGTTTTCCACTATCCTAGCCCTTCTCTGATGAAAATGCCTGGTACTCTGTGCCCTGCTCTGTGTGTTGACTAGAAAGATGGGGATTTTGTTTGTCTTTGGTTAATTTTAATTTCTTTTCTTGAGGATACATTGCAATTGACCAACTTAATTTAGGGTGTCATTTGATGTTGGGAAGCACTGCTCTTTGGGGTCCCAATTCTTGTAAAGAACCACCAATCTCTCCGTTATGGTATTTTCAAAGCAGTTATCCTTATAAGTCAAAAACAGTCTTACAGACATCTTCCTCCAGGCAATATGCCCCTAGATGTGAAATCTCTTTAAACTAAAAGAAGGCTACTTGGAAGAGGAAAAATGTCACAAAAGGACCATATAGAATCTAAGTATTGTGTGTAGAGGAGAAAAGGGGACCATTGTTGCCAGGCAGTCAATCCAAGTCCCATTCCTGTTGCCTTGGTGACGGTGGAAGAGATCTTGTCCTCTACGTTTGTCTACTGAGCACATGAGGTACTTTTTAATTGTCCATTGGGAGAAGCACCTCTTCTACCCCAGGATCTCCTCTGCTCCCATGTCACTAATTTTTACCCTCACCCCCCAAATCAGAGCTAGGACTACTAAAGTGCACATTCCATGGCATACCAACTCTAGCTACTACCTCCTGAGCATCCACACATGCCAGTGACCCTCAGCTACTCCCTCGGCTCAGCTCTTCCTATCCAGGAGACTAGCCAGATATAACTCAGAGCCTGTACTCTTAGCTAATATCATACAGCTGCTTCTGACCCCCTCCCTGTGAGGAGGCACTCCAGGCATGCCCAGAGACAGGACAAACCTGTGCAACAACATGGTTTCCTATTAGAAAAAACACACATAGAGTCACAACCACCACTACCCCACCACCATCAATATGAATTTCTATATCTTCTCCCTTCCTACTTGTTTTGTTTTTTAAGGCAATCAAGAGTGGGGAAAAAAAAAGGTCTCTTACATAACAATATTTCTTAAAAGTCCCAAATTAATCATGTCATTAATGGGATACGTGGTTGTAGTAGTAGTAATAGTAGTAGAAGCAGCCAATTGTTGGTAATTATGTCACAGAAGTGCCCAGTTTCTACATGGCAATTCCAGCTATAATTACCGTGAAATTTTATAACTGCAAATTATCCTGTCACGTGGGTGGTATAAATAAGTGTGTACCTGCTCTATGATAACAAATTAGAATGACATGGCTAGTTAGTAGAAATGTGAAATTTGCAGATGGACTACCAAACTGGCAATTTCCCCTAGAGGGAAGAAGAGTTGGTTGGTTTTGTTGTGTCTTGCTTTTGATATTATATTCTGATATAATATCATAGATCTAGAGCTGAAGGGAATCTCAGAGATCATCTAGTTCTATTCCTACACACACACATACACACCCCGTTTTACAGATATAGAAACCCAGAGGGTAAAGTGTTTTGCCCAGTGTCAAACAGGCATTAAATATCTGAAGCAGAATTTAAACTTGGATCCCCTGAGCCAGCATTCTTGCCACTATATCATGCTGCTTCCAGAACCCTAGCAAAGAAATTTAAATCATATCCTGAAAAATCATTTCCTTCCTTTTGTCATATAGAAGGAAAAGAGAAGAAGAAACCAGAAATTCTCAGGGATCAAAAACCTTTAAAAACAAAATATCTGTCAACTTTGGAGAGTCGAGGTGGCAAACAAAATCCAACTATTACCTTTGCCATTTTCTAAGGGGAAATTTTGAATCCATTTCCATTAGGAAATAAGGGTAGATGTTCAGCTGTGTGAGTCAAAGGCATTACACCCAAAGACAGAGGCATGAGACCTCCGAAGAAACTTAACTCCAGACTATTTCCTCATCTTTCACTTTTAAACATATTGGGAAAATAAATCAAGCAAGAGAAAAGAGGACCATGTCAGGGCATCAAAGGATAAAAACTATACCGTTCGCCTCTCTCCCCTGCTATCTTCCTTTTCTCTAAGGTGGGAAAGGAGAAAAAGATGGATGGCCCCCATTCATATTGCTTTTTTGTGTCTCCATGTGACAAGAAAAAAACCATAAAGAAGAAAACCCTAAAGGGGGAAAATGGGGCAACCCCAATTCATTGCATTGGTACATCTAAAGTAGGATTAGTGTACTTTGGGGTATAATTAGACTGAGAGAACACACTTTCCTTAAGACATAAAACGAATGTCACTATTCATCTAGCTTTCTGATGAATGTAAGGGCTGTACCTTGACGAATAGAGAAGGCTGCTCTGGAGATGATAGATTTATATTCCAAAGTGCTGTTAAACTTGTAACCATAGTAACAAACAAAGCTATTACATAAAATGGCTTCACCATGTGAAAGCAATAATTATATTAACTAGATGGGAGGAAAAAGGAGAAGGAAGTCTGATCAATGTGGAAGGCACCCGGTAAATTGGATTGGAAATGCGTGGCATTTTTCTAAATTACATCTCTTTGGGAGGGGTGAGGAAAACTGTTGCTGATGTTGTGGCTGAGTCCCACCAGGTGGCAGTATGAAGAAAGTTGTCCAGGCAAGCCACTGTGTTGCTGGGATGTGTCTTGGGAGAGAAGCACCAAGGATACTTGGTGGAAAGACAACCACACAACCCCACCTCTCCTGCCTCTAGCCAACCACAGAAATAGAATATGGCCAGTATTAGATATCATTGAAAGAGAAATTATCAAGAGACTAGTTGTTTAAATGAGCAATATCTATTGAAGGAGTTATTATTAGCATCCTAGCCAGCTCTGTAAACATTATTGGTCACCACCATGGGAGTCCATGTTTGTATCCTGCCCTTCACATATAAAACTCAGCAAGATTTAGATTGAAGCAATTGGTAATGCAGAAAGATTCCTTGGCTGGGACATCAAGAAGCCTGTTTTCTCATCCTAGAGTCAGAGGACCTGGGTTCAAATCCATGCCTGTGGTTTATTACCAATGTCATCTTGGGCAAGTTATTGTATCTCTCTAAGCTCCAGTTTCCTCGTGTAAAACATGAGTGGATTAGATAAGATGACCTTTGAAGTCTCTTCTAACCTGCTAGGATCATAGGATCTTATTCTAGACAATGAGAGAATTAGAGGAAAGAATAAAGTTCTTTCTAGTTCTAAAAATTCCTGATGAATTGAACATTTATTAAGTGATAGCATAAGAGTAGAATGGCTATCTAGAGGTAAGAGTCCTAAACTCATCACTCTCCAGGCTTAATGTCCATAGAGAGTAAGGGAGGAATTTTGTGCTAACATTCATGATATCCCAGGCTCATTATTTTGTTTCTTTGTTGGCATTATCAACAGTGTTATTTAGTTATAAGTCAAATATGTTATCAATCCCACTGATTCTCGATAAGCTGATATTTTCAGTATCTCAATGCTTTAGACAATGTTGGTCTTCTAATTCACTTATTTATAGTGAATGTAAATTCCCTAAGAAGCCATCCTTTCAGATCCTTAGAGCTTTCCCTTGTCAGTGTTCTAGGGACTACATGAGATATTCATAACCAAAGAAAGATATTTGAACATCTATGTATATTGCGCATCATTTGACAGATCCACTCTATATTATGTTAACATACATGGACAACCCTGGGACAAAGGCTAAACCAGACAAAAAAGAAATTCTGATTCTTGCTTTTCTTTGCTTTCATTCCACCTTATACACCACCCCCCAATGCCACCATTATTTTCTCACCTGGAAACCTGGGGACTCCTCTTCCAATAAATTACCTGTTTCTTTGTTAAACTGTTTCTTAGAGCCCTTCCCTTTCTTAGGTAATAGTGAGTTAAGCTGTTAATAAATCATTCAGATGAGCCAATCGTGTTAACGCATTAGATTCTTGATATTTCCCCCACATACACCCATCCCAACTTTATTTACTTTTCTACGACCGTGTGTAAGTGACAGCCTCTGGGAAAAGTGAGTCTCATTAATAGTGGAATTTTCAAGTATTCTAATGGGCAGCTGGTGGCGAAGATCTTTTTTGGTCAGGTCCAAAGTCAAACTGTAGCATTTCTTAGGTGCTTCCTATGTGTCAAGCACTGAGGATAGAAAGAAAGGTTAAAGACAGTTCCTGTTCTCCAGGAGCTCACAGTCTAACGAGGGAGACCACACAAACACAACTATGTCCAAACGAGTTTATATATAGGATAAATTTGAGATAATCAGCAGAGGGTAAGCACTAGGATTAAAGGACATAAGAGAAAGGATTCTTGTAGAAGTTGGGACTTTAGCTGACATCTGAAGAAAATCAGAGAAGTTAGGGCAGAGATGAGAAGGAATAGCATTCTAGTCATAGAAGACAACCAGTGAAGATGCCTGGAGTTTGGATATAGAGGGTCTTGTGTGGGGAACAACAAAAATGTCAGTATTACTGGATCACAAAGTAGGTAAGAGGGAGTTAGGTATAAGAAGATTGGAAAAGAGGGGTGCCTAGGTAGCTCAGTAAATCTAATCTCAGACACTTCCTAGCTGTGCAACACTAGGCATAATCACTTAACTCCCACTGACTAGTCCTTATAGCTCTTCTGTCTTAGAACCAACATTTAGTGTTGATTCTAAGATGGAAGATACAGGTTGTTTTTCCCTCATTAGTTTTTTATTGTATATATGATATGTATCTTCAGTCATGACATGAGGAATATGGAAATACGTATTGCATAAAAGCACTGATATAACCTATATCAGATGATTTACTACCTGGGGAAGGAGGGAAGGGAATGAGATATCAGAAAACAATTGTCAAAAATTATTTTCACATGGAATTGAAAAAATAAAAATTCAATAAAAAAGAAACTTAGCACAGTAGCTGGCACATAGTTGATGCTTAATAAATACTGACTAAAAAAAAAAGGAAAAATTTTTCTTGTCTCCCTTCTTCCTACCCAGTTGAGACTAAGGGAAGGAAAGATAGGGAAGAAAAGAAGGGGATCTAGGGAAAGGACAACAAAGCTTTCCAGTACTAGAAAGTGAGTTGCTTTGATTATATGGGTTCCTTCTTTATTTAATACCTAGAAGGTGTAGGTTAAAGGAAAAAAAAGATTGGAAATGTAGGAGGCAGCCATGTTTTGAAGGACTTTAAATGCCAAACAGAAGATTCTGTATTTAAACCTGGAGGTAATAGGGAGTCTCTGGAGTTTATTGATTGGAGGAAAGGCTTGTTGGTCATATCTCTGCTTCAGTATTCTCTGTAGGCATTTGGCTCACTTCACCTGCACAGAAAATGTGTGCACATGTGTGTGTGTGTGTGTGTGTGTGTGTGTGTGTGTGTGTGTAAGAGAGACAGAGTCAGAGAGAGTGTGTGTGTGAGAGAGTGTATGACAGAGAGAGGAAGAAGGAGAAGGAGAAGGAGAAGGAGAAGGAGAAGGAGAAGGAGAAGGAGAAGGAGAAGGAGAAGGAGAAGGAGAAGGAGAGAGAGAGAAAGAGAGAGACAGAGACAGAGACAGAGACAGAGACAGAGAGTCAGTCAGTCAGTCAGTCTAATGTGTGTGTTCTTGCTGATGAAAGCATTTCAAGAAGACCCGATCCACCCTCATAGTCATCCTCCAAATCTGATTAAAAAAGAGTCAGTTGCAATCTGGGAAGCTCTGTGTTTGCAAAGCCAACACAATAGGGCTGGTTAGGGAGGAGGCTTTTAAACGATGCCAGCTTCTAGAACTCCTGCCTCAAGCCCCTTGGGATTATTATTGCTACAGTATGTTAGTTGCAAATGTTTATATTGTTTAAAAAAATGCAGTCAAGTGTTAGCAGGGAGGCAACATTCTAGTACAACCCATGCCAGCCATACTAATTAACAGATTTTTTTGCCTAAGCATCTTCTTCTCTAAATTTTTGAGATTTACATGTTTTAGGTGTACAGATTCCAACCAAAGAAATCCAAAATGGTGATACTACTGTAAGGAAAGAGAATACTTTGAAAATTTTCCAACATTGTTACCCCACATACCCACCCACCCAAAGTTCCTCAAGCAAAAGTTTTCTTTGTTTCTTATAGCAGACTGCTCTTGAGTAAATCTCTTTAGGTTTCTAGGGATTCATTTCTCATTCTTCACTTCCATCCCTCCCCCTAAATATGAAACATGTCTAGGAGCTTTAAAGAACCTAAGAGGCCATTAGTTCATTCCCTTCATAAAATGTAAATTTTCAGAAAAAAAAGACATTCATATATACATATATACATATATATATGCACACATAGGAGCATTTGAACTTTTTTCTGACTTGGGAATTTGGAACATACTCATCTAATATTTACAAGATACTTGACTATTAAGCTGTGACTGATTCCGTAAGCCATATATGAATATTGTTCATAAGTTTGACCTTAAACCCTGTATTTCCCATCCATGAGTAGATATCCATATCCTATTTGACAGTGAATATTAAGATATACCCAAAACTATTTCTCTTTGTCTCCCCCCTAAATCATAACTTAACATATTATACATTTAAATATAGGAAGGGAAAATGGTATAGTGGCAGAATGCTAAGTTTGAGTTGTTGCTTAATCAGTAAGACCTGGGTGAAATTTTAACCCCAATACCTACAAACTGGGTGACTAGATAAGTCACTATATTTATCTGGGCCTTAGTTTCCTTATTTGTAGAATGGACAGTTTGGATTTGGTATCTAAGGATTCTTTCAGCTAAGGCAATGAATCTTTTAAGAGCTGATATTCTCATATTTTCCACTGGACACTAAAAATATCCTGCTTTTGCTCCCCAACAACCCCAGCACGCTAGATTTCCATTAGAGATGGAGACCCTCAGTGGGGTTTGGGTATGCATCAAATTATCACAGATTTTTCTTGGGCTATTTTGACAAATATTCCCTACTACTTGAAGAAATAAAATCTCTCTTTTTTATAAATTATTCCCTTGTACTTAAGTATTGTAAGTCCCTCAACCTTTTAACTAGTCTCTCCACGGTGTTTTGTTAGAACCACAGTTTTAGAATTACATAATAAATTCAGATTCTACATCATTAATTTAATCTTCAACTGTTTATCCATAGAATTTAAGCAGATTCTAAATTCAACCAAACCTTTCTTCATATCCCCTGCTCTATCCATATCTGCTGCTAATAAATAACAGCAAGCCTCAATAGTCTGTGTTCCAATATCTGTCTTAAAAATAGAGCTTTCTTTCTGTTTTCCATTTGATTTCCAGTGAAAGAGAAAGAACTGGGATAAGTTAAGTCACTCAGAGCTCAGAGATAGAGGACAAATCTGCCTGTCACATGTACCTTGGCAATCAGCAAAGAAATAACACTGAGGCTCTGAAGAGCTTGGAAAGTTATAACAGAGGTCAGCAACCTTTCAGAAACGGTAGGCGAGAGGGTCTGATCAGTTTCCTTCTCAGATTGCTGACCGCACACTTGACTGAAAACTTGCTCTGTGTAAAGTAGAGAAGGGAGGAGTAGTTAGGGGTGGGGTAACCAGGGATAGGGAGTGGGGAAGAATGCCAGCTGCCAAGTCCTGTGAATACGTGGCCAATTGCTCTTCTAAGCAATAGGAAGATGGGCACATGCTTGTCCCATCTTTAGCAGCCAGGCTATAAGTTGCTGACATAATTTTGGAGAATGCCCAACACATGGGTCACTTAAGTGAATACAGTGGAAGGAGATAAAGACATGGTTCATAGATTCTATTAAGCAGTATTTTAGACCCTGCTTGATGGTGATGGTTTTAAGAGAAATTCTACCGTGAGGAATATTGAATAAGTCAGGGGGCAATCATTCTTTTTCATATTCCTTCTGAAATTGAATAATTTTATAGGTGTTTACTTAGGCAGAACTAGGGCAGAATTGGCAAGGCTTGATTTAAGCAAGATTATGAAGTGATTGAGATTATATGAGTCAAGTTTATGAAGTAAGATCTCTAGGGACTGTGGTATCCCCTATTTGGCACCTCTGTCTTGTGTCTCCCACAACGTTTCATACACATGGTACCCTCATGCTCCCACCTTTTCTTGCTCTTCGCAAAGGATAATCATTTTTAGGCTAAAGTTTTATATGATCCAAAGAGAAATCAGAATAAGATAATGTTTTTAAAGATGATATCGTGATCATGCCATTCATGAGATATACTCAGCAATACAGGAAATAGAATTTACCCAGAATGTCAAAAGTCTCAGCCAGGTGGATCTTGCATTAGAATTTGCAATGTCTTTCATCAGGGAGGATTTAAAGGGTGGCAAACAGTGGAATTGAGCATTGGCTACCAGAGGGGGTGGGGAAAGGGGAGGGAAAGAAAATGAATCTTATAACCATGGGAAAATATTCTAAATTAATTAATTAAATAAAGTTAATTTTAAAAAACAAATCTATTAAAAAATAAAATAAATTGTGGTGAGAACACTTTATTAGATGATAAAGATAAGAATTTTGGATCAGAGAAGGGACTATTTTGATTATGGTGAAATCTCTAAGAGCTTCATCCAGCTATGCCTGGCATTCTCTTCTTCCATTTCTGTGACTTTTGGATGAACATAAATGAATCTATCAATGACTTTAAGAAAATATATTACTGGCTACTAAGTGGCATAGTGGATGGTATGATGGAATTAGTGTTTTAAAGTTTAATTGTATGACCCTGAGCAAGTCACATGATTTCTTTGAATCTCGGTTTCCCCATCTGTAAAATGAAGAAGTCGAACCTGATGGTGTTTAAAGTCCCTTCTGATTCTATCTGTGATATATAAATACTCCAAGGAGAATTTACAACTTAAGCCTAATATCCAGTTATAAAACAAAAACCTTTGTTCTTTCTTAAGGAGATTTCAAATTTTAGTGAGGGGGGAGAAAGTCAATTTATTTTTTTGTTTTGTTTTGTTTTGTTTTTTGCTGAGAGCAAGAGGCCCTTCCCTTGTGCTTCTGATATTCTACTAAGTACTCAGGCTAAATGTCAGTCTGATCATGAAAATTTTTTATGACAAAGGAGACAACTGGTCCAATGTGTCATAGACCATGCCAGTGACATCAGAAAAACAGTGTATATAGTACCAATGAACAACTAAGTACCTACTCTGTGCCAGTTCCTGGCATTTTTCTAGGTGCTGGACCAAGATGGTGGTTCGGCCATTTTAACCTCCCACAAGGGAATTCATTATAGCATATGACCCTGCTGTTTATAGTTGTACCTCCCAATACCTCTAAAAGTTATTTGTGCCCATTTAAGGGAAGACTGTTAAACTTTGAGATAATTAAAAAGATCAGAATGAGCGCCATTGCTTGAATGTAAATTATCTCACATTTCAGACCGTTTAATCTTGCTAACAACCCCATGCGCTAGCTGGGGGAGGTATTATTATATCTATTTGACAGATGAAGAAACTGATATTCCCTGACATTATGCAGCTTCAAAGGTCACATAGCTTGTGAGTGTTAGAGCTAGGACTAAAATCCAAGTCTCTTTATTTCTGCCTCCATTAAACTATAAGGCCATTCTGTGAGTAGACATTCTAAACTTTCGGAGTGTGCTCCTGCCTTGATACTGTTAAGCCAAGCGGGGAGCATAAACATTGACATTTCCGAGCCCTGCCAATTAGTCTCAGGAGTTCAAATAACTTACACTATTCAATACAACCTGGAGTGTAATCGTTTGTTAGTAATAACCTGGTACTTGTTTAGCCTCATAGATCTAAATCTACACCTCGACATCCCATGGACAAAAACAGTACTTGCTTTTTATCGGCATGTTGGTTGAAATGACTTCAAGCAGTCAGGAAAAATATATATTTTTTTCTCTTTTGCAACTCAATTATGAGGCTGGAGGGCACATATAGATTTTCCTGCTGAAAGCAAAGGGCTTTTAGGACTTGCTTTATCAATAGATTTCTGCATCATTTCTGTAGTCAAGGGTTAGCTGATTTTAAGTGTCAGAAAGGGCATGAATGAGGGGGAGAATCACTTCCCATGGGAATGATTTAAGTCTCCTCAGAAAATAAGAGAAGCACCCTACATAAAATGAATGATGAATTTGAAGTCAAAGGACTTGGATTTGAATTCCACATTAGCACTTATTATGTGGGTGACCTTGGACAAATGAGATGATTTCTTTTGTAAAATTGGGGAACTGGACTCAATGGTCTGTGATTCTAATGATGCTGAGGTTCCATCCATCTCTAGATCTATGACGCTCTGATCCTTCATCCATCTACTCCCAATGCTCTCCCTTTTCTGGGTTTTAGATGTTCATCGGAAAACAAGATAGGCACTACGAGAAGCAATTGTAGCAATAATGCAACAAGTCAGAGATACCTGGCTTCTAATCTGGCCCTCATCTATTCCCATTGGTTGGCTTTGTGACCCTGGGTTGGACATTTCAGTATATAAACCTGTTTCCTCATTTGAAAGTTTATAGAGGGACATCTAAGTAGCATAATGAATAGAGCACTAGACCTGGAGTTGAGAGGAGCTGGATTCAAATTCGAGATACTTTCCTAGCTTTGTGACCTTGGGCAAGTGACTTGTCCCAGTTGCCTAGACCTTGCCACTCTTGTGTTTTAGAATCAATACTAAAGCAGAAGGTAAGGCTTTAAAAAAAAGATTGTATGCTGTGGGGAAGAACCATGTTGGACTAGATAATCTTAAATGCCTTCTGTTTGTTACATTCTATGATTGAACAATTCTGCTCAGTATAATAAAATGAACACTGATAAATTGAAATAATATTTGTAAAGTGCTTAGCACACTGTCTGGCACACAGTAGGAATTCAATTTACTTGCATGGTGGCTACTCCAAGGAAGCTCTGAATCCTCAAATGACTTTGCTGGGACTCCTGACCATGGCTGGCTGACAGATACCCAGGATGGAACTTCAGAAATGTCAGTTTGAATGAAAATAGCTGGTGATCTTGCATTCAGATCAATGGAAGATGGTGACATAGTTTTAACTACCTCCTTGATAGCAGAGATAGGATTACAATTTCCTTCTTTGGGAAAGTTGTGCTATGAAGACAATGCATTGCTTTTTAAAGTAGGATCTAGCCTGCTTTGAAATTTTTATCCACTTGCAACTTTCTCAAGGTAATGGCAAAAGAGCTTCATTCATTTAATGGCAAAATCTACTGTTAGGAGCCCACAAAGTTTTTCTGAATCATGGAATCACTTTTTGAAGTTTTTGAAGGGATGCTTAGAGTTTATTCTAGCTGTTGCTCTACCCCCTCCCCCCAAGTGGGACTGGTTATATCCTATCAATCAATCCACAAATACATAGGAAACACCAACTGTGTGCCAGGCCCTGAGCTAGGGTTAGGAATATAAAGATAAGAGTGAGACAATCTGTCCTCAAGGAACTTGTATCCTATTTCCCTGAAGGAGATTCTGTATCCTCAGTTTGTCCCATAGGGTTAGATTTCTCTTTTTCGTTGTTGAATCATTTCAGTTGTATCCAACTCTTCATGACCCCATTTGGGGTTTTCTTGGCAAAGATACTAGAGTGGTTTGTCATTTCCTTCTTGAGCTCATTTTTACATATAAGTAACTAAAGCCAACAAGATTAAGTGCCTTGCCTAGAGTCACACAGTTAGTAAGTATCTGAGGCCAGATTTGAACTCAGGAAAATGAGTCTTCCTGATTCTAAGGCCAATGCTCTATCACACAGTTGCACCTAGCTGAGTTTCCTTTATACATAGCAAAATAATTGGTGTAGTAACATTCTGTTTGTTGAGTTCACTTTCTTCCTCTTTAAGAATCTCAGTAGGAATTCTTGATTTACTCAGGGGAAGGGAGAGGTTAACACAATGGGGAAGAGAGACTGGTGTATACATAAATGTTGAATCCAAAGTGTTATTGTTGGAATCTCTAGAGAAAATGACTGATTAGAAAGGACAGAATTTTCGAGACATTTTATAAAAGGAATGACTCTTTTTAATTTTGCCATTTATTGTCGTATCTCAAAGCTTATTTTTAGCAGCACTAATAGTGCCACCTACCCTTGTACTCATTTTCCTACAGATTTAAAATTTTAGTATTATCCCATCTCTCTGGAATTTCTGTTTCTAAAACATCAGCACCATGGAGGCAAAAATAGGGCACTTTCTTGGAGGAAGCAGTCACATTCAACCCTATGAGATAAACTGAGGTTGCAGCATGTCTAATTGTGTTTGACTTAGAATTTCTTCCTTGCCCAGTTCATTCTGGGTCTGTTCAAGAAAAAACTCATTCAAATGGGAATGAGATGATACATCAATGAACAAATCTTCTGTGAACAAAGCTCCCTTTAAAAGAGGTGCCTCAGGTTAGAGAAAGTTCTGGTCTCCTTACTGGTTAAGAAGGATGAAGCTAAACTTATCTCCAAGTCCGGTCTTTTTGTAGGAACCTGGGAGCTGGGGCAGATGAGGTAAAGGGCTCAATTCCCAGGATTCAGGAAGCTTCATCCTCTGAGTGAGTGTGGGGAAAGGGACTGGGAGGCATGATCTTACTGAGCAGATGGGTGAAAAAGAGTGGAGTCATTCCAGAGAGAGGTATGGTAGACAGGGAATTCTAGAATACTTCCAGAAGCCAGTTATATTATTTCTATGTCTGCTAAGAAAGTTTCCTACAGTTAAGTATCATTAGAGTGAATCCTCTTCACTAAGAAAGGTATTAAGCCAGTACTGTACAATATCCTTAACTAGGGTTATACACTTCTGTGATGACATATATAGGGTTATTTAGTTAAGAAGCTTTATAAAACATACATAGAAATTGAAAAACTTACTTTTCAGATTAACGGAATGAAGCACATGGCTATTATCTTAAAAAAAAAACAAAAAAATCTCTTACCTTCTGTCTTAGAATCAATACTGTGTTTTGGTTCCAAGGCAGAAGAGCAGTTAGGGCTAGGCAACTGGGGTTAAATGACTTGCCCAGGGTCAAACAACTAGAAGTATATAAGGTCAGATTTAAACCCATGGCCTCTCATCTCTGGGCCTGGATCTCAATCCAGTGAGATACCATTTTTCTTATTTTAAAAAATTGCTTTAGGTCACTAAACCTCATTAGATCTCTATTTCCTCATTTTAAAATCAGAACATTGGATTAGATCAGGCGTTCTTAAACTGAATCTATGAATATATATTCAAAAGTATTTTAATAGCCACATTTCATTCAATTTACTTCCCTTTATAATCCTATGTGTTTTATTTTATGCATTTAAAAATGTGATTCTGAGACAGGGTCTATTTTTTAAATGATATTTTTGCCCTCATCGCAACGGGAAAGAATGATTATTCTTCATGAGAAAATGGTTTACAAACAAAAAGTATCTGAGATCTTAGCAGTTCTGCTGTAGAACATGGTCAGTTGCTGTTCTTGCTGATGACAAATAGCCATAAAAATTTGATATAGATTTACATGTAGTTATAGAAGAAGGAAGGCTGAGAGAATGGTCTTATAAAATAGGGAATTTTTATTTCCAGCTAATACTCAGGTGGGGATATCCCAAAGTATGGAAACAATGATATTACCTTCTTTAACATAATGAAGATGAAAAAGAGTCAAAGTGGTTTTGGACTCCATACATGGGCCCGCAAAATACGATTAGGCCTCGTTACAAATTTTAGTCTTTCATCTCTTGAGAGGCTCTTGTCTCAGTAATAATCTACAGATCTACTTTGCAATGTTTACAATGAAAACAAAGTTAGCCATAGAGTTGATGGTCATATACATAGTAGATATATACATACACATATGCCACACGCCCCCCCCAAAACTTCAAAGATTAGCCTAACATTCTTATGAAGAAATATATA
>NC_058131.1:578837900-578956074 GCF_016433145.1 Gracilinanus agilis
AAGAAGGAAGGAAGGAAGGAAGGAAGGAAGGAAGGAAGGAAGGAAGGAAGGAAGGAAGGAAGGAAGGAAGGAAGGAAGGAAGGAAGCCCTATCTTCACATTGCCCAATGTGCTACTTTAGAACAGCTACCCAGAAAAGTGGATTTGTTCAAATGAGGAGCTCTATTCAGGCATAAAGGGAGACATCTTCCCTCCCCCCCCTTTCCTCTTTTCTAAATAATCCTGTAAAGGTCTATCTCCTGTGTGTTTACATGAAAAAACCTGACCCAAAGGTCAAAGATTCTCAGTCCTTAGGAAAGAACAGTTAGTGACTTTTTGGCTAGTGTATGAATTTTTATCCCAAAGTGCAGTGAATTAAACATTTATCTGCTGGAGTCTCAAGAGCCTTTGCTATAGGAATTGTTTGACTAGTATGTGACAATATTAATAGAGCTTTTAAGACATGGAATTCAAACAGGCAGAAATGCAAATAGAAATAGTTGCCCCATTATTATATCAATTCAGTTATGTTCACAATTCAATTCTTGTCCCTAAAATGGAAACAGACACCCCCCACAGTAAAAGACTAATGTAACAGGACTAACCAATAAGGAAATATATACAGCTAACCCAGGGCTATTGCATATAGTGGGTACTCAATGAATACTTTTAAAATGAATGATTATTGAATATTCAGTACATGTATTGTTTTCTACTAGATGCTAAAGGTTTATTCATTTTTTCTTAAACCGAGAATGTAAGTCATTGCTTCTGTCCTCTGGAAGCTTACAATCTGATTATGATGATAGCATGTGTGCATATGTATGTGAGTGTGTATATTTACATATGTCACATGTGTACATATAATATATGTGTATAATGTTAATAAAGACCAGTAAGACCAGGCCCCTCTTCCCAGAGAAGGCTAATGAGCATACAGGTGGAGACAGCCAAATTGCCTGAGGAATAGATGTAAGTCCACTTCCTGAATCTAAAAGATTTTGAGATGGAGTCTGAGTAACCTTTAAGGGACCAACATAAACCATATAAAAAACTGCATAACAGGACAAAAAAAACTTCCTCTGGGAGTCTACAGTGACTGCAGTTGTCACAAAAACTCTAAAATGGCATCAAGGACTGTGGTAGTGTGTTTTATGTGTTTTTGCTATTATTTCAATATTAGGGGTTTTTTTTTCCTATGTCTAGTTCTTGAAACCTATCAAAATCTGTGCTTTTGTCAGCTTCTCCTACTCTCTCTGACTGCTTCAGGATAAAAGCACATAGCTCTTGAGATCTCTGGGACGTCCAATGGTTATGTTAGCTAATCTTTTCTGGATAAGTCTGACTTTCTGGGAACCTCATTTCCTCAGGCCAGCCAGACATGGGAACCTGTTGGGTGGCAAGGAGGTGAATGAACATGTCTTCTTGTAGCTTTTTTATATTAGGGAGCATGTATGGGCATTTGTATATCATTCAGTCAAACCCCAGAGATAGCTTAAGATGGGTGTAACTAAGTCCTGTTCCTTGAAATCCAGATCCTGGCCAACATACTGGTAAAATACAAATGCAGAATAGTGTATAGACTATATGTATACATACATACATAATAGACACATTTTAAAGTGATCTAGATAATATGTGTGTGTATATAGAACTCTATGTATACAGAGAGAGATAAGTGATACAGACAATAAATGCTTTAGAATTTCAGAGTAGACAATCAAAGAGAGGTGGAATTATTGAGGAAAGTCTCAGCTGCCCAATGAAACTAATGTTATATATTGGGAAAACTCTATCTTTAAAGAGCCTTATGATTATTAAATATCAGCACACACATATATAGCCACATAACCTAAGTCGATGCCATTTTAGGATTTTTAGGACAGTCTCACACATTGCAGATTCCTAAAAGGGCTGTTGTATCCTCCCATGGAGTTACTGATATGATTCTGTACTGGAGAAGGAGGGAAAATATAGATACACACACATATATGCATATACATAGGTACTTACATATATGTATTTGATAATCTATTTATAATAGAAAATTTGACCACTTCATATGAGGAAATCTCATGTATTACTAGAGAGAGAGATAGATATGTAATTATCTCTGAATATGTACACAAGCACATATATATGTAGATAGGGTTTTTTAGCCTTTAAAACAGTTTTTAAAAATACTTAAAGTATTTAAAACTCAGGTTTTAAGGATAGGAAGGAGAAGAGCCTTTTAATCATAGATTTCATGGCCAAGTCAGCCCCCTCTAAGTTAAAATCTCCTAGGCATCAAATTGCAGCTGTGGGGATGAAGAATGCTTAAACTAAAGCTAGGTCTGCTCAAGGCAGCATAGGTGATGAGCTTTCCTTTGGGATTAATAGGAAAAAGCCAGCCTGTGCATCCTGGAGAATAACTAAGGACTCAAAATAATTCTACAGGATATTTGATAGAATGGTATTTCTACTAGGAGAGACAGGCACTGGGGCTGGTGTTCAAATGTTTCGTTGTTTCCCCTGCCCTCCTGTGTTAGCTCTATTACAGAATCCTTAATAGCAGCTCAGAAAGGAGACTGACTTTGTGGTCTGACATTTGTATAATGGATATACTGTACATATGTTCCCAAATTTTGTTGATTCAGAGATTACTTTAACCCCATCCTCATAAAGCTGTATTTGATCTGGTCTTTATTTAGTTGTTTGCTTAGTACAAAGGGTGGGAAGTTGTTCTATAAAGCAGTTTGTGGCTTTTACTGATAGGCTGTTTGTTGAAGTTTTTCCCAGGGAAATGGCAGGACATAATTTCCGCAAATTGTCAAGTTAATATAAATGCATATTGGGTTGGATTATCATGTCCAATTGACGTTATCCTATGCTTAGGAGATACCATTAAATTGAGGAAGGATTGATGGGGTTTACAACATCTTATGTATGGGAAACTCCCTATCTGGGTCACTTACCTTTTTACCACCTAATTTTATCCACCATTCTTTAATGGATTCTCCCGTTTCCTAGGGAAATTAATATTTATATAATTACTCATCACTTCACTTGGCCTGGTCCTACTTTCTAAATGTGAAAAAAGATGTTTTATTTATTTGACTATACATATTTGTTACAAGAGAAGACTTTTTAAATTTTCTGGCAAGGGTATTTATGAGAAACTGGGGAGTTAGTGATTGTGATGCAAAAAGGAAAAAATGTGTCAATGAAACAGTTTTTTGTTTTTTGGTTTGGTTTGGTTTGGTTTGGTTTTTTACCAGAGGAAAACAAAAGGAAGTTCAGGAGGGTACATAGACAAATAGCACAATTGATACTATGGTGGGTGGGTGCCATAGTAAATTTGTTATATACTTTTTTTAAAAGTTATACATAATAGAGATTCTATTTTCATATTATTTTTCTTTTATATTCACAAAAAAATAGAAATATTCACATTGGTGATATTTGTTGAGTTCAGATTTTTTTAAATTTTAAAACTCTATAGTAGAACTACTCAAAGTCCTCAGAAGCACAGTGATAAGCTCAACTAAAAGAATTACTATTGCAAATCTTCAGTTTCCAAACAACCTCTCCTAAAAAATAGTGGTTATGTGTTCATGTTTCTTGATATCTAAGACATGTCATATTTGTGATAATTTTATCAACTGACATTTTTATCAGAGACAGCTAGATGGCACAATGGCTAGAGTGCTGTGCTTAGAGAGCAAATCTAACCTCAGATAACTACAAGCTGTGAAACCCTGGGCAGGTCACTTTAACCTTTCTTTGCTTCCGTTTCCTTAACTGTAAAATGGAAGTAATAATAGCACCTACTTTGGGGTTTGTCATGATGACCAAATGAGATATTTGTCAAGTGTTTAAAGCAGAGTGCTGACCCATTATAAGTGATTGATAAACATAAAAATGAAAAGTATTAATTTATTGCATCAGTATTGGAAATTTATTCGTCCAGTTGCAGTCTACTCAACATTCAGCCCAAGTTTTATGTGCAGTAGAGAATTAACCACATCTTCACTGAAAAGTTGCTCACCTAGATGGAATACTATTGTGCAATAATGAATGATGAACAGGATGCTCTCAGAAAGAGCTGGAAAGATCTACATGAACTGATGCAGAGCACAATAAGCAGAACCAAGAGAATATTGTACACAGAGCAGCAATATTGTGGAATGATAAAATATGATAGACTTTGCTATTAACAGCAATACAATGATCCAGAACAATTCTGAGGGACTTAGGAAAAAGAATGCTATCCACTTCCAGAGAAAGAACTGTTAGAATAAGAATACAGATGAAAACATGATTTATCACTTTTTTGTTATATGTTTTAGGTTTTTGGTTTTATAAGATTATTTACTTATAAAATGAATAATATGGAAATGTTTTACATGATAATACATGTATAACCCAGATTGACTTGCTTGCCAGCTCTAGTAGGGAGTAGGGAAGAAGGGAGAGAGATAGTTTGGATCACATAACTTCAGAAAACTTATGTAGAAACTGGTTATTAAAATAAAAATGATTTATATTATCTTCAAAAGGAAGTTGCCCATCTAATACGAACATAAAGTAAGTTGATAATTGTCTATGCTATGTAAGTTATGCTTACAAAATGATCCAACTGGAGGACTAGACATGGATCCAAGACTAATATATTACTGCTGGAGCTCATCCAAGAATCCCTGATGGTCTGAAAGAACTAAATCCTTTTCTTGAGCCCCTCGAATAGGAGGCAGAAAAAAAAAGAAAGATAAAGTCGGAGAAGTGTCAGCAGTACCAGTTTTCAACTAGCACAATAGTACTTCTCATTTCCCCCTGATTCTCCAGTAAAGTCTGTGGAAAGTTATTCTCTCATTTCCTTGTCCCTAGCTCTAAATTAGATCTCTAGCAACATCCTAATCCCCTACTCACCAGTTATATTAGATACACAAGTGTAGTAATCTTAAGATATCACTTCTTAAATTTTATCAGCTTCTTCTAAAGTATACCGTTCCCAGGAGTATCTTAGATCATGTCTTTATGCATATATTTAAGATATTTATTTGATCATCTCAATCTCTCTACTTCTCTATGGGTTCATCTTAATGAGCAATAGCAAATCAGTTGAAATTTTCAGTCCCATCCCATCTTGACCAGAGTCTTAAGTAGCAGTTTTTGTACCCAGGAAGAAGACCACCAATCACACTTTGGGCAAATAAAAAAGAGCTTTTAGTTGGGGGAAGGAAGTAGTGGGACATTAGAGAATGGAATAGTGGGGAAATGTTTACTGGTAGTTTTCTATTTTTAACTAATTATTTTTGATAACTAAGTCCTGATCTCTGCTATTTCTATGCTGCTAAAAGACTACAAGGTATCATTAGTGCCCCTTAATATGGCACCCTGGAACAAAGCTCCAAGTACTTCACCCTAGTGATGGCTCTGAGTTTGACTACATGCACAAAATCACAGACATGGCCTTTGTCACTAGAATACTTGGATCTGGTATTTAACTTGATATTTAGTATAGTACAACTTGCAAAGGTCTATAGTAATTATCTGTTCATTCCTACTTTAAACATCTTTTGAGATATAATTTTAGAGATAAAAAGATAAATACCATGACACATAATCAAATTACCAGCAGTGAAATGTATGAATACCTGTGTAGACTTGATTCTAGGTAATGACAATAAAAATTCACATTTCTATAGGGCTCAGAGATTTACAATGACCTTTCTTTACAGCATTGTGAGAAAGGTAGTACTAGTATTATGTCCATTAACTGAGGCTCCAAAAAGCAGCTTGCCTTTGGTCACACAAATGGCAAGTAGCTAAGGCAGGGTTTGAGTTAAGGTCACAAACTGTGAAATGAGTAAAGATCCTCTTTGTCACTCTGGCCTTCATATCATTCTTTGCACAAGACACTCCATCTTCTAGCTCTGGGAACTTTTTCTGGCTTTCCCCCCATGCCTGGAATTCTCTTCCTCTTCATTTCTATCCCCTAATTTTCCTGGCTTCCTTCAGTTTCCCCTTAAAATTTTACCTTCTATAAGAAGCCTTTCCCAGTCCTCTTTAATCTTAGTACCTTCCTTCTGAGACAAACTCCAATTGATACTGTCTAGATCTTGCTTATAAATAGTTGGGTGTTTTCTTCCCAAACCAGCTTAAGTGCTTCTAGAGAGCAAGGACTGTTTTTGCCTTTCTTGGCATCCCCAGGGCTTAACATATGCTGGTATCTAGTACCTTCTGTCTCAGAAGTGCTGGTTTCAAGGCAAAAGAATAGTAAGGGCTAGATAACTACTGGGATTATCTAGTCTAGATCTGAACCCAAGACTACCCTTCTCCAGGCCTGGATCTATCCACTGACCCACCTTAACTGACCCACAATTAATAAATGCTCTTCAACTTGACCCAGCATTCTTCTGCCTATCTTTCTGTCCTTCCCTTATCAAAATGGCCAATGCTTTCATCATTTTCTTCCCAAAGCTTCCAATTAGGGTGTCTCACACTAGCCTGTTCTTTATGGAGGGGGGGAGGCAATACCTCATAGTCCCTGTATTTCTTGTGTTAGCCCTATCAGAATTTAAAGGTAATATGCCCCATTTTCCCTCAGCCAGGGAAACTATTGGGAATTATGCTATTGGGAATTAATCTGATAAGCTCATTCCCAAAAGCATCTTAATGATAAAGAATGATGCATCTGTTGTCCCTCCTGGGATATCTTATTTTAAAAGACTTACCAGGAAGTCTTGATGCCTTGATACAGAGAAAGAATTTTTTTAAACCCCTACCTTCTGCTTAGAATCAGTAGTAAGTACTAGTTCCAAGGCAGAAGAGTAGTACAGCCTATTGGGGTTAAGTGACACAGCTACGAACTGTGTAAGTTCCTAGTAATGGGGTTAAGTGACAGAGCTAGGAACTGCCTGAGGATAGATTTGAACCCAAGACCTCCTGTCTCTAAGCCTGTCTCTCAATTCACTGAGCCATCTACCTGCCCCTGAAATAATTTCTTAATGCTAGAATATTAAGCACCAGGGCAAGTATATATAAATTGCACAATTATTTGAACCCACAAATCACATCATGCAGACAATTTATTATTCATTTTATGCATAGGATTGGACAAGTAACTACATCTGGCATCAATGGATACAATTAGGACTCCCATGTGGAAGAAAAAGTGGCTGATAGAGTAAGTGGAAATTTACAAGTGAAAAAAAAATGCAGTCTGAACCAAAACAAATTAAAGAGACCTACGTAAAGCTGGCACACCGTTTATTAACTTGTTTTGGCTTGGTAACAGCAATGCCTAGGCTACAGTAGCTTTATAAACCGAAATAAGTTTTTTAAAAAATTTGAAAAGAGAAAGCACATTGTTGCCACCTGGGAGGCAGATGTGGCTATAGCTGAGTTGCCCCATCTCTTGGGAGGGAAAACACAGAATTGACTCTCAATGCTTATGGATGAAGCAGATCTTTCCTTCATATGTTCAATGTTCAGAAACAAACCAAGACATGAATACAGGGATGTAAACTTAAACAATAGATTTAAACAGAAGGCATAGCTAAATGACTCGAAGAATGCCAACATCGTGGCCCATTATTGACAGGATTCCAAATATGCAGCCGAGATACTCTATTATTTGGAGTGTAGAATGTGTCAGATTTTTGAGCTGTTTTGTTTTTTTTCAACAGGCCCACCACCAAATTTATGATAGAAATGTGTAATCACTCAGCCTCATAGACGGAAGAAATTGACTTGTTAAGCTTTAAGAAAAGGGGAGAAAAAGAGAAATTGATGTTCCCTTCCCTCTACCCCCCACCCTTTGTATTTTGAGCAAAAGCCTACATTGGTTAATAGAGATTATATATTAATTGGCATCTTTGTGTGCATAGAAAGACCTCACTTGAACATAATCACATTGGAAAAGGGACCGAGTCCCTTTAAAGATTTTTCAGCCACTGAATTTGCTATGAATGGCAGAGAGTTTATATTATTTTTTAAAATAAGCAGTGGAAGAAAACTCTGCTTTTAAAGAGTGCCAAGTTATTGAAACAGCCCTTCTGAGAGAGGGAGAAGTATATTTTCTAAGATTTTCAGATACTAAAACCCATTTACTGCTGTTGAGAAAAATCTCTCTGACAGAGGATTTAGCTTCCACTAATCCTTAAGTGACTTGTTTTGACAGAGCCTTTATAGAAGATTTTCTCAGTAACTTCTGGTTTGCTATGAAAGAGCAATTACTGGTTTGTCCTCCAGCACCTTTTTAATGTATGTTGGTTAATGAACTTCACGTAGGTTTGAAAATAGCAAGAGAATCGGATCAGAATTGTTTACTGGAGGAATTCAGGAACATTTGGATTTTCCTGGATCTTCAGTTCTCTCTTTCTTGCCTCAGGGTATCAGGGACCTGGATTTCATTTAGTGTGTCATGTGGCCTTCTCAGCAGATTCTTTGACTGGGGCTTGTGGAAATTGAGCCTACTTTCTATTTACACTGCACTTTCTAAACATAAAGACATTTTCCCCTGTTTGGGGATGAGCCTGGTGATGGACCCCGGTTTTCTAAGCCTCACAGTATTTGCTCTTTGCTCTGATATGCGTTATCCTTTTAGAGGGGTGACTGCCAGGGTAGGATTGTACTGCACCATGGCCCTGTTAAAGGGAATGTGGGGCTGTTTTTAAAATTGCATTAAAATATCTGAGTGGTTTTGCTTCTCCCCCCTCCCTTATTCTCTGCTCTAGCTATTGTGTGGTTCCCTTGTGCAAATAAAGGACCAGGCTAATTCTACTTCTTTGTACTATCTTCCAAATTTAATAGAATCCCAGAACCGAAGGGACCAGCAGGAAGTCATCCAGCCTATATCTCTGTTTTCAGGCAGGACTGTGATGAAGCTATTCTAAAAAGTTAACTAGCCACCTTTTTTTTTTTCAAAAGTCCCTAAAGGAGAAGATGCCACGTATGCCCTTGGTTACTTCTTCTGATGCCAGTGGGGAATGGATGATCTCTATAGTGCCTTCTAATTCTAACATTCCATATGGTTTATATTTCTATGGCTTCACTAAAATCAGGGATTTTTCCCCAATTAATAGAGTTTTATTAAAATTTATAAAGCCATGTTTTCCATAGGATCTTAGATTTAGAGCCAAAAGGATCCTTTGAAATCATCTGGTCAAATTCCCTCATTCTATGATGTAGAAACCCAGGCCCAGAGAATGATTTACCCATGTTCACACAGATTCAGCAGGCACGGATTTAAGGCTATTTGTGAACACAAGCAAAATACTCAAAACAGTGGTCATCACTGTACAACTGGAGAATTCAACTGGCTGAATGTTACAGTCACATCCGGTCCTGCTGTGGTTATGTAGAGGGAGCCAATATTTACTATAATTTTTAGGTCATGTGATTCACTGTGGTTCATTAATATAGCCCCATAAGAAATGGAACTATTTGTTCTAAAATTCCATTTACTCATCCACAGAGGATAAGAAAGAATCTTTTCCTTATTTCAGTTTAAATATGCTCTCATAGACACAGACTTCATTGATGTTGTTGAATCATAGAGCTGAAAGAGATTTCTGAGATCATCAAACCGAACTTCTGCATTCTACAGATGAAGGAACTGTGGTGCAAAGTATGGGTCAACAAGAAAAATAAACAGTTCCCTCTAACCACCCTATCCTCAAGGAAAATTAAAAGAAAATCAGCTGCGTTGATTAGTTTTACTGAATTTCTTTTTTTCTCTTCTGATTTTTTCTTTCTTTAATTTTTTTCTTGTTATAAGGGATAACTGGTAGAGTTTGGGAAGATAAAAGGGGAAATCTAGGTGATATAAAAGCAAAAGATACCAATAAAATATGTACATATTTTAATAAGAAAATTAGCTAATAGGACTTTATTGGGCCAGTATGGAATTTCCCTTTGGGAAGCCCTTTAATGCGTCAATATCTTGTCCTTAGTTTCATGCAAGCAGTACTTTGGAAGCCATCTGTAATGATGCATATAGAGAAGCAGCATTTTGGTTGGTTGGGTTTTTTTCTATGTAACTCAAGTACTTACCAATACTTATCATACTTCCTGGCACACAGTAAGCACTTAATAAATGTTTACTGTTTAGGAACTGGTTAATGCAGTGTTTTTCTGAATCGTATTCATACCTGCCTAATAAAGGTGGGAGAGCAATTGAGAAATTTCTCATCTAGTAGGAACATGGTACTTGAGTCTAGACAGGTAGATTGATGGTAGTAGCAACAACAGGCATTAGTGAGAGAAAGGAGTCTTGGGTTGCAAAGTTGGGAGTATTGAATTCTAATAGTGACTCTTAATATGTGACCTTGGGCACCTTTAACTGAGGTTTAGTTTCCTCATCTGAAAAATGACAGGGTTAGGTTAGATGATTTCTTAAGCTCTTTCCAAGTCAGACTTTTTATGATTGTTGGATACCTCCATATTACTTATTGGGTAAGTCTGTCTTTCTTTTCCTGAGGGTCACTAAGATTCATCATACCTAGAACCTGGGCTGGCCAGTTTTCACCTTCCTTTATAATCCTGTTTTCTCCATGTGTTCCTGTTCCATGATCCTGCCATAGACAATAGCATGGAAATTCTACTGTTTCCCTCCTACCCTTTTCCTTTGTTATGAGATGGAAAAGCTTAAACTTTTCCTGTCTCAGGTAAGCAGACTTTCAACCCTGCTAATCCCATTCTGTCCTGCCTTGGCCTGTGCAAGAACAATTCAACACTAAAATAAAATGGAGGTGACACAATACAGTGTGCCAATTTCTAGAGAACCATGGAGTGGGAAACATAATGTACCATTCTCTTGTTTTCTTTTTGGGTTGAGGGACTTCTCATTATGACTTTATACAGAAGCATGTCCTCTGTTAACTTGGTGAATCAAGTACATAAGCTAGAGTCATGAAACAGGAGAATGCCCTGGTGATATCATTTAGAATGGAATATAATCATCAGTTGAGTTCTCTGACCTAAAGGTTGACTGAATGAATCATCATTTAATTGCTTGCTGGGTGTCAAGTACTGTGCTAAGTTTTGGAGACACAAGTGCAAAAGCAAAAACCACCTCTGTCCTCAGGAAGCTTATATTCTAATGTGGGAAATTTCAGATTCACAGAAGGCGACCTTTTGTGTTCTCAGTGACCCTAGGAAAGGGAAGAAAGACTGTCCAGGCAAGTAGCAAGGGGAAAGTACATAACATCACAGAATGGCAGACTTGGAAGGGACTTTAGACATAAACCAGCCTAACCTTATTTTATAAATGAGGAAACTAACACTCAGTTAAGGGTGCCCAAGGTCCCATAGTGAAAGATGGTGGTGCCTAGCTTAGAGGTTAGTTAATCTTCACAGACATATCAAGTTGGAAGAATGTATCTCCACCTCTATAACCCCTCAGAAACAGAGGAATGAAGTTTTCAGTGCTTAATGGGAAAAAAATGCAGTATTAACAACAATTTCCATGGAAGCTGGAAGCAAACTAGCATACTAGGCACCTTAGGAACATATCAAAAATACCTTCTTTGGTGAAATTAAGCAAAAGAAACCATTCTCACTAGAGATCTATTTTTCCCATTAATAATATCCCTGAAGTCTGAATTATCCTTCCAAGATAAAGAGTAGTATATGGGAACATAGACTAAGAACTCAAAGAGATCTCAGAGGTCATCTAGATATACAATCCTTTTATGTAACAGATGAGGAAACTGAGTCTGAAGAAAATTAAATGTCTTACTACATGAAACAGTAGATAGACTACGAGACTTAAGAGTCAGGAAAACCTGAATTCAGATCCTGCCTTAGACAATTACTTGTGTGACCTTGGACAAGTCAATAATACCTTGCTCTCAGTTTTGTCATCTATAAAATGAAGGTAATAACATCTACTTCATAAACTTGTGGTGAGGATCAAATGGAATTATATATATATATATATATATATATATATATATATGTACATATATATATGTATATACATACACACACTGCTTGGCAAGTCTTTAAACACAAACTAAATGTTAGCTATTATTTTGCTAGAGATCAAGCCATTAGTAAATGGCAGAAGTATGACTTGCTCAAGGTCATACAGCTAGCAAATGTTGGTTATAGGATTTATAGCTGTCTTCTCATTCCAAATCTCATCTTTTTTTTCCACTGTACCTTGCTACCTTGCCTCTGCCGACCTATAGATTTCCTATATCCCTCCATCCTGACTGAGAGAAGCCAATTAGTGCCAGTTTTGATTGTGGATTTGTGATGTGGAGAGGTCAGTTCAGCAGTGTCCATTGTGATATGGCAAAGGCCCTTGACAGCTAACAGTGGCAGCTGCTGATGGCTGACGGCAGGTCACCTAGAACTAAAACCGGCAGATTTAGTATTCACTTTTTCCCCATGATGTTGAAGATTGGGATAAGGCAACATAAATTCTAGTGCTTAAGGGAATGACATTGAAACCCAAAAGTCCTGCCATTCCTCCATTGCCCTTTGGAATACCTGGAAATGTTTTAATATACTCAGAAATGCAAGATTTTGAGAGCAAATGAATTCAAACTGGAAAATTTGATGGAAGAGCCCCACTGAGTGTCAGGAAATCTGAGTTCTCATCCAGGCTCTAGCATTAATTGTGAAAATTCTCTGGGCCTCATTTTCCTTCCGTCGCGTAAGGGAGTTAGATGAGATGACACGTAGGCTCTCTTTCAGAACTAAAAATCTGTGAATCTCCACTTCTGTGATGTGAAGGATAGCAATACCTCCGCTGGTTAAAACAGAAAGATGCTTCTGCTGTGTAGACCTTTAGCAGTTTCCAAGGGATGGTAATTCCACATTGTTTCTACTTTACCCTATTAAAAAAAAAAAAAAAAAAAAAAAAAACAATAGTCATCATCATTTCTCCAGGCCACTAGGAGAAAGCACAGTTGTCACCCTGGGATCATTTCAGTCAGTCTGGCTTTGAGTATTTGCTGGAGTTCAGCTTCTCAGCACAGAGACCCCAAGAAAGAGATTCTGAAGAGGAATTCTCTCTCTGTGACCTGCTGTGTAACACAGCCAGGCCTTGTCATTTGAACCCTGACCATCTGCTTCCCTAAACTAACATCCCCTTTCCCTTCCAAGGGCCTGCATATTTGATGATTAAGAGACACTTCTGTAAATCAGACCCCAGACCTTGCCTATTAGTAACTGTGTTTGCAGTAAATAACTCTGCTTGTTTCCTACCCTTGTAGACTTCACCCAGCCAGCTGTTTCCAATTAAATACCCTCAAGCCTCCAGGAAGATTCCCCTTAAGGACTGACTCTCCCTGGAAATATAGGCTGCTGGAGTCGAGCTTTTGTGCCTCTGTGTGTGTGCATGGGTGTATCCTTGGCCATCGGCTCTGACACATTATGTGTACCTGCTTCTCTGCTGGCACTTCCTCCCCTCTCTGTCTTTTCCTTCCTATGTTTGCTGACCCCCCAGTTTTATGCCCTTTGCCTCTCTCCCAGGTTCTATTACCCGTTTGACCACTAAATAGCTCTTTTCCCTCCTACCTCCATGATCTTGCTCTCTGCTCTCTCTGACCTTGTTTCCTGCCTTCACCCTGGCTCAGTCTCACCTGCCCTTCCTTGACCCTTTGGTCGATTCTGACCTTTGACACCTCTCCCTTCTTCATTCATCATGGCGGGCTCCCCAGTTCTGCCTACTAGCCAGGAAAGTACACCCCACTCACTGCCCCAGCACTGACATCAGGCGTACTGAGGAGATGTTACATAATGGCAGTGCCCCTGGGATGGGGTCCTGCCTGTTCTGAGCAAATGGGCTCGTTTGCAGATTCACATTGGCACTCACTCGGAAGAGGGTCCTTTTGAGGTACTAATGGGCAGACAGGCAATTCTGACAGCAGAATTCAGGGTCCTTGATCTTCCTAAGACATTTTTCCCCCTCTTTTGAACATTAGTCGCGGTGTGGGTCCTTCCCACTGAGAACAGCGAATCCTATTCAGCTGTCTCCTGATGATTTGGACATGAACGAGGAGCTTTCTCTGTCTACTTAATTCCCTTTGAAAGCTTTCTCGTTCTAGTGTTGGGCACTTCAGAGAGAGCACTGCATTAATATCTTCTGCTCTGGTTTCAACTTGGTGTGGTTTTGTGATCTTAAAATAGATGGAATTACCACCGCAAGCATTGTTCTGCCTCGAACTTAAAGTCTCAAGAGCAAGTACTTCTAAAAAAGTTAATCCTTTTCTTATTTGCAAGGATTCTGGACTGCAGTTTATAGGGAAATATGCTAAATTATTTATAATCCAGGATTACTGCAATGCTAAAGATTTCCCTGCATAACAACCCAGCTCAAGAAAAAGGGAACACACACAACCGCCCTCACTCAGCAACACCTTTGGTTTGCTTCTCTTGGCAGCACCTAGGGAGCACAAATGGGGGCGTTAGGAGGAGCAAGGTTTGGAGCTAGCCTGACTAGAGTAAAACACCTTCCTTCCCAGTGGGCACCTACTTCACTTCCCCAGAACTCTGAAGCATAGCCCTCAGGGGGGCAAAAGAGAGACAAAGATGGAGAAGAAAAGCAATATAAGAGTTTATGGGATCAAGAATTTAAGGATTTTAGAAGTTATCTAATCGATGACCATCATTTTATAAGTAGGGAAACTGAGTCCCAGGTAGATACAATGACTTGCCAAGGGGCTAATTAGCGGAAGAACTGAGGTCAAGAGAAACATTTTGTTTTTATTTCTTTTGACACTTGTATCTCTCAAATACAACATAAGAAAAGGCATTCCATGAGAGAACAAAACAAACAACCCAAATGATAATAATAATAATAATAATAATAACTTGCTCTCACATTTGAGGTCTGATTTTGAACTTTTCCTTAATGCATAAGAAGAGAACAAGCTAAGAGCTTTCTTTGCTGGTATAGAGTGAGGATGTAGGAAAACTAGTTGAGGAATTAATCTATAGCAAGAAGTATAGAATTAAGAATCCAGGAATGAGTATCTCTAATGCTACTCAGTTTCCTCTGTGAAACCTACTCTAACAAAAACAGCCAACATTGATCTCGCCTTTTCCTAATTACTTTTTTAATTTAATGTTTATACTGTACAATTAACATTATGTTAGAGATACTCCTTCCACTGACATAAATCACAACCCCTTCATGACTCAGTCAGTGTCTTAGAGAGTTGTTCCAAGCAAAAAGTTTGTCATTCTGCAACCATCATGGTGATGAGCCTCAGTGAACTTACCTAAGCTGGTCCTCAGATAACATCCACTCTGGCATAACAAAGCTACTCAAAGCCATTTAAAACTGATAGGACCAATCAGCACTTGTCTCATGGCAACTGGAAATCCCAGGTTTCTTCTATGTCCCTATGAAGCATCATAGTAGAAAGTGAGTAGATAATTATACACTATGGCGTAGTAATAAGAACACTAGACCAGAGATCAGGAGACCATGGTTTAAACTCTAATTCTTCCATCTAACTAGCTACATTAACTTTAGGCTCAGTTTCTTCACCTATAAAAATGAAGGCAATTTAATAGATGATTTCAAAGGGTCCTTATCATGCATGATTTTGGATATGATGTTCTATTGTTGACTGTTCCATATGTTTGCCCCACCTCCTCAGCTAAATTATATAGTTAAATAAGACATTTTTTATATTTAGATGGCAAAGAATATCACATATCTTGATATGTGATATTCTTTGCCATCTAAATATAAAAATGTATTTTTAGCATCCTATACAGGGCCCAGTTCAGCCCCAATCCCAGAGCAGGTAAGTACTCAGTAAATTAGTTGACTGACAAAAATCAATAAGTAAAATAAAACCAAGTCTGTCGTGTCTACATGTGAGGTACAGCTCAAACTGGAAAATGAACTCTTTTTGCTCAAGCTATCAGCCTGGTGGATGATGCCATTCTGATATGAATCAGTGCTTCGAGTAGTCCACAAAAAACATGATCTCTCTCTTAAAAGGGAGAACTGGGGCTCTGCAATGGGTCAGATTTTTCAGATCATCCAATTTCTCAGTTCTAATCAGAAAGAAGTGAGATAAAATATTTGTAGACTTATGAATTGTAGAGTCTGAATTGGAATATGTCTTTGTCAGAATTTAACTGATGCTCTTTGGACCCTATAGCGATCCAGTCTTGTCCTATAGACACAGATGGAGTTTTCTGGGAATAGCCAGATATATTGTTGCCTAAGGAAAAATTCTATTACCTCATAACAATGGGAACCATTAATGGAGATACATCCCATCATAGATGGCCATATGTGGTTACTCTGGAGTTCACCAAATAGAACTGAAATTGTAAAAATCATCTGCATCCAGAAGTTTCCCTGAGGGTGTGGGAGGTTCAGGCTGCCAAAATGAAGTTCCCTCTGCCCTTCCTACTTGTAGAATTGCTTTGCAAATGGGAGACAGAAGTTGGAGAGAGGTGGAAAACTGGACCAGATTCTTATCAAGCAGGATGACAAATCCTATTAAGAAATACAGTTAGATGGTAAGAAATATCCTAAAATTTCTCCCAGAGAATATCTCATTCTATTTGTATTAGGTCCCAATATGAGCCCAGAGAATAAAAAGTGGATGAGAAGGGAAGACATGACAATTGGAATGTTGAAATTCCAAATGAGTTAAAGATAAAGTAATTCTGAAAATGTACAAACGTGAGCCAGAAGAAATTAGGGATTATTTTTGTCCATGGATCAATTTCCCTACTGTAATTATCCTACAATTTTTAATGCATTTTATTTGAAGGCATCAAGCATTTCCCAATAAATTACCCTTTCTATTCATGGCCCATTAAATATATATATATATATATATATATATATATATACAGTAAAACAAAAGTGCCTGATAAAGTAATTGCCACTCATAAAGAACATTTAACGTTCCAGAATTATACTTGACTACTTGTTAACAGAAGTGAAGTCAGTGTCAACTACTTTTCAATATCAAAAACCAAATTTTGCAGCTAAATTTATTTCCTTCAACCTTCCTTTTCCTTTAAGGATCAATTTACAACCTTGTTTCCTGCAGGAAGCCTTTTAAAACTAGTCTGTTTGATAAGCATCTCCCCCTTCTTTGAATACATCATATAATTAAGACATGAATAACACAAGTTAATATTTATATACATTTTATGTTGTTTAGTAACATTAGAGAAATTCTAATGTTACTATTAGAATTTAGAGAAATTAGAGAATTATTAGAGAAAATGCCCCGTGTTTACAGCATACCTTACATAAGAGAAGGTGCTATAGGAATCTCTAGCCCAGGATCTATATTGATATATCTAGTCTCTGCTTGGGTAAGTGCAGGACAATCTAAACTGCTACCCTTTTAGACTCTGAAAATTCCAGGGTCACATCCTAGTTTCATCTTTCCTCTTTGCTAATGATATTAATCAAGAAGAAACAAAATGAAATCTTAAACACCGAGAATCTTTGGGAAAGCCAGAAGTATCAGACTGAAAGAGGGAAGGAAGTTCATAGTCACTCCCATCATGCTCAAAGATAAATATCCATCTGGGATATTGGTTAGACTAAACTGTAATTAATTCAGTTTCATTTTTTTGTAGCAGCAAAGGTTATTTACTTACCTTGATTGTCTCTAGGGAAGATACATAGAGTCACCTCTTAGAATCCACATTCTCCTTCAAAGTTCACCTCAAAAACTGTCTGAGGCCTTTCTAAATTACCCACCCCCACCACTGTCAATGCCTCTCCTACCCATAAATTTACCCTTTGGGGCATATATTTTGCTTACACTATACAAATATTGATTTTTGATCAATTAGTATTTATGAATGAATGAAAAAGGATTTAATAAGCATACATTATTTGTCAGGCACTGTGTTAAGCACTAGGAAAATATAAATACAATAAAGACAAAACAGATACACAAAAATAAGACAGTTCTTGTCCTCAAGAAGCTAATATCCTAATGAGGGAGATTATACATGTAGGGGAGGGCCAGGGCACAGGGGAAATATAGAAAAGACTCAAGTTGTACCAGAGGGAATTTGATTGACCTTTCTTTTCCATTAGCAAGTGCAGAATAGTTTGATTATATTCCAGAAAGAGAGGTGAAAGAGTTAGGGTTGGGGGTTTAGAGGAGGGGTAGGAATTAGCAACTGGGCAGATGTCAAGAAGATGACTGGGTTGCAAAATGAAGCATGACTGAGGCCAGCCAGAGTGGCCCATGTGACTTGTATGCTCACATGAGATTTCAAGGAATAAATGTTTATTTAATGTGTATATACATCTCCCTTGATAAAATATAAGCTCTTTGTGGGCAGGGAGTATTCTTTCTTATTTATTATATCCCAGTTCCTAGTACAAGGGATGGCACGTGGAAGATGCTTATTAAATGTCTGTTGATTGATTTCTAGCACCCTCCCCCCATCCCTTTCTATTCGATTTTCTTCCTCTCATTTACTTCAGTTTTACTATGCTAAGAAGTATAATCAAAGGGCCTAGAAAAAAAAATTAGAGCTTAGGGTAAGGGTGCAGTAGTTCTATGGAACAGACACCTTATAATTGCTATTCTTTTTTTTTTAAGTACAATCCTTATTATTCCACAAAACTTTGTTTTGAGCATGGCAACATGGGCCCTGGAGTTGGGACCAGGGATAGAAAGAAAGGAAGGAGGAAGAAAAGGAGAGAGATGGAGACAGAGAGACAGAGAAATAGGAGAGGAGACAAAGGAGAAGAGAGGAGGAAAAAAGAGGGAGGAAGACAGAAACAAAGACAGACAGATGCAAAGAAGAGAAAAGATGGTACAGGCAGGCAGGCAGCCAGACAGACAGAGAAGAGAAGAAAAAAATGGAGAGGAGAGAAGAGAAACATAGAGAGAATACCAGAAACTTGATAAAGTGCCACATCCTCTAACAAATTTCCCTCCCTTTTTGGTAGGGAATCCACTGTTAAGTGTTTACTCTGGAATCCTGGGGTAGCCTGCATTGGGAGTGTATGAAAAATAACCTTTCATCTCCATGCCACCTCACAATCCAGGAAAGGACTATTTTTCCATCTCCCTCTCCTGTTTCATTCTGCCCTGGCCCCAGCCCTTAAAATGCCCACATAAATTAAATGTGGAGGTAAGAAAGAAGTGGAGCTCTCTAATGTTGGCCATTATTTAGGTACCAGAGTTGTATAAGTGAATATTTTCTCTCTTCTCCTCTTCTTTCCCATTCCTCAGCTGCCATCTGCTTCCTTCTTATACTCTCTTTTTCTTCCTTATTCTCCTTTTGCTTGAATTACAGAAGCCTTCTTGGCAAAGGAACCTCCCTCCATTAAACCCTAATAATAACCTTTCCTGATATGAGACCTTGAAAGAAAGAAAAAAAGAAAGGACAAAAACTCCTGCATTGTCCCTTCTTATCCCATAACAGGCATGTGTGCTTAAGACAACATGACTGTGAGAAGAAGAATAAGAGGTGGTCTTCACAACTGGACAAATTCCTTCAGGCCATTAGGGGTTTCAAATCTGAGATGCTTTACATCTCTGTCAGAAGATCACAGAAGTCAGAAAGGCGTTTCAAGCCTTTCTTCTAATTCCAGCTTTCTGTGAGCCTCCGCAAAGGACAGCATCTTACTGATAGCTTTCTTCCAGCCTGCCTTAGTTCTCTTTTGTGACAGCCCAACCAAGCACAGATCACTTTGAGCCGCAATAAGAAATAGGGAAGAAGGCTATCTCATTGTCCAGGAGGGCAAGAGACCTGGGCACAAATCTTGTTTTTATAGCGGATTGTGTGTTGGAGTGTGGTGGCACACCATCTAGCTTGGTGATCTGTCTTTGGAAATGGTAGGGCTTTTAATAAGTTCTGCTTTGCTTTCCAAGTCTATGCCACAAACGCTTAGCAGGTATGCCAAACTATTTTAGAAACAGACCTGGTTGTCTAGAAGGGAGTCTTAGCTATAAAATATGTTCCCTGCGCAAGTGGGATGAGGACATGGTAATTTTAGTAGCTACAAAAGCTTTGCTTTAGAAGTCATTTTTCCTTTCATCATCCTGACTAATTGTATATGTGAGAGTTGCCTTTTTTTTTTTTTGCTGACATACATGCCCACCTCCAATGAAGATCAAAGTCATAAATAGTGCCTGAGCTAATGGGGTGAAATACTTCTCATGCAGGATGAGCCTAGCTTGATGGTTCCAACTGGGCGGCCTTTGGCAGAAATGTTCTATAAGGAGTTTAACATAAGTAAGCAAGTATAAGGTTCCACAAGAACCACCCAGGCTCAGAATTTGGCCCTTGATTTGGAATGTTACCTCACTTGTCTGTGGGTAATGATGAGGCAGGAAATAGCCTTTGAGTCCCAGGTGCTGCCTGAGCCTTCAGAGGCCTTAGGGGCAGGGAGATTAATTAAAGAATTCAGTGAACTAACCCCAACAAACTGATTCCATCTTATTTCCATCTTATCCAACCCCATACTTTCTCTCATTAGATCATTTGCTAATTTCTAATTTCTCTTCTTCATCTCCCCTGCCTAACAACTCACAGGGCCTCATGGCTCCTTCCCATTCTCCTTTTTTGAACTTCCTTCCAAAAAAAAAAACAATCTGTTAATTTTTAATAGAAAGGAAAATTGTTATTAACAAAAAAAAAAGAGGGTTGTGTCCTTTAACTGAGCTATAACTAGGTCAGGAGGACCTGGGCTGTGCCCTGGGGCATCAAAATTTAGAGGGCACTGAAAGCACTTAGATTCTAACAGCCTAAAAACTACTCTGCTTAGCACCTCATTAGCAACAGTAATTAGTTGAAACAGGAAGCTACCAGGTGGTGGCCTGCTTCCTTGCCTAGATGAGCTGCTCACCAAGCCAAGCTACCTCTTTGTGTCATTGGGTCAATTTAAGGGTGCCTTTCATGCTATTTGCCTTTTGGGATGCTTACCCCAAGTTCCAAAAATTCTAGTGCTGGCTCTGTCCTTTTCTTTCAGATTCTCTTTCACAAATGAGAATTCTCAGGTCCCTAGAGAGCAGACTAGAGTCAATCTCTAAGAGTACTTTAAAACATTTACCTCTTAGTCCTCTGGAGATATTTGCATTTTAAGGCACTGATTATAAAGTGAAAAGTTTTGTCCTCAGGTACAAATTTCCACAAATGCAATAGAATGATCATAATAACTCACATCCATCTCATGCTTTAAGATTTACCTTAGCTCAGAATAACCCTGTGAAATTGGTAGGAAAAAAGTATCACGTAGAAAAGCCTTGGGCAAATCTTATAGATTATACGTGTCAACTATTATTGTTATTATTCCCAACTTTATGCCCCCAAAATCTGATATTTCCACATATGAAGTAGTGGAGGGTGTTTGGAAATGAAGTCCTCTGATTCCAAATTTGCTCTTTCTAATTCCTATCGGTGGGTATAATACAGAAAGTCTTATGCAAGATGGAAGTCTTGACTTTGAAGTCAGGCTTTGGAGCTGATCAACACCACCAGCCCTCACTCTAAATTCAACCATGTCACTGCTGTGCCCTCACCCTCTTCCTATGACAAGTCTCTGTGTTCTAAACACTCTACCATGAGAGGCAGCATAATGTCCTGGATCCTGTCAGTCTAGTCAGAAATGCCTCAGTCCAGATCCTTCCTCCGATATTTTCTGTGTGACCAGCACACATCATTTAACTTATTTAAATCTCTGGCAAATCCCAAAAAATTTGTTATAAGCAGATGGCAATATGATGTATAAATAAAATGCATGCAGTCCTCTCTGTTTTCTATTTGAGTGACATAGACATCTATTTAGGAAAAAGAGAGTTGAAAGGCTGGTATCTCAAAGTGGCAAAGAGAGAAGGAGAAGGGAGGAGAGGAGAGAGGAATGAAAGTTACAAAGCATTAATTGCCATACAGAGGGTGCAAGAAGAACCAGGTTTGGGAGGATTGGGCTAACTTTGGTCTCTTTAGATTGCTTCCCAAGCAAGCTTCTCATGTCCTCTCTGTCAATTTTTCTCTCTCTCACTTTTGGATACTTTTTTTTTCCGTTCTATTTTGAGCACCCCAGTATAGCTCTTTTGTTCCATTTGTAAGCCACAGACTTGTATCCATCTGAAAAGCACCCTCCTTCTCATCCACCACAACGCCTCTGATCCTTGGGGCCTCTGCCGATGTTTGACCACCTGAGCCTGCTTATTTGTGGCAAGCACTGTTGTTTTATCTTTTGGGTTTTTTTTTACCAGTAAGAGGGGAAAAAAACCCATATAAAGGAAAAATGTTGGAAAAGTAAACTTTATTTTAAAGCACTGTAAAAAAAATACATGACAAAGATTATAGGGAATTCTGTTATTTCTACTACATTATAAATTTATTTCTCTGACTGGTGCAGCATAGAATGAGCTTCCTTCCCACTCTTTTCAGTTATTTCATAGGTTGAGTCTCTAGCACCTCTGTTTATAATATAGACTTTCCCATCCCTCAACCCATATTAGTTTTGCTCAAAGCCATTAAATTTTAAAGATTATTTTCTTAGATTCAAGAGACCAGGGAGCTAGTCTCAGCTCTACCACTAAATAGCTGAGTGACCAAAGTAAGGCTTCTACGTTTTCTGGACCTCAGAGTCCTTATCCTAGAGCAGCTGGGTAGCACAGTGGACAAAACACCAAGCCTGGAGTCAGGAGAACATGGGTTCAAATTTGACTCGGAAATTTCTTTAGCTATGTGACTTAACCCCATTTTAACCGCAGCTGCCTGGCTCTTACCACTCTTTGTCTTAGAATTGATACTAAACCAGAAGGTAAGGGTTTAAAAAAAAATCTTCATCGATAAAATGAGGAGGTTAGAATAGATGACATTAAGGTTGCTTCCAGTTCTAACATTAGAATCTCTCAAAAAATCATGACTTTAATAGAAAGGGATCTGTATTTGGAGTCAGAGGATCTGGGTCCAACTCCTAGCTCTGCCACCTTGAGCTAATCACTTTTCGGGCTGAGGATCAATCTTTTATTTATAATCCTTACCTTCCATCTTAGAATACTGTGTATTGGTTCCAAAGCAGAAGAGTGGTAAGAGCTAGGCAATGGGGTTAAGTGACTTGCCCACGGTCACACTGCTAAAAAGTATCTGAGGTCAGATTTGAACTAAGGACCTCCCATGGCTCTCAATCCACTGTACCACCTACCCCGCCTCTTGGGGTCACACTTGAGATCTCAGTTTGTCCATCTATGAAGTGCCTTCCAGTTTAAAATCTATGTTCCTGAATTAGGGGATCTTCAATTTAGAGCTAGAAGGTCATCTAATTCAATACTCTTTTTTCAAAGATAAGTAACTTGAGGCCCAGGTAGATTAAACAATATTCTCTAATCCTATAGCCAAATTTGGATTTTTTTTAGGAAATAAGAACTATGATTTTTAATTATGATGTAGTTTGTGAAAGGTAAAATGATGTGTACTCTCTAAAATGGTTTAGATTAGGTAAGGGAGATAAAGAATGTTCTTATTAATGATTGATGCTAAATAGAGTTAGGAATGTAGAGTTCTGAAGGAGCTCAGTATATCACCTATATATTGACTGTCATGGGACTCTAAACAGCTCTGACACATGTGCACAAGAGGGCAATATTTTGAGACAAGAGACAAGATATAGGTCTTTAGGCTTTCTTTCAATTCTTGAGAAGTTGGCTGCAAAAGCAAAATTTTATTTATTTATTTAGTTGAATTGTATTTTGTGATCCAAGAGGGTAATGAATTATTGAGTAGGATTTTTTTCATAAATAGATTTATCATCTTTCCTTTTCATCATCTCTGTGGTGAATGGCAGTAGGCGGACACAGGAAAACACTTTCCAAATGGATAAAAACGTTACCTCTGTTTTGGTAAATGGCCCCCTGGTTTGAGATGTTTTTCCATTTCAAAGTGCCCTTTCTGTCTAGAGTACAATTTTTAATGCAGCTATTGTTCCCCCAAAACAGTCTCTGTTTTCTAATACTTTCCTCTTTTCATGGTGAAAGGAGACTGGGAGAATTATTAAAAATGGGATAAGTGTGGTACGGTGGCCATTTTGTGTTCTGAAAAGGACTTTGAGCCTTAGCTATAATCTCTAGGCTGATAGCTTAACCGTATCCTTATTTTCTAAATAATGGCATAGAACTGTACCAGATCACATGAGGCTGTTTCACCCAATTAAATGAATTATGTCAGAAAATGTGCAGGAAGCATGGGTTTCTGATTTTTAATGTCAGTTCCTTTTATTGTTTCAAGCCCAGCTGTGTGCCCGACTGTATTGCTGAAAGGTTGCATATAAATTGAATTTGTGTAAATTGAATCACATTTTAAATGCACTAGAGGAGTAACCCTGTATAACATAAACCTGTGGTAACACCTCTGGTGAAGCAAAGAATCATTTTTACCGTGAATAATCATCCCCTCATTTTTTTGGTGTTTCTAGATTTTCACCTGTCAAATTGTCATGAAGTGGGGCACACCTATAACTTAACTCATCTCTGCCTTAATTTCAATACCTTTAAAATTAAGGCAATGATACCTTTGTGGTTGGCATTGTGGATCTGTTTTTAAAAGGATATAGAGAAACAGCAATAAAGAAAAAAAGGTTTATCCTCATGCCCTGGATGGACTACTAGTGAGAGTGAAAATTACTTATTTAGAAATCCAGTCCCATCATAAAACAAATCCTTAACTGCCTACCATATGCAAAACCCTGTGCTGATTTCTGGGAATATCAAGATAAAACACAAAATAGTTCTTGACCTCTGGGAGCTTGCTGATAGCATGTAAGCAGATCAGCACATACCTGGTAATTTAAAGAATTTAAATGCAGTTAAAGAACTGAAATATTAATGGGGATTTCCTATAATGCCTTGCTACTTTTCTTATTCCTGATCATTCTCCCTCAGCCCTCATCACTTTATTATGGCCTAGATTCAATTAACAATGTTATTGATAAAAAATATGGCCTCAGAAGTGATTTAGTTTTTAACTTTGTGATCCTGGACAAGTCATCTTTTCATTCTCTAGGCAACTATAACACAAAGTGAAAATGTCACCTTGCATTAGAAGAGGGAGTATCCGCATTATTGATGATACAGAAGTTCCCTGTAACAATGAAATCATAGGTCTAGAACCCATCCTTCTCCTAAGGTTTGGGGAGATGTCTGAAGCATCATTCTTTTCTTTTCTTTTATAATTAAATGTATGCTTTCATTGGTGTCAGGATCTTCTAATGCACAGCTCATTGTCTCAGTGTAGCTTCAATTCTTAATTGTCTGGAACCCTAAGAAGTTAAATGACTGGAACCAAAGATTACCTGGGGCCACACAACCAATCCGTGATACAAGTTAAGACTTGAACTCACGTCTTCCTGACTCAAAAACCAGCAGCATAGCCAACCTCTAGGTCAGTGATTCCCAAAGTGGGCGCTACCACCCCCTGGTGGGTGCTGCAGCGATACAGGGGGGCATTTATCTTTCCTATTAATTGCTATTAAAATTTTTTAAAAAATTAATTTCCAGGGGGCTAAGTAATATTTTTTCTGGAAAGGGGGCGGAAGGCCAAAAAAGTTTGGGAACCACTGCTCTAAGTCAAACTACTTCCCTTCAGCAAGGTGACAGAGTAGATAGACTCTAGGAACAGTCAGGAAGAACTGAGTTCTGCATCAAACTGGCCAATAAATCTAATAGCTAGCCTTACCAGCTAAGTGACTCTTGGCAAGTGGTCTCAGTTTCCTCAACCTCAAAATGAGAACAATAATAACACCTACCATGCAGATTTATGAGGGGCAGTAGTACCAATAAAGTACCTAGCATAATGCCTGGCACTCAGTAGGAACTAAATAAATGCTTATTCCCTCTTTTCTCCCCCCTCCTCCAGCCCTTTCATCCTTTTTGAACATTTGATAATTATTTACCTTCTATTTCCAAAAGATTTTGCTTTCCAGGCAGCATCTCTGGGCTCCTTCCTATAGTAAGAACTCCCAGCCTCTCCTGCTTAAATCTGAAATAAGAAAGACAAGACAGAAAAGAGTTTTCAGCCTAGAAGTTCGTCTAGGAAGAAGGAGCGGAACTGTCAGGTCAAGCAGGTCACACTGTTCAAATTCAGAAAGGGCAGGAAGTGGGAGACAAGCAAATGGCCGTAGACCTCAGGGGACAAGTGACCCTGAGTCTGGGAAGGCAGATCATCAGCCATTAGTAACCCACTCTAGGATTTTGAGAAACATAGGAAGGGGTTCCTTTGCCAGAGGTTCTGGGCAGTACAGGGTCGAGAACCCAGACTAAAGAATCTGGGTCCTGAGAGGGCAGAAACTAGGTAAGGATCCTGAGAGCCAGTCACAATACATTTGCAGCACCCCAGGCAGTACTCTTCACCTTTCTGCTGAAAGCCCCAAATAGCCTTAGAGTTTGGGAGGGCCAGAGACTCCAGTGGGAGGTAAATGGGCACACCTGTCTTTAAGAGGGAAATGAGAAAGCAGGGAGTGAGGAAATTTCTTACGTTTCAGTTTCTGAATCTAGGTTTTTCCTTCTTACAGGGTTAGGCCAAGGATCCAAAAGGGTATTACCAAATCATTAGCTCTTACAGCTTCCCAAGAGATTGATTGCTGCCAAAGAGAAAGTCACTCTGTCCTCCTTAACATTGGAAAATTCTATTAATTTAATTTGGTCTCAACACTTGCTTCCTTAGAAGCACAAACTCACTTCAGTGGAATAGTTTTTCAAGTTCCCTTACCATAGTTAGCCTGTGACAAGTAGGGCATTTTCCACGTTTAGTTTGTCATGAATAGAAATGAAACCAAATCAGGTCTTATTGGAGTGCCACTTGAATATGATTTAGGCAATTTTACCATTATCTTAAAAGAGAAGAAATCATGGGCATATTCAGACATAATTCAGTAGCATAAAAGTAAAATCTTCCTATTATTGCTTCTACTGCTACATTTGATGTATTTATTTTGCTAACGGTGGGGGTAAGAGCTTGAGTATCTGAAGGCGGCAAGCTTTAGGAACCAAAGTGAATAAGAACTTAATTGTTAATGAATTTTGAAATGCTGCATTGGATTAGAGCTTTGGAGTGTGTTTTTGGTCCATTCATTTAAGATACTTGCAAGGTTTTTTCAGAAAAACTGTTTTGATGGATTTTTTTTTTAGGTTTCCTGAATTAGGAGGAAATCATAGGTTCTTGATAAAAAAAAAACCTACTAATAATAACAACAACAATAATAATAACTCATGTTTCTGCAAAACTTAGGTTTTTCAAAGGCATTTATATTTATTATTTCATTATTCTCATAACAAACTTGTGAGATGAGCTTTTTTTTTTTATAGCCACATAATATAGTGGAAGAAAATTAGAGAACTTAAGTGACCTACCTAGTACCACTGAGTTGCAAGTAAGTTCCTGAAGTAGTGTTTGAACCAGGCCTTCCCAACTGCAGGGATGTGATTCTATCATACTTCCTCTGTTAAAGGAGGAGGGGCAGTTAAGTGGCAAAATGAATAGAGCGCCAAGCCTGGAGTTAGGAGGGCCACAGTTCAAATATGGCCATAGATACTTCCTAGCTGTGTAACTCTGGGCAAATCACTTAACCCCATTTCCCTAGCCCTTGCCTATCTGTCTTGGAGTTGTTACTGAATCAGAATGTAAGAGTTTTAAATAAACAAATAAAGTACACCCAATATTTGCAGAGTCTTGTTCTAGGTACCATAGAAATGCATAGCCTGGGACATCAACATGATATAACAACTGACTGAAAAGTGAAAAATTAGGTGGGTCAACCAGTAATTCTTTCTCTGACTTAGAGGCTAGTCTTCTATGCATACCAGAATAATACTTGATCGTTAAAAGTTAGGAAAGAAATGGATATCAGAGTCAGATAGGGCCATAAGAAGCAATAGATGGTAATGGGAAGACCACCAGAATTGGAATTAGAAAAAACAAACAAATCCAAAACATAGAATTGAATTCTGGCTCTGACACTTAACTGACTATGTGGTTGCCAGCAAATATCTTCTCTGAGCCTCTGTTTCGTCATCTGTTAAGTGGAGATAATATTTTTTAATTGCAGTGTTAGAGAATGGTTGTGAAGAAAGCTCTCTATTTTAAATTGTGAGACACTATATGACTGTAAGCGAGTATTAGGATTCAGGAAAAGCTTCACGAAAAAGAATACTTAATCCCCAAACTTATATATATTAGTGGCTCTTAGGGCACTAATCCTGGAATGAGACAGTTTTTGCCCTCAAGAAACTTACATTCAACTAGGGGGAGTCCCAAATAGTCTTAGAAAATGACATCAGGATGGTTTTGAAGGGTGTGACCCATTTTCATCATTATTATTACAGGAAAAAAAAAAGCATTTGGATGTTTCCTGTTTTCAGTGGCAGTGGAGACAAATTTGATGACATAGGTTTGCAGGAAGGGAATGTGAATATGGGCCCCATTGCAACAATGCCCTGTACTTCCAAAAAGAACATTTTCTTTGGCCAGGGGCGTTAAAAGTAAATTAAAGCCCTATGCGACACAGATGTCTCAAGCATGGAAAGCCGTTTGTCAAAAGCATAATTCTGTAAGATCCAGGAAGCGTGATGCCATCCTGTTGTCATGGAACTCTCCTTGCTGGACAAAATTTGCAAAGAGAATCCAGCAGGGTAGCATTCAGAAAGGGTGTCTTTATTGGACCCTCCTGAAGGCTATGAAAATGAATTCCCAGCACACCAGTGGATGCATTCACAATTAATTAGTTCCAAGTTCTTTAGGGCTGTTGGATCTTTGCAAGAGATGTTATTCTGTTGTTACTTGATTTTCTTTAAATAGGAGAAAAATGTGGGTTCTCCAAAGAGTGTGACAGCATAAGCTTAAAACTTGGGGCTCCTACAGCCCTGTTTCCCCATGTGTTGCAAACACTGAGTACATTGGAAAACTGAGAACTTCAGAGGAGTTAGGTGGTGTTTTTTTTTCCCCCAACAGAACTTGATTCTAAAGTGAAACAAGCAAGAGGTTGAAAGCAGTTACCATGAAGAATAATATTTCAGAGGAAATGTTGGGTGGTCCATTGTAGTATACTTTTACAAGGAAGAAGCCAAAGCATTTACCGTTACTAAATGCTTCTGGTCCACACTGAATCTATTAACAACTTTGTTTTGTAAGTGGAATGGAAAGTTGGGTTTTCCTACCTACCTTGGCCCATTGTTTCAGGGTGTATTCTTCTTCTGGATGTCATCTGTTATTCATTCACTTATTCACCAACCATTTATTAAGTCCCTATTAGGTGCGAGAAAAAGTTCTAAACCCTAGGAATACAAAGACAAAATTATATTCTGCTGGGGAGACAACATGGTAGATAGAATCACATCCAATTCTGCCACAGTTTTATACTAGTGGCTATATTTACTATTGTTCTAAGACCATATGATTCACTGTGATTCACTAAAATAACCCTTTAAGAAATTGAATCTGGAGACAGCTGGGTGGTTCAGTGGATGGAAGAGCCAGGCCTAGAGATAGGAGACCCTGGATTCAAATTTGACCTCAGGCACTTCCTCGCTGTGTGACCCTGGGCAAGACCCTTAACCCCCCAATGCCTAGCCCTTACCACTCTCCTGACTTAGAACCAATACACGGTATTGATTCTAAGACAGAAGGTAAGACTTAAAAAAAAAGGAAGAAACTGAATCTTCCAAGATCAAATTGTTTACCATCTCTGGGAGGGAGGAAGAGGGAAAGGAGGAAGGGAGACAATTTGGATCTTATAATTTCAGAAATCATGTTAAAAGTCATTATTACATATAATTGAGAAAAGAAAATATTTTTTTAAAAAAAATAAGGTAGAATCTTAGATCTTAGAATCAGAAGAACCTGAGTTTAAATCCCATTTCTGGTACTTGCTATAAATGAGTCACCTTAGCTTCAGTTTATCCATCTGTAAGTGGAGATATTAATACCTATAGTACTGACCTTACCAAATTGTTGCCAGGTTCAGATAAGATAATGTACATAAAGATTTTGGAGAACTTCAAAGTGCTGGATACATTTATCCCCCAGCGCATAAATCTATAGTTAAACGGAATCTCAGAGGCCACATGGACCAATCTGAAACTGCAGTAATAAGGGTTTGCCCAAGGTAACTAACACAAATAAGTGTCAGAGGTAGAATTTGAAACCAGAACTTCTGATTCTAGATATAGCCTTCTTTCTGCTGTAGTACTAATTATTAACACTTAAACAACTAAATAAATACAATATAATATGAAGAAAGAGAAATCACATTTAGTGGGAATCAAGAAAGATTGGAGGTGGCAAATGAGTTGAGCCTTGAAGGAAAGTAGGGGTTTTACTATTGTATCTGTGAGAGTACAGAAGAATTAAATTGTACCCAGAAGTTTGGTTACAATTTATAACATTCTATACAGCTTTCTGAGTGTCAGTGCCCCAGAAGTCCCTGCTCCACAGCTTACAGGAAAAATAGTCCATGAAGTAGCAAACTGACTGTATCCTTCAATCACATCCAAAGCTGCCACAGTTATATGGTTAGGGTCTATATTTACTATCATACCTAAACCATATGATTCAACAAAGCAGCCCTTTAAGAGATAGAACTAATATTTTCATGTGCCCATTTGCCTAGGAACAAAATGTCATAAAGACAGAATTTCTTGCTTATTTATAACATCTTTGTAGAAACAGACTTACTTGACCATGCTTGAACGATTAAAAATCGAATAGTCCATATGAATATGTGAAATATTTTAGAGAGTGCTAGATTTGCAGTACCCAAGTTCAATTCCTCACTTTTCTACTTACTACCTATATGACCTTGGGCAAGTCACTTACATTTCTGGCCTTCAGTTTTCTCATTGTAAATTAAAGAGGTTGAATTACAAGACTTCTCACATCCCTTCCAACTCTAAAGCTATGATCCCTTCCTTGAGCCCATATTTGATTCGCACAAGCCACAGAAATTAGGTTTTATACACATGGGTTGATGCAGATGTGATTGGGGATGCAGATTCGAAACACCACCCCCGTGCAACTATCAATAATATGGAAATAAGTCTTAATCGATGACACATGTTAAAACCTGTGGAAATGCGCATCAGCTATGGGAGGAGCATGTGAAGAGGGGGGTAAAGGGGAAAGTAAAAACAGGAATCATGGAACCATGGAAAATTTTTCTAAAAAATAAAAACAAAAAAAAATTTGATTTTATAAATAATGTCAGATATTTGCTAGAGAATGACAATAATTTCAACTTAAATAAATCGTTGTTTAAATATAGTCATATTTTTTTCCTTCATGACTAGGCAAAATTAATATTGAAGTCAAATACTCATTTATTTGTATTGGAGTTGGGCATATAAAAATATTCTGCAAATATTCAACCAGTGATTCCCCTGAATACTACAAAGAATAAACAGGCCAATTTGTATTCAGCCCGCTTTTTGTGAATTATTATGCAAGGACAGATTCCTTAGGATTTTGCACCTGTCAGTGATAGGTGAACTTGCAATTTGCCCTTAGAATGCACTATGTGGGGAGGTTTAAAAGCAGCACATGGGTCTCTGTGGTTGTATCCCAATTTAAGGGAGCTAATGCTGCTAATTGGAGGTGGGAGTTATTCAGTAAAAGGTACTTGATATTCCAGACCAGCTTAGAAATACAATAGCTTCTATGGTGAGGTGTTGGTTTTTTTTAAAGCCCTTACAATTATTGTAGTGTTGAATTAATTAATTTTCTTTCATTATACTGTGGTTAGTCATAAAATGTTGCCGTTGCAGTTATGTCCTTACTCTAAGATACTCTGTGGATGCTATTAAAGCCGCCATACTGTATTAACACACCAGGGCAGTATGACTGTGCTTTATGGATCATCCAAGTGGAAATAATCTGTTCCTTTTATGTCAGACCATAAAGTTTTATCTGTAACACCAAGTTCTCATGGCCTCTTAAGAGAAGTTGATGCTTCCTCCTGGAATATTGCCAAGTGATGTTATAAGATGTACTGGTATAATAAGGAAGCCAACCAGAGTTCCTGAGAGATTTGGGGGGGGGGGGGAATGAATAGTAAGAACCAAGACTTTTCTTTGACTATTGAGTCCATAAATCTGTGTGTGTGCATGTGCATTTGTGTGTGTGTGTGTGTGTGTGTGTGTTTGTGTGTAGGATTATTTTTGGTCTAGACCTGTGATTTCTTTGTTGTAGAGAACTCCCTTTGAGGAGATCCTCACTACTGATATCAATTAAAGTTTCAAAGCTTTGCTGGGGATCTCTGAAAAATTAAGTGACTTTCCCAAGATCCTATAGCTAGTATGTATCTAAGAATAAATTCAAACCTAGTTCTTCCTGACTCCTAGGCTAGTTTTCTCTAAATGTTGCCTCTCTTCCCTTTCTCTATGTATATATGTTCAGGTATACCCAGATTTGTGCAAATATACATTTATATAGTTCTAGACCTGTGATTTCATTGTTTAGAAAATTCCAGATAGGGATGTGAATCTGCAACTGCTCTATAACAGTCTAAGACAGATGACAAGGAGTATTGAGAAATATGTGGATTGCTCAGGGACATGTGGCCAGTATATGCCAGAGGCTAGATTTGAACCTAGATCTTCCTAACACTCAAGCCAGTCTGCTATCCGCATACCATGCTATTCTACCTCCTCATCTTGTGTGTATGTGAATTCCAGGCCATACCTGTGATTTTCTTGGTATAAGTAAGCCCTCTACTAATGAAAAATTACAATCTATAGTCTTTTTTAAAAACCCTTACCTTCTGTATTAATATCACTTCTAAGAAAGAAGAGCAATAAGAGCTAGGCAGTCCAAATTAAATGACTTGCCCAGAATGACATAGTGTAAGGATGGCTTTTATTATTCTTATAATAGATAGGAAGTAGTATCTGAGGTCAGTTTTGAACCCAGGACCTCTTGTCTCCAAGCCTGGCACTCTATCCACTGTGCTACTTCACACAGTATAATATAAGACCTAAGGAACAAGGACATATGAGATAGATTCTGAAGGAGGATGAAGGAGGTATGAGAAGTAGAACATAGGTTCCACACAGTCCCCTAGTGAGCTTGCTGTTCAGTTGTGTCTAACTCTTAATGACCCCAAGGACCATAGCAGCTCCTTCTGCTCTCCACTATCTCAAAGTCTGTCCAAGAACATGTTCATTGTTTCCATGACACTATCTATCTAGCTAATTCTCTTCTGTCCCCTTTTCCTTTTACCTTCAATCTTTCCCAAAATCAGAGACTTTTCCAGTGAGTCCTGTATTCTTATTACATGGCCAAAGTATTCAAGCTTCAGCTTCACTGTTTGATTTTCCACTTAATAGTCTAAATTAATTTCTTTAAGTATTGACTGATTAGATCTTCTTGTTGTTCGCTGGACTCTCCAAGGTCTTCTACAGCATCACAATTTGAAGTGTTGATTCTGTGCCAGTCCAGCCCTCATAGTCATTCCTGTCCAGCCTTCATAGTCATACATTGTACCAGAAAGATCATAGCTTTGACTATATGGACCTTTGTCAGCAAGATGATATCTCTGTTTTCAGTATGCTGTCCAGATGTGCCATAGCTTTCCTTCCAAGGAGTGAGCGCTTTTAATTCCATGGCTTCAGTGAGCTACTGGGAAGGATAAGGCCACTACAGAGGCACTGAAAGGAAAAGGAAGACATGGGCACAAAACAGGCAATATAGCAGAGCTAGAACCGAATTACACTTACTTCATAGTAGTTCTACTTAGGGTAACATCCTGCCTATGGACTGTCTTATACATTGTATGATCTTGTAGGTGCAAAAGGGGGAAGAAGTGTGCCTTGATTGCCCCTTTAACCTTTTTCTAATTTACTGGCATTGCAAAACTAAATTCATCTAAGGGGCATCTAAGTGTCTTAGTGGATTGAGTGCCTAGCTGTGTGGCCTTGGGCAAGTCATTTAATCCCCATTGCCTAGTCCTTACTGCTCTTCTGCCTTGAAACCAATATACAGTATTGATTCTAAGACAGAGGGTAAAGGTTTTAAAAACAAACAAACAGATTGATTAATCTGCTAAGTAAAAATGTAATGTGATCCTGAGAATAAGTGAGTTTGCTGGATAGTATCTTTTTCTCCATTTCCTATTCTGTTTTTAGCAAAGAACAATTATTTATTGAGCAACTTCTGTATGCTTGGTGATAGAGGCTAATCAGATCAATCCATTCTCACATCACAAACCTTTCACTAATGGTGTTTCTGTGGCCTGCAAATCAAGATCTTGAATACTTCAAAAGTTGAATTCGAAATGTTAAGTTGAAATATGCTAATTTCTGAGCATTTATTTTTTAGACCTAGTTACAGTCCGATTCTAAATGAATTAAAGGTTTTGGTAGTGGAATAAGCTATTTGAGGATGGGAACTGGGTTGATTTTGTTGTTGCTGTTGTGTTTTTTTGCTGTGACATTGTACCCTGGGTGCCTATCAAAATCCCTTGCCCATAAAAAACACTTGATAAATGCTTGTTGAATTGAATCAAATTGAATTCTGTGAATTATCTGTGCTAACCTGGGTAGACAACCTCAACAACAGAGCCACTAGCTAGGATTTTTATGGAAAAGCAAAATCCATTTTTAAAATGACAGAGGTAAGCCCACAGCCTCTATAGCTTTGGAAATTTGCCCACCTATTAATTCAGCCCCATTCAGGTGCTTGACAACTCTGAAGACAAACATCAACACAAAAATGGTTGCTATGGGGAAGTGTAATTTGATGGTCATTACAGCAAAAATATGGTAAGTAGTTATATTCCTGTTCAGAGATGTGGCACATTTGCTGAAAGACACCCCATCAAAATACTCCAACTTAATTAGAAAGTGTAATGGGAGCAATTTAGCGGGAAGCTGACAACATCCTAACGAAACGATTCTACATGCTCATTGTGTTCTCTGGATGGCACCCTTGTTTGGAGTATGCTGTTTGCCCAGAAGAACATGATTACATTTTTTTAAAGGGTAATTTTTCTTCTGATTATGGTGGAGGTTTGTGGTGGCTAAGGGAGAGAGATTCCTAGTTAGGAGAGAGAGAAACATGGCCATTTGCTACAAAATGGAAAGAGAGCAAGACTAGAAATCAGGACAACTGAGTCCAATTCTGACTCTTCCAATTGTTTTTGTTGTTGCTCAGTCATGTCTGACTCTTTGTAATTCCATCTGGAGTATTCTTGGCAAAGACAGTCTAGTCTGCTTTGTCCTTCTCCAGCTCATTTCACAGATGGAACTTGAGATTAATAGGGTTAAGTGACTTGTCTAGAGTCAAATAGCTAGTAAATATCTGAGGCCAGATTTGAACTCAAGTCTTACCAATTCCAAGCCCACTGCTATATCTACTGTAGCACCTAGCTACCCCCAACTAATTCTGGGACTTTGAACAATTCATTTAGCCTCTCTGAGGTTTAGTTCTCCAATTCATAAAATAAGCATATTGTCCTGGATGAGCTCTGCTATTCTGTCAAGCTCTAAATAAATTCAACAACCATTAAGTACATACTACATGCCAGGCACTGGTGATAGAAAATCAAGAATGAAATAGTTCATAGAATCAAAGAGTTTATTATCTATTGGATGGAGGTGAGGGGAGGGCAAGAAAGCGCCACAACTAGAAAGGACCTCAGAGGACATTTAGTCTGACCCTATCTTTTAACAGGTAAGAAACATGAGGTTCAGAGAGAGGAAGTGATTTGCTTGAAGTCATTCAATTAGTGAGGGTTAGAGATAGCATTTGCCTCCAGGGCCAATACTCTTGACACTGGACCATAGTACAAATCACAAAAGAAGGAAGGGGTAACACAAAGAAATGAACACCAAATAATGCAAAGTAATTTCAGGGATCTGAGAACACTAATGAGTGGAAGGATCAGAAGAAGAAGCACCCAAGTTGTGTCCTAAAGGAAGATAAGGATTCCATAAATGCAGAAGTGAGAAGGTTACTATAAATGGGAGACAATGTGTGTAAAGGCAGGAAATCATAGAATCAAAGATCTCAAGTTGGAAAGAACCTGGAACCAACTACATGAAAAGGCTTGTATGAGAGAAAAACTAGTAGATTATTTTCTTCTTCTCATCAGATTGCCAGCCAATATAACAAATCAAACAAAGTGGATAATAGCTTCTTGTTGATATAAAACTTCTCCTATAGTTTTATTCACCTACCCCTAGCTGTTGGTGATCCATGACAGCATGTCATTCTCATAAATGATTTTGCATCCAATTTATAGACTGTATATAAAATATTCAGATGAAAGACAAGAAAAGCACATTAAAAACACCATCTTCTTGTTAGAATTTTCTGAAGTTTCTGATTTAATCCATCAAAAGCCAATCAACAGACAATTGTCTACATTTAATAATAACTGATATTTGCATAGTACTTTAAGATTTTCAAAGCGCTTTATATACATTCTCTAATTTCATTCCAACTATAGCACTATGGTACAGGTATTGCAGGTCTTAATAATTTCTCTGTTTTACAAATGAGAAAGCAGAACTCCAAAGAAGTCAAGTAGTTTGACAATGATGACTTAGCCAGGAGGAGTCAGAGATGGAATTCAAGTCCAGGGTTCTACCTTTCAATGTTAAAAAGATCACAACATAATTTAATTTTAGAGTTTCAATTGAGTGTAGAACACTAGTGATCCCCAAAGGGCATGACTTGCCCAAGGTCATTCAGCTAGTTAGTTACTGGCTGAGCCAAAGATATCCATTTCCCTACTCCCAGGCAATTTTATATAACAAATTTTATCAAACACTTGCTATATGGCCAAAGCTATGGTTTTTCCAGAAACAAAGTATGACAATGAGAGTTGGACCATAAGGAAAACTGAGTGCCACAGAATCAATTTGAATTGGGGTGCTAGAGACTTTTGAGAGTCCCTTGAACAGCAAGGAGTTCATATCAGTCAATACTTAAATAAAATTAATTCAGATTATTCACTGGAAGGGCAAATACTGAAGCTGAAGCTTAAATACTTTGGTCAAAGTAATGGGAAGACAGGACTAGAAAAAGGCCCTGATGTTGGGAAAGATTAAAGGCAAAAGAAGAAAAGGATAGCAGAGAATGAGAGGGATAGATAATGTGATAGAAGCAGAGAACATGAGCTTGGACAGACTTCAAGTGATAGTAGAGGACAGAAGGAGCTGCTATACCATGGTCCATAGGGTCATAAAGAGTTGGACGTGACTGAACAACAAAATGCAAAAAGCACTATGCCCGATGCTAGGGAAACACAGAATCATAGAAAGAGATAGTTCCTTGTTGTCTTGTAACTTATACTTTAGAAAGGGGTTAGGATACAACAAAAATAATTACAAAACAAATTGTGTGCAATCACTACAGTCAAGAAGTACAAACAAAGAATCAGGTGATATCTTAGGGAGAAAAGACAATTCCCAACATGGGAAATTGGAGAAGGCATCTTGGAGCAGTAGCATGTGAAAAATGACAGGATGGCATCCAACGAGATCAGAATGTGTATTCTACCCTATCACTCTGGCACGAAAAGAGAACTCACTTTCCTGGGATTCAGGAGAACTGAGTTCTAGTCCTTGTCATCCATTTTATAAGTCCTGGATCACTCTCTTATTTCCCCACTCCAATGATTAATTAGTTCCTTAGATCCTTGAGAAAGACAGCTCTATGGGAGTCCTTGCATTTGGAGGGAAGAAAGCAATAGCCCTTTCCTCACTGCAGCCATAGTTTTGCATATCAGTTTCACAAAGGAAACCAGACAAAGCCAGGTCTAAAGGGATGTCTGCTCTGCTATTCCTCATCCAGCTATGCATGTATGTGTGCATATAAAAGGCACCAGCCATCCAGAGTCCCAAGCACTTGGAACATAGATGGATAAAATGTTCTCAGTTGTTTATTTGTTTCCATTGAATAAGTCAGCTTGCTGGACTCATTTCCCATTTCTCTTCAACCAACTGATCATCTATTTTCACCTGCCCAGAACCTTTTACTGGTCCAGGGACAAATAAATCACATTTAGTATATTCCCTGGACAGTTCAGCTAAAAAAGGGATATCAACATGAAGGACAATTGCAGTGTTGGGCTGTCACTAAGTTCCCACAGGTACCGTGAAAAATTACAGCCAATAAAATAACATTTTTCAAAATGTGACACTACTCTTAAATTTATCTTTGGCAATAAATGGGTTCTGCAAAGAACATTTGAGTGCAAACTATTCTTCAAGCACTCAATAACATATCATAAGTGAATTGTATTATTAATTTATAATAGAATAATTGTTTTGTCCCAGCAGTCATTTTCACTAGCTCAAACATTAATTTTCTCTTCCTTTTTAATCATCTCAAAGATATTAACACATAACACAACACTTCCCCTTCCTGTCCCCACCCCTCCTCCAAAGAAATTGTAAAAATAACAGTGTTCCTTGACTTAAATGAACCTTCTGGTTAATCCTTTTTGTAAAGCAGAAAGTTCTTTCTAAAGAAATCATTTCTTTCCCTCCCCCTATTTTATCAGTTCTATAAATCTAGATCTTCATATAATGAGTTTACTTTTAGGGCATAACTAAACCATAATTCTTCTTTACATAGAAATGGAATAGAAATATGTTCAATCTCAGCAAAGTGAGCTAGGGAATTTAAACAAAACTCATTTATTTAATATCTTCCAAACTGTACCTTTTGAGGAAAAAAAAAGTTGATGTGGATGGGTCTGAACAAATCAGACCGTCCGTTCACATAAGCTGGATTATCCCGTTAATTGCTCAACATTTTTTGGTGTGTTTGTCTCCATTGACAAAGACTAGGTATGCTAAATCTAATCCACCATTTTGAAAATTTTGAAATTTTTCATTATTTCACTGCCTAGAAGTAATGAGACATGGGTTATAGCCCTAAGTGCTATGTGACCTTGAACAAAGTATTGAATTTTGCTGGGCCTCAGGTCCCTCCTTCTTAAAATGAGCAATTTAGGGTAAGTCTACCTGATCTCTAAGGTCTCTTTTTGCTCTAAGATTCTAGAATTCTCTAAAATCATATTTGCTAATTAGCTTGCTGGCTTATCCTGACATAGAGAAATCAGTCTTACAGTTCACCAGAGAGACAAGGTAGTATAGCAGACTAGATTTGAAGTCCTAACCTGGGTTCAAATACCGGTGGAGTAACATGTTAAGCTAAATCAGTTAATATCCCTCAGACTCAGTTTCATTATCTGTAAAATGAGAGGATTTGACTTGATAACTTCTGAGGTCCATTCCAGCTTTTAAATATACAAAATTAAGTAACTCAAGGGAATTCTCATCCCTGAGGAAAAGAAAGGAATCCAGTCTTCCATTTAATCTTATCTAAAGGGAGAATTCTATAATTGAGCTCCAGCAAGGGCAAGACCTGTATGAAAGCATAATAATAACAATAACAAAAAAAAGCAATCTAGAGGCATCACAATGCTAATAGCTCATTAAGATCTCTGTCTGTGCTATTAAGCTACTAATTGAACAGTTACACAAATAGGCATAGAATATAATCAGGAATCTAATTAAAGCTCGACCTCAGGATCTGGTAAAACCTTGTACAATCTCTCTCTCTCTCTCTCTCTCTCTCTTTCTCTCTCTCTCTCTCTCTCTCTCTCTTCCTCTCTTTCACTCTTTGTCTCTCTTCTCTCTCCTTCTCCCTCTTTCTCACCCTTTCTCCCTCTCCCTATTCCTCCCTCCCTCCTCCCTCTCTCCCTCTTCTTTCTCTCTCCATCTCTGTCTTTCTCTCCCTCTCCCTCTCTGTCTCTATCTCTCTTTCTCTGTCTTAGTGTCTTTCTGTCTGTCTCTGACTCTCTCATTAAAAACAAAAACAAAACAATAACTTCCCAGGCAAGCTCTGGGAAGTGGCACATTCCATTATGACTCGGCTGAAATAACATTAAAACTCATAAAAAAAAATGTTTGCTTCTTTTTTTTAATGATCCTCAGAACTTTCCCTGAGCCATCATTTCCTTAGCTCCTCTGATATCATACCCTGGGTGCACATACAGCCCTGATGTTGGCAGGAGACGATACAGTTCACCAAACTCCAGTGAGTTGAGCAATATCCCTTATAACAGCTTTACACACTGTCTTCCCCCTCTGTAGACAGTGATCCTAAATGTAATTTGCTCAAGTGAAGTCCTTCCAAGACTGCTTTTCTAGCCAAAATGTAGCTTGATTCTCCTCACATTTATTACCTTGTTATACGGAGGGCACCTTGGGAAGCTCCCAGTTATGGCGCAAGGCAGGTGCATCTTGGCTCCACGAAGGGGAAAAGGCACAATGTTAATCATGGAATAGGATAAGACCTTGTTCTAAAGTGATTTTCTCTATAAGGTCTTCCCTCTAAGTATGGTAATGAGGTTCTTGCACTTAATTTGCCACCTGACGAATAGCCTCAGAGAATCACAGTGACTTCAATAGGTCTATGATACCCAACTGAGCTATATAGCTCAGCTCCTGGGAAAAATAGGAGTTATCTTATTCAGTCTTTTCTCCATCATTTCTGTTTCTTCACCTGTAAAATGAGAAGGTTGGACATAATTAGATTTTTGAGGTCGCCCTCAAAAATCCTCCAATCATCCGGTTTTGTGGGAGTTATATGTGAGGAGACACAGGAATACCTTGGGTAATTGAAATCTCTCACCAATCTCAGAACCTTTCTTGACTATCTTTTCAGCCTCTGCCCTGACCAAGCATTCTTTTTATTAACTAGATGAGTAGATTTGAGTTTTTCTGGTCTGCCCAGTCACTGCCAGAGCTTTTAATGAGAAGAGAAATTGCTCTTGAGTAGAGAAGCAAAGGGGTAAAGAAGAAAGCGTGACATATCTAGGGTCAGAAGACCTGGCTATCTGCCACCTGAGTGCCCTTAGCAAATCACTTATGTTCTCTATATTCCAATCTCTTCATCTAGAAAAGTATGGGATTGGATTAGATAATTTCTTCTTTTTTTTTTTAACTTTTACTTTCCATCTTAGAATCAATACTGTGTGTTTGTTCCAAGAAGAGCTATAAGAGCTAGACAATGAAGGCTAAATGACTCGCCCAGAGTCACACATCTAGGAAGTATTTGAGGTCAGATTTAAACCCAGGACATCCCCTCTCTGAGTCTGGCTCTTCATCCACTGGACCACCTAGCTTCCACCTAGGCTAGATAATTTCTAATGTTTCTTTCAGAATCAGAGCTATAATCAAATCATTTAATCTCTCTGAGATTAAATTTCCTAATATGTGAGAAAGGAAACAAAAATACATAACCAGTATTTGTAGATATTAAATGAGAAAATGCATATTTTTGTGAATAATGAATATTAAATGAAATGATGGATATTTCTTCATCCATAGTATGAGAGGGTTGGACTAAATGGCCTTTCAGGTCCCTTCTATCTCTGAATCTATAATCCTATATAAAGAATTTCATAAATTGATATTTCAATATAAGTAGTTTGGGCGTTATTTCTTCTTATTATTTGTATTTATGATTTCATTGGAATAAAGAATTCCTAGAGGAAATTCCCTTTTCAAATACAGATCTGCTTCAAATACAGATCTAACTTAAAGTTTCAGGGTTTTCTAAGGCATTGAGAGTTAAATGACTTGCCCAAGGTCACATAGCCATAACATGTCAAAGGCAGGACTTAGGCCTTGGTCTTCCCGCCATAGAAGCCAACTTTTTATTCCTTATTGCCTCTATTGTTATTAAAAATAACAGGGGGCAGCTAAGTGGCACAGTGGATAAAGTACCAGGCCTGGAGTCAGAAGGATCTGGGTTCAAATATGGACTTAGACACTTCCTAGATATATGACCCAGGACAAGCCACTTAACCCTATTTACCTATCCCCTGCCATTCTGTCTTAGAGTTGTTACTGAGACAGGAAAAAATAAAAGAGGTAAAAAAATTCTAAAAAGAAAAAAATAACAGGTAGTTATGTTGCCTACAGTGCTATAATCAGTCTTAAAATAGTGGAAAGCCAGATGAGTCAGAAAAATATCATATGGAGAAAAAAATTAATTCATAAGCATTTATTAAATGCCCATTAAGAGACCAGCCCATCCTAGGTGCCAGTGATATAAAGAACAAAGAATTAGGCAATCCCTATTCACAAGGAGCTGACATTCTCATGGAGGAGATAAAGGGGCACATGCACAATAAATATTTACAGTATAAATATAAAGAGAGTAAACAAAGCTTTGCATAGCAGATACTCCCAGGGGGCCCCAGTTCTTCTCACTCTGACCTAACCATCTTTGATGTTCTTGGAAGCTAGGATGTATGGCAGTTGGACTTGTGTTGAACTATCCAGACTGAGCATGAGGTGAATTTTGATCACTGAACATCTGCAGGAATCATTTTCGTTCCTCCTCAAATTAAGGAGTAGATCTGAGTGCCGCTTTGTGTCTGGCACATTAAAGGGAAATCAAAGATTGAGACATTTTTCTGAGTCACAGAAATTTCAAGGGGTATGACCTTCTGCCGGGGCTACTTAAATGCTGGATGATGTGACCCGCCAGGCCACCTCGTGTCACATTGCACCAAGAGAAGTGGCCTAGAAAGGCTTGAATTTCAAAAGGCAAAGTCCTAACATTTGCCTTCTTTTCTTTAGGGAGCTTCCCTAGTGCATTTGCCAAGAGATGACTTTACAGTATACATATAGATGTGCTTATATGTACATATATATTATACACACCCCACCCACACTCTGAATGTCTGGGTTGGGTAATCTGTTCATAGGATCATTGAGAACAGAGAATCAGATTTGGAATGGACCTCTGGGGCCATCTTGTCTAAACTCCCTCATTTTATTCATAAGAAAACTGAGGTCCAAGAATAAATATACATATGAATATAGACCTATATCTGTAGGTATATATGTGTGTGTGTGTATATAGATATATATATATATGTATATATATATTTATATAGCAACTACATGTAGTTGCTGTTTGGTTGTTTTTTCAGTCATATCTGACTCTTTACACAGCTAGGAAGTGTCTGAGGCTAGAATTAAACTCAGGAAGATGAATCTTCCTGCCACCAGGCTCAGCCATCTATCAACTGTGCCCCTAGCTGCCTCCATATGTGTGTATGTATACACATATAAATATATATATATGTGTGTGTGTATATATTTGTGTGTGTATATACACATATGTATATGCCCACATAGATACACATGCAAAAATTTCTAAGCAAGACACTGCAGAACTGTCTTAGTTATGGCCTCATCAACTGTTTTCTGCTATTTCTTTTGCCATCTGTCAAGCCTTGGCTAACACAGTAAAGACACCCAAGAAAGGCCTATTTGTGGATAATGTCTTCAGAGTGTGGTTTTGTTCTTAAAATCCTTTAACAGTCTTGAATCACACTCAAGTATAACTGAAGCACCATTGCTATATTTTCAGGAAAGAAGGGCATAGATATCAAAAAGTCTTACCACTGGTCTCTCTATGGGTCAGTGCATTTTAGCCCTAGATTGTTAGATACCATCTTCTCCTGTTTTACAATTGTTTGGGGTTTTTTTTGGGGGGGGCGGAAATAAACTTTCTCTCCCTTAATCCTCATCATTATTATAGGGGACAACTGGGTGGCTCAGTGGATTGAGAGCCAGATCCAGAGATGGAAGTTCCTGGGTTAAAATCTGGCCTCAGACACTTCCTGGCTGTGTGACCCTGTGCAAGTCACTTAACCCCCATTGCCTAGCCCTTACCTCTCTTCTGCCTTGGAACCAATGCACAGTATTGTTTCTAAGACAAAAGATAAGGGTTAAAAAAAAGTTTTTTTTTTAAATTATCAAAGTAGTTTACAAATATTTCATTTGATTATCCCAATGAATCCCTACAAGTTGGGGTTGTTAGTTTCCTTATTTTACAGATGAAGAAACCAAGGCTCATAAATATTAGGTGACTTGACCAGTGTTACATAGCTAGTAACTATCTGGAGTGGGATTTGAATCAGGCTTCCTCATCCTTACTCCAATGCTCCATCCACTACATTAGGGCAAGAGGTTATATACACTGAAGCTTCATTTGTATCCCAGAGTCTAGCTTAGTGTTGAATTTTTTTTATGTGCTGATAACTTTAATATGCCTAGATTGTGGGCTTTGGCATACAGAAAAAATTTAATAAATGACTTGATTTGCCTGCATTTGCCACATGGCCAAGAACACCACCCACACTCTTATCTTTGCTGGTTATTAGGTTCATAGTACCATTGAGGTCAGAGACCTAAAGTTGGAATAAATCCATATAGTCTAAACTCTTTCATTTTACTGATGAGAAAACCGAGCCTCAGGAAATTAAGTGACTTGCCAAAAGCCACACAGGTCATAAATCTCAGTGGTGATTCAGAGGTGTCCTCAGAATAATGTGTGTTCTCATTGCTGACTTGAAATTAAAATCTTTTGTCTTCCTCATCTCAGAAATCAACCATCTTTCACCAGACACCTTTGGTTCTATTCTTTGGGGGCAGATAGTAGACTACTTTCAGAGGGAAGTTTCATGTTCTGCTCCACCAGAATTAGCAATCACTCATTTTAAGTGGCTGGACAAGGCCTCTCTATTTACAGTGGCCACTGGGGCAACTGGCCTTTATTTTCCTCAGATTTGCTGAGAGTTTGCATTATTGGAGGTTTGAGGCTTGGCATATCATAAGGGTGAGTCATATTACTAGCCCATTTTTTGACCCCTAGTCCTATACTTGAATTTTCCATTGATGAACAAAGTATATATTTTCTATGAAATAACTATTCTCTCTTGCTCTAGGATATGTAGCATATTGAAACCAGTGATCAACAGATTGGGGATGGTTTCAGACATAGATTCAATTTCAGTCCTCCCTTCCAGAGTTGGATGCTTATCTGAAGTTTCCCCATCTGATCTCAGGGCTATTGAATTTGCCATATGAAACTGGAAAAAAAAAAAAAAGGAAGTCCTCAGGAGAATTGACTCCTGATATTTCCAGTATTTCCAGCTTCCAGTTAGGCTGTTCCCAACAATGATAAAATGTGGTTAAGTTTCTTCCAGTTTTGACCTAGGCCCCAGCTTGGGTCATGGTTTCTTTTAAAGTAGGTGGTAGTTAGTAGATATATAGTAAGAAGTCATGGGGTTATTGTGATCCAAAGTGTGTGTGTGTGTGTGTGTGTGAAAGTGTGAAAGTGTGAAAGAGGCAGAGTGACAGAGAGCATGAAGGAACAAAGCACAAAGAATGAGAGAGGTAGTATTTGGTTGGGAAAAAGAGAACTATGAGAATGGGGGAGAGAGAATGGTAATGAGAGAGAAATCATGAGAGAGAGTGAGATTGGGAGCAGAAGAATGAGAGAGGGATGGGAGAGAGAGAGAATAAGAATTAGAGAAAGAGAGAGACAGAAAGAGAATCAGAGAAAGACAGAGAATTAGAGAAAGAGAGAGACAGAAAGAGAGAATGAGAGAAAGACAGAGAGAGAGAGAGAGAGAGAGAGAGAGAGAGAGAGAAGAAAGAGAAAGAAAGAGAAAGAAAGAGAAAGAGTAAGGGTGAAAGACAAAGAGAAACTAGAAAGACTAGTAATCCGGCAGTCCAGTTTAGGTCAACAGAAAGGAGCCCTGGGTGGGTGGATCATCTGAACCTTTGTTCATCTTTCCTCCTAAAAGAAAAGGTATGTTAAGGAGGGCTAAGTGGAAGAAGACAAATGAATATAACCTCTTAACAGAGATAGCAACTCAGTCCCAAGCCCAGGGGGAGAAATAAAAAAGAAAAGAAAGAAATATAAAAGCAAAGCACACACATTCCTATGGCCAATAAGCAAAAGAACTGCCCCACAGGCAAGGGGCTCCAAGGTTTCTTTACTCTATACGAGGTAATTAGAGCATTTGAGGCGTGGAGGCAAGAGGAATGCCAAGCTGAGGGTATTGTGTGAAGACTGGAGCGATGTCAAAGGTAGACGTTTCCTTTCTCAGTAGTTCTTGCTGCAGCGTCTTTCATTTCTCGTGCATTGACCTGAGTGGGCTTTTGCTTTGGGGTTTTTTGGTTTAAATAAATCCAGAAACTCAAAATGAAACTCAACCCCAATTGCCTGCTTTCCAGGTTTCCCTTGGTTTAACAGTAGCTAGGGCTCCAGATTGAACTTGTAGGCTGAGATGAACCTTGCCCTTACCTCTGGTCACCCCCACCCCTCACCTCCAATTTCGGTCTTTGGAAATCACACTAGCTGTGATCTCTGGAATTAACCTTTCTGCAAAATGGCTCCTCTCTCTGAGTTCCTCTCTGTGCCTCTTCACTCCAGCAGCCCTGGGAGCAGGAAGTCAGAAACAGGTATCAGACTGCTATCCCAGAGAATGTCCTTTTTCCTCTTGAGTGGAATATTTTAGGAATCTTATCAGAGATCTTTACTTCCAGCTTCCATTCAGTGCTTATTCTTTTTGTTACAATGTGTTTTATTTGGCAAAGGTCTCCACATCTCAATCTGTTGTCTTGTTTAAATAGATAAGTGGGTAATAGGCCCTGTTAGCCATTTTAGGGAGTCTGTTAAAAAACTGGACTTAGTTGCATATCATGGTAGAAGGTCCTAATGCCAGCAAAATGTCATTGTTGTTGTTGGACTAGAAAAAAAATCAATATTGCTATACATCTTCAGAGCAAATTCGGTAGTAATTTTCAATGAAATATAAATTTCCTGTTAAATTCCAAAGCTAAACTGTTGTCCAGGGAATGAAATATCTACTTCCTATTTCTGCACATGAAAAAAGATGGCTTTGGCCTTCATTTTATACTATTTTTTTTTCCATGACTTCATCTAGAGAACCTCTTCCCCTCTAGAAGCTACTCAGCATCATAGGAAAACTTGTTTATTTCTGCATGTTGCGGTGGATTGATCAACCCCATCACCATATGGGAATTTTCCATTGCTCCACAAATTGGGAATGAGATCCTTGATCCCTGCTTCAAAGGTTATCAGAATCCTAGCTGGACTATCTCATTGTCCCTGTCTTCACCTACTCTCTATGCAGGCTCAAAGTTCATCTGATTGTTCCACTTTCCCCTCCGAGCTTTCTCCTATATTTGTTTTAAATGCCATCGTCTTCTTCCCTGTCCAGCTTGCCCAGTTCTCTCCCATCACTTAAATGCCTGAAATCCCAAGGAAGCTTTCTCTAACTTGGTAATTCTCAAAGGATGGTGAGAGTCCCAAAGACCCTTTCAATAGGTCCATGGAGTCAAAACTATTTTCATAATAAAACTAAGATGTTTTCATGAGAAATTTTAAATGACCATTTCTAATATGGCAAATATCAATCAATATAACTTATGTAATCATTATTGAGGAGTTCTCAATAATTTTTAAGATTGCAATAAAGTCATGAGACCAAAAAGTTTAAGAACTGCTAACTTAGCTAATTAAAAGAGAGAGATCAATTTTCCCATGATTCCACAGGAAGAAATCATGCATCTCTTCAGACTATATCTTCATTTACTACACTGAAAAATACTATTTTTCTTCTGCTTAAATACAATGTAAAAGTACAAAGTAAAAGAATGTTTTCATTTATCTAGCTGATAATGTGAATGTCCTTTCCATGTTTGTGTTGTCCAGACTGCAGCTTCTCGATTACCAACACCTATATAGTCTCCAAGGTCCCTTACAACTTTAAAAATTGCCAAGAGTATGACTAATAAACTAAATTTATCCAAATATTTCCAGAGAGCTAAATATTTGCAATCCTATAAACAAAACATACCAATTGAGTTTTTAATTTCACAAGTTTTCAATTCAACAAATATTTATTAAGTTATATACTAAGTATAAGGCATTGTGTGTAAAGAACTGGGGGAAAATGTTGGGAATATATAATCTCATATTGGAATAAAAGCAATTTTATCAGTCAACAGTGGCTCAACAAGTGGTTATTAAGTGTTTAGTTTATGCCAGATACTGTGCAGATACAAAGAAAGGCCAAAAAATAATATAATGAATAACTGGAATATAAATTAGAATGTATTCAGTGTTCAGGAGAGGCTTAATAGAAAACTGATGAGAGTTGGAGATGAGAGAGGATTCTAAGTGAGAAGAGTTTCATGTAGGCTTCAGGAAAGAAATAATTCCTGAGCTGGACCATGAAAGAACAGCAGTATTTCAAGTAGCAAAGGTATGGAAGAGAAGAATCCTGAGGAATATGAATGCACAGAGATGGCAGAGCACAGAACACCTAAAGAGTCAACAGCTGTAGTTTAAATTAGTGAAGCCACAGCTTTCTTAAAAGGACATAGTATAAGAAATAGTACTGGAAAGGAAAATAAGAATTAGGTTTAAGAGGGACTTGTATGCCAACCTAAGGATTTCACATTTGTCCTGTTGGTAATCCAACATCCACAAACTTTATTTTTTTAATTTATTTTGATAAATATATTTCAATATAATTGACTGACTTTGTAATACCATGGATTTTTTTTATGCATTTAAAAACATTCTGAAGAATCCATGGGCTTCACCAGAATGGGCAAGAGGTCTATCATACACCAAAAAGCTTAAGAAAACTCTTCTAAAGCCTTCCAACTGAAGATTCTCAAAGGCTAAAGCTAGACCTGGCCACAATTAGGTTGTTTGTGCAAGTATGGTAGAGTAAAAAGAGTTCTTGCGCCAGAGAATCTGGATTTAAATTCTACCTCTGACATTTACTCTGTATGTAAACTTTGGCAGGTCATTTATCCTCTGTCGGCCTTGCCTTTCTCACTATAAAGTGAAGAGATCAAACTAGATGCCTTCTGAGGTTCCTTCTAGCTTTTGACTATGATCAGTTTTGTCATTCTTTTTCCTTTGATATGTAGGGCTCAGATTTATCAATCTCAAGGATTCAAATACAATGAGTGAAAGAATGAATAAAGAAATTATTTATCAATTACTAGGTGTTACAGTTCAGGGGACACAAATAGAAATTTAAGACAGTCTCTGCTTTCATGGAGCTCACATTCCTAATGGATGGTACAACACATATGGAAGGTTTCAACAGCAAGTCAGAGGGAAAGATCCTATTGTCAGTAAGACGTAGCAGCAAAGCAGATGGTCATGTCTCTTCTTTAAAGTCATGTCCACTGCTAAAGTCATGTCCGTTTCTGGTATTTAACTGTTTGACTACACCAAAGACTTTGGTGACAAGAACTTTCTTTTCACAGGTAGAATCTCCATAAAGCTTGCTTCCCAGGATGATAGTTAAGGTCAGTGGGCTAGAAGCACTGCTATTCCCTAGACTCTTGGGTTCAAGGCCCTGGATTGTCTCTATCAGGGTCTATGGGGAGATGGTGATGTACCCTGATTTACCTGGCACATGGTGCTTCCAGTCTCCCTAGGGGTACTTTGTTGCTTCAACTAGGCTAGCTTACATGCCCTGTAAGTAGCAACTGCCCAGCAGTTTAGTAGGGTTGACTGGTCTGCCTCAAGGAAGGTTGAAAGGGGTAGTATCAAAGTAGGACCAGTGATCTAAGAGATGCTGCCTCTGCCCATTGGTGACAGTTTGTCCATAAAAGTTGTTTCTGGTGGTGATGACGCAGATAGGTCCCTTCTCCAAGATGACTTCTTCCCTCAATGATGGCTGTGATTTGCATGTCTGGTGGATTGGGGAACAATTCTATTCCCAAGGCTGTTGGGCTCAGGGTCCAGAGAAGTGTCTATCTATAGAATTAGTTTCTCAGTTCTAGATATCTGCTTTTTTTCTTACTTTAAATATAATTACTGATATGTTTTATTTTAATATCATTTTTATTTCTGAATATACACTTTCCATTTCTCCTAGCCAGTAATCCTTTTGACAAGGAATAAAAATAAAAATAAAAATAGGTTAGAAAAATGAATCAATGTATCACCTACTTCTGAGAACATATACAGTATTCCATAATCATAGTCCATTACCACTTCAAAGATGAAAAGAAGACACATTTTCTTCTTTCTTCTCTGGAGTCAACTTTAGTGAGGATAATTATACAGGATTCATTTCTTTTTTTTAATAGGATCATAGACTTAGAGATGGAAAAGACTTAAGAGGTCATCTCTTTCCTGTTATATTGTGGTAGTTATTGTGTATATTGTTTTTTCTGATTTTGCTTATTTCAATCTGTATCAGTTTTTGCAACTCTTCCCATACTTCTCTGAATTTTTTCACATTTGTTATTCTTATGGCACTGCAATATTATATTGCATACATTATTTATCTATCCCCCAGTTAAATAATTATCTACTTAGGTTCCAATTTTCTACTACCACAAAATGGTACTTCTAGGAACATTTTCTCAGCCTTTTCCCTTCAAAGTATTTTGAAGGGGGCAGGGAGGTAACACAGTGGACAGAGCACCAGGCCTAGAATTTGGAGGACCTGGGTTTGTGTGTGTGTGTGTGTGTGTGTGTGTGTGTGTGTGTGTGTGTGTGACCTTGGGCAGCCATTTAACCCCATTTGCCTAGCCCTTATCACTCTTCTGCCTTAGAATCAATAACTTTCAGTTATAAGACAGAAGATAAGAGTTTAAAAAATAAATAAATAGAATAACTCAAAGAGTCAGTAACTATCTGAATACGTTGAACCTAGAACTAAAGTAGGCTTACTTCCAGCCACAAAATTTCTGACTTTCCATCACAGACAGTGGTATAACCACTCATTTCAGCAGAAATGGATTTGGCTTAGAGAAAATGATGCCCAAATAGCTCTAATTAAGTGAAAACAAGGTATGACCTGCTGTCCAGGGCAGTAGCAAATCATCTCCTGAGATCAACAGTTAGGGAACCAGAGAGGCACAGAGTAAAAATATGGCACCCCACCTATTCTCTCTTTGAACCTTCCTTAGGGATCATAGGCCATGTAGTGATAGAGAGCTCTGGGCTGGCCTTTGAGGTTGCTTTAAAATAGAAATAGCTCATTAGAAGCCATAGAGAACAAGAGGGGGGGAAAGCCTGCCTCTTGTTAAGACAGATTAAGATCCTCATCCTTTCCCAATGTGTTGAGGGATTAAAAAAGCTCCTGTCCCAGTGCAGCTGGCAGTGCATTTTCTTATCATGCCTAAAGTAGAGAGGAAGGAAGAGAAGGTGGAATGTGTTTGGGTATGTGAGGTGAATGGGGCTACTTGGTGGCATAGTGGGTCAAACCTTGGGCTTGGCTTCAGGAAGACATACATTTGAATCCTGCCTCAAATGCTTGCTAGCTGTAGGACCTAGACTTACTTAATATCTCTTAGCCTGTTTCCTCATCTATAAAACTGGGAGAACACCTACCTCACAGAGTTCTTTTAAGGATGAAATTAGCCCTTTACAAACCTCAAAGCATGATATAAATGCCATCTGTAAAGAAAACCAGGAATTAATAAGTTCTGAATGTGTGAAATAATGAAGTATACTTAAAAAATAATGGGCATTAGATGTTCAAAATGTTTTAAATATCAAAGTGTGTATATAACGGTACCTAAGATGATATTTGAGAGGATAAATTAAAAGAAGTGGTTCTTTCTCTTTCCTTGTAATTGCAAAGAGCATTGCCCTGAAGAATACAATTCTAAGACATAGTAGCTAAATGAATTTTGGCAAGTTATTTTGCCCTTTCTTGCCTCAGTTTCCTTATCTGAAAAAATGGAGGTGCTGAAGTAGATTATTTCTAAAATCATTTCAAATGAAAATTCTCTGATTCCAATCAAATAGTGTCATGGGTTCTTGGTGAGGGTGATGTAAGCATATGTACTATTAAATATAATTAAGATCACTGTAGGAACTAGACCAGAATTGGTGAAGTATTTTTAATTATTTATTTATGTATTTAGAATATTTTTCCCTGATTCCATGATTCATGATTTTTCCCACCCCTTTTTCCTGCCCCCCTCCCAGAGCCAACAAGCAATTATTCTGGGTTATACATTTGTCATTGTTCAAAACCCATTTCCATATTAATAATATTTGCAATAGAGTGATCTTTTAACACCAATACCCTAATCATGTACCCACTGAACTACATGATTTATCATATGTTTTTCTTCTGCATTTCTGCTCCTACAGTTCTTTCTGTGGATGTGGATAGCATTCTTTCTCATGAGTTCCTCTGAATTGTCCTGAAACATTTCATTGCTTCTAGCAGAGAAGTCCATTACATTCGATTGTGCCACAGTGTGTCTATCTCTGTGTATAATGTTCTCCTGGTTCTGCTTCTTTCGCTCTGCATCAATTCCTGGAGGTATCTCCAGTTCACATGGAATTCCTCCAGTTCATCATTCTTTTCAGGACAATAGTATTCCATCACCATCAGATACCACAATTTGTTCAGCCATTCCCCAATTGATGGACACCCCTTCATTTTCCAATTTTTGCCACCACAAAGAGTGCAGCTATAAATATTTTTGTACAAGTATTTTTCCTTATTATTTCTTTGGGGTACAAACTCAACAGGTATGGCTAGATTAAAGGACATGCAGTCTTTTAAAGCCCTTTGCGCATAATTCCAAATTGCCCTCCAGAATGGTTGGATTCATTCACAACTCCACCAGCAATGTATTCGTGTCCCAATTTTGCCACATCCCCTCCAACATTTATCACTTTCATTTGCTGCCATATTGACCACTTTGCTAGGTGCAAGATGGTACCTCAGAGTCGTTTTAATTTGTATTTCTCTAATCAGGAGGGATTGAGAACACTTTTTTGTGTGATTATTGATAGTTTTGATTACTTCATCTGAGAACTACCTATTCCTATCCCTTGACCATTTGTTGATTGGTTTGATTTTTTGTAAATTTGACTTAGTTCCTTATATTTGAGGAAAATAAACCTTTGTCAGTTTTGTTATAAAGATTTTCCCCCCATTTATTGCTTTCCTTCTAATTTTGGTTACATGGTTTTGTTTGTACAAAACCTTTTTAATTTGATATAATCAAAATCATTCATTTTATATTTTGTAATGTTCTCTATCTCTTAATTGGTCTTAAATTCCTTCCTTTCCCACAGATCCCACATATTATTCTATGTTCACCTAATTTATTCATGATTTCAATCCCTATATTAAGTCATTTACTTATTTTGAATTTATCTTGGTACAGGGTGTGAGATGTTGATCAAGACCTGATTTTTTCCCATACTGTTTCCCAATTTTAGCAGTTTTTGTCAAATAGTGAGTTCTTGTCCCCAAAACTGGGGTCTTTGGGTTTATTGAACACTGATTTGCTGAGGTCATATACCCCTAGTCTATTCCATTGGTTGGAGAAGTATTGGCCTGTGTTCTGCCCTCCCTGCCTCCAGAGGGGAGCTGATCCATTCCCCCTCTTCCCAGAGCTGAGGACATTTTTTGCATGCCCCACCCCTCTGACCAGCCACCTAAAGCAAACACTTCCTCCCTCAGCTCCCTCAGGTAGTGGGGTGGGGCTGGGGTCACAGAAAGCTTGAATTTGCCCTCTAGGCACTCAAACTCCACCAATAAGGAAATTCCCTTAGACAATACCGGTCAGCACCTCTTCTGCAGTCCTAACAGATGCCTGAAGCACTGGGAGATGAAGTACCTTGCCCAGTGTAACATTACCAATGATTTCCAAACTAGTGCTCCTTCCCTTATTCAAGGTTACCTCTATTGCAAAAGATAATAATTCCTTAGGTTAAATAAGACTCTTTGTCTTTATTCTAAGTGTTAGATGATGAAAATATGGATTAGGAAAAACCCTAAAGATCATCTAGTTCCAATTCCCTCATTTTAAAATTAAGGAAACTGATGCCAGGAAAGTTAAGACACTTGGACCTTATGTCCAAGGACACATAGAAAGTAAGTAGCAGAACCAAGATCCTAACCCAGGTCTTCAGCCTCTGAATCTAGTACCTTCTCACTACAAACAAATATGAAATCTGAATATATTTGATGAAAGTCAAACATTCTCATTCATGGATAGGCATTAATTATTTTGAATTTTTTTTTGCAAATGTGCAAAAAATTGCTAACACGATCTTAATTAATGACTTTGTTCATTTATTGCATAGAATATAGTATACTTTTGCCTGCCAAGATCATAATCAACTCTAATGTGTTATATCTACCCATGAAGTATAAGAGCTATTTCAACATATTCTTCATGATAATGTTCAGTTCATCTGTTCTGACATCACCTGCATGGCAGCATAAATTATGTGACCGAGATGTATTTCTGGGTCTCTACCAAACATGCAGAGTGAGCCTGATCAGCCTCTTTCACTTGGTAGTATAATAGAAAGATGTAGGAATTTAGAGGGAAAAGACCCATGTTTCAAATCCTGCTTTTGGTACCTTAGACAAGACATTGTCTTCTCTGGACCTCAGCTTTCTTGTCTACAAAATGAACAGATTTGTACTACATGATTTTTAAGGACATTGCCAGTTTCACATGTGATGATCCTGCCTAGAGTAATAGAGTGTTCATTATGGAGCCATTTTCTAATGGTCCTGATGCTGGAGGTAGAGGGATAACTTGCCCATGGTGGCCATTATTTCTCTCTTCATCATGGCTCCTTATAGACTCACAGTGCAGGAGAGATCCATAGAATGAGTTAGGAATTACAAAATTCTCCTATAAAAACTGTCAGGTAGCTTCCTTATTGCTGTATTAGCCCAGTTGAATCCTACTTTAAGCCTGTGCCATCCTGGGAAGGTACCTAGCTTCACTTACAACATGAAAGGTTCAGAGCACTGTTGCTCGCCTTTGATTCCTAGGACTCCAGGGATCATGAAAGAACACACCTCCCACATTCCACCACATGTTCTAGCTCACTGGGTCCACTGGCAGCTTATCCACTGACTAATAAGGGAGATGGTACAATATTTGGCAAAAGTGGGTCAGGAGACCTATTTGGTACATAAAGAGTACAATCACAAGCTCTATCCAAATCTCAAAAGCCTCAGAATATGCTAAAAAAAAAAGCTGTTTCTAAATGTTAAATTGCTTTTAGAACACACTCTTTGGAACATATATATTCCACATATGTACCTAGGGAAATATATCTCTTTTTTAAAGGAATAATAATAATCATAATAAGAGTGATACAAGAAGTTATTGTAGTTTGTAACATACTTCCAGTATAGGAACTACCCACATAGATTATAATCTACCTAGAACTTAATGAATAAAAGTTAGAGTTCCCTGAGGTACATCGAGAGGTTAAATAACTGTTATTCAGTCATTTCAGTTCTATCCAACTCTTCATATGAGATTTTCATGGCAAAGATATTTGTGGCATTTCCTTCTCCAGCTCATTTTACAGATGAGGAAACTGAGGCAAACAGGGTTAAGTGATTTGCTCAGGGTCATATAGCTAGTCAGTGTTAAAGCAAGATTTGAGCTCTGATTTTCTGACTTCAGGCCTAGTACTCTTATCCACTATCCCAGTGATGGGCAAACTATAGCCCATGGGCCAGATGCAGCCCCCTGAAATGTTCTACACGACATTATTCCTAAACTGATGAATACAATGAGTAGGATACCATGCAGTGAAAGTTCTGAAAGAGTTGCCTTAGAAACAGAATGACAGATGAGCATTTCCTTTCCTTTTGCCCCCTCTTTAAAAAGTTTGCCCATCACTGCACTATACCAACTGGCTACCCCATGTACAGGGTTACCCATCTAGTAGATGTAAGGTATAAACTCAAATTGTCCTGTATATCACACTGTCCACTCTCCCATACTGCCTCTATAACCATAATAATAGCTGACATCCTTATTGCACTTAAATATTTGCAAAGCCTTTTACATATGTCATCTAATTAGAAGTCCCTACAGCCACGCTGGGTAAGAAAGACAATGATTCTGAAGTCAAAGGTGGGGATTCAAATGCCACCTCTGACTAATGTGTGTCACTTACCTTCCCTGGCCCCCAGCTTCTTCATACATGAAATAAGGTATGAGGATAGACTGTCCTCTAAGGGATCTTCCAACTCCAACCCTCTGGTCCTGATCTTCTAAACTGGGGTCAGATTTCATAGCTTTCCTTGAAGAAAGGAAATGATACAGAATTATGGAAATATCATTTGTGCCTCTTATGTTCTGTACTTGGCATTTTTGAATGTGATATTCTCTGGAGCCAGGATAATAGAGAAGTGCCATCTGTATTTAGCTAGAGCATCCTTGGAGTGGACAAATGTCACATTCCAATAATATGGTGCTTTGAAGTTGTGATGACGATTCTCATCATGATTATTTGGTATTTATGTAGCGCCTTCCCTCCTGTTGCTAGGGTGCTCTGCTACAGCGTTACAAGTTGCTGATTTTGTTTGCAATACACACTAAAGGCCAAATGGAGCCATATGTGTGTACCATGTGCTGTATCACCATCATAATAACTCACATTCACAGAGAACTTTTGCAATTTCAAAGCATTTTACATGTTATCTCATTCAAGACTCATGATGGTCCTGTAATGAAAGGAGGGCAAATATTAATATACTCATTTTACAGAAGAGGAAACTGAGTCTCAGAGAGAGTATAAGCCAGGGCAAAGACACAAAGACAGGAGATGAGGTATTGGGCATGAGAAAGAAGAAGAAGGCCAATTTGGCTGGCCTCATCTATTATCTTGTACCGCCTCTTAGATTCTATTTAAACATTTTTACAGTCAACGTAAAATGTGATATACCTACTCAAAATATTTCTGCCCTAAAATGAAAGTATGGAGAGAGCATGTGTACTGATGTAAGTCATTTCAGGGAACAAAAACTGCCTATTTCATTTCCTGAGTGACATGAGGAGGTGCTATGACCAGTGCCTGATTTTCCTCAGTAGTAAGGACAAAAGTATGTACCATCAATCAAGAACTCACCCCACCTGTCAGTGTGCTACTCAACACCAGACAATCTCTAGTGTATCTGCAATCGTTTCCAGTACTCTCTGGATCACTATAACAGCTGCTCTGTCTCCCTCTGGGTTCTGCCCTTTCATAGATGGTCTCTCTAATTCTTTTTCCTTAGTCTATGGTTGGATTTGAATATCCAATCAAATCACAGATTGGCCTCTATCCCATCTTATCTCCTACCTTCCTCCCTACTTTGGGCTTCCCTGATTCACCTCTGTCCTCTTCATTAATGCATAAGCATTTAATTAGAATTTAATCGAATTAAAGGTAATAAAAGTAGAAACACTATTCACATGTAACACAGATATAAACTATCACTCTATTCTTTGTCCAAACTTGGCCCTTCCCCAAGGTGGAAACCCTTTAGGGATGGAAATCCATCATTCTCACTCATCTTTTAGTCCAAGGATAAAATCTAGCCAACAAGTTCATGTCTGAATTGCTCTCAATGAGGAACCAAGTAAAAGGCATTTCCCTATCCAAACACACACAGCTTGCCTTCTTTCTCCCATTCCAGCAGCCCAAATCTCAAGAGCTGCAATATAGGAAACTAGGAGATCCTAGGAGCCTCTGAAAGGTCATGTAACTTGAACAAGTGCAGGCAAAGGTCAAAATACAGGGGTCTTAATTCTCTCCTTTGCCCCAGAAGAAAGTCTGTTAGGCTCCTCGCAGAAAAAAGCAACCATTGCTGCCTGAGCTCAGAGTCTTTTCAAAAGCAAACAGCAAGGCAGAAGATGGGGAAGGCTACAGGTGGGCATCACATTCAACATTTTCCCTCCCCCTTGAAAAGTCCACCTGTCATGTATTCTTTCTGCATTCTGTATCCCCCTTGGCTTGGAGGGAAGAGAGGAGGGGAGACTATACACTATGTGTACTGAAACTCAACAACTCAGGTAGATAAAGAAACAGCTTTCCATCTGCCACCCTTGTATGCTATGTTGATGAGAGCATACAAAGAATTTAACTGTTAGTGCCTTGAATTAATATGAAACATATCATGGATATGTGTTAGAAAATTCTCGGGTGACGATGCTATGTGGTTTGGGTTGTTTTTTTCTCTATCTATATTTTATCACTCTCTGTCTTGATCACTTTCTGTTGGCAATGGCATGGCCAATGGTAACTTGCCCAATTAAGTCAGCAGCCTTTGTAGTCCTTTGTAGAATGTGAAGACTTCTTGTTTTATATCTTGTGATTGTGCTACATGGGCAAGACAAGTGAGATGGCAGTAAAGGTTACAGTCATTCTACTTCATTATTGGCCTCTACTGAGAGCTTATGACAAATTTTGGTGTCACAACAATAGTCATTTCAGGGCTGGTGAAAGTCTACCACTTCTCAAGCTAGCAGACAGGCCCCTTGACCTTTAAAACTGGAGATAATGGCCAAGGCTGTGGTACTGTGACCTTTCTGCCGAAAGTGGGTGGTAGTAACTTGGTTGTGTGTGACATGCATTTTGGCTTTTTGCTTGCTTGCTCCATTTTTTAATTGGGAGCATGTAGAGTATGAATCTGCATTACTTCACCTCAAATGGTAGTTTCAAATAATGTGAGAGTGCCTAGAGGAACCATAGTTATAAATGAGCATTCACAACCCCCAGCTGTAGATGGGCACTAATTGCCCCTGTTGTAGACACACAGGATTTAAAGGTTGAGCCTCTTTATGAAGACAAAAGTTAATAGATGGGTTGTTCTTGTATTTCCCAGACCAGCAGAGTCTTCTCTTCCTTGTCCGTGGTTGGGAGATGAACCTAACACTTTGTATTCTTTTTGAACAATGTATTTTCTTGCTTTAAAAATTCTCATGTTCTCCAAAATGCCAAGGGAATAAAATGAAGACCTCAAGAATGCTGGGTGGACCCTTTGTGGTTTGTTTAGGGGAGGACATAGATACTAGTCACATAGGGATGAATGGGCTGTAGCCTGCAAAGTTGTAAGAAATATCCACATTGCTTAGATCCCAGATGGTTTTTGAGAGTGTATCTAAAAGGATGAAGTCATATTTTTTTCTTCAAGGTTCATCTCAAGTCTTTCATGAAGTTGATGCCAACACTGGCCTGTCTCCTTAACTTTGCATAGCATTCAGTCTGTCTATGGAGTATGGAGATAGAAGAAACCTTCCATATCATTTAACTTTTCCTCTTATAGATGAAGAAACTGAGGCCAAGAGAGGTTACTAGCTCAAAGTAGAAAAAAAATAATGATAATGAAAGAAAACATACTGCTATACCATACATTTTGATATGACTATATTCAGTTTGGTATACAATTACATAGGTTTTATATTAAAAGTGTTTTTATTCTTAAGTAGTTTTATGGTTGCCAGTCTTGGCTCATCAAAAAGATTAGAAATCTCTTTGAAGAGGGAGACCATGCTTTATGCCTTTGCTATCGCCTATAGCAGAGATGTCAAATATATAGGCGATATTTTGGCTGATGACTCTTGAGAGCCGCTGAACCAGGTTAATATGTAATTAGGAAATAGTTAATGAAATAAATAAAAATAGAATATAAACAATATTAATGATATTTCCTAGTTCAATATATGACCCACGGGGACCCAGGGGTTAGTGGTGCTTCTTACTATCTGAATTTGACAATACTGATCTGTAACATCTAACAAAACTAGAACACAATGGTAACATATGCTTAGCAAATTATTGCTTAATTGAGTAGAATTGTGATTTTTCCACAGTTATTCAAGCATTGATTGTGTAAATCAGATTGCACATTTTGAGGCATGAGCTACATTTGGGCAAATTTTCCTCTGATGGTGAATAATTCAGGGTTTATAGAACTAGTCCAGTGCATATACAGGGCTTTCTCCTTCTGTGAAAATATAGACAAAGACCAAAAGAAAGAGATCATTAATTCTAAGTTCTCTTAGTTCTTTCCCCATTGACTTTGAAGGTAGCATTAGAATTGTGTTCTAGACTGGCTAGAGAGTCATCAGAGTCAGGAAGACCTGAAGTCAACTCCCAGCTCTTTCTATCACCTTCTGGCTATGAGACCCTAAGCAAGTAACTAACCTCCTAAGTGTTCCAGGCAAATCTTTAAGATTATAAATGGCAGAATTGCTGAATATCTTCCTTGGTAAAAGCTGTTTCCTCAGAAGGAATCCACTAAACTAGAGATGTCAAGCCCCGATGCATGTAGTCCCCAACACTCTTGAGAGCAGGAGGGAAGTGGGTAGCAGATTAAAATGTAATTGAGAAATACTTAAGAAATAAAAATGCAATAAAACATAGGTAACATGTTATTTTTAAATTAAGTCAATATGAGAACCACAGGGATCTTTATAATGGAATACATTTCAATTTGAGTTGCCTTGAACAAATGATATCATAGATCTGAACCCCCTGTTCCCAAGAGCCCCCCAAAATGAGAGACAGAGATAAAGATGGCAGAAAATTCTACATCCTGACAATCTAGACTCATCTTTGGTGTAATGAGGTTAAAAAAATCTTGGAAAGAGGTAAAACCATATGCTTTTAATTAAGCATTTTAACAACTTATGGAATTTTAAAAATTCTTTCCATTCCTAACCTGGGGGCTGTATTTTTATTTTTAACAGAAATAGCAAATAGAAGATCTCCTAGTCTGTAAGAACAGCTTGGGGAATTAAAAATGGTTTTTCCAAAAGAGTCAGACAGGCCAGTAATGAAGAAAGCAATATATCTTTATGATGACATGTTTTAACTCATACAAAGAAAGACAAAGTCTAAGGACAAGAATGTGGACAGATAGGGCCAATATCAAAGACCTGCAAGGTATCTGCTTTATAAGACCAGGACCTAGAAGTATCCAGGAAAAAAATATGATGATATTTGATAAGAGTAAGGGGAAAGTTTGGAATAGAGACCGATTGACACAGTGTCCAAAAAGGCTAAAACAAACCAGAAAAAAAAGTTTATTGGACTATCACAAGAGATATGCTTTGTTTTGGAGTCCTAGTACTCAAATTACCTTCTCAGAGGCTCTCTTAATCCTAACCACATAGCTTTTACTTTCTGGGACTTTTCATAGTCATCTGCAATGACCTCCTTTTGTCAAATGACTGGAACCACCATTTCCTAGCTTAAATTGGTGATGAATGTCCAATAGTAGTACTTTGGCATCTGCAGAAGGAAAGTCCAATATTCTTGAAGAAGAAGGTGAGGAGCCTACCTCTGAGGAGCAGCATTGTGTTTTCATTTGTTTTTTTTTTTTTTTCTGCCCCGATGATTTTCAAAATCCAGATCCAGCTTCCGATTTCTCATGTAACCATGTTGAGGATTACGTGGGGGGCTTTGTTGTCGTTGTTGTGGTGGTTGTTGTTGTCCCTGATGATTCAAGTAGCCCAGCTAGCAGCCCTAGCACTGTCCACATCAGAAAATGCTTAACAAAAAACCTGACAACAGCAATATGTTACCTCTTTTGTTTGTACCACATCTTCACACCCACTCACTCGGCAACAGACTGAATGAAATGTGCTCCACTGCTTTGTGTGGAGAGAGAATGAAAATAACAGCCATTCAGGCAAAATAAAGCTTTTTTGGGTGCTTTTCAGAAGGCAGTCTTGTTTTCATTGTTGGCCTTGTGTTCCCATAATGGCCTTATCCTTGTGCTTCATTGAAAGATACCCAAAGCTAGGAAAACATCTCACCCTGAACACAAACAAACACATGCTTTGAAAGTGAACAAGGAAATGATTGTTTAGGGTGTTTTTTGTTTTGTTTTGTGGGATATGTTGTTGTTTTTTTCCCTCAAATCACTTACACATTTGAAGGCCCATTTGACTAGGCATTATGTATGTATATAAAATACATGAGGAAAGAGTCTCACTCCCTGCATGCATGGAATCAGGAAATTTGAGGCACTGACACAAGAGTTCTGATTGACTCTTTAGGAAATTCCTTGGTGTTTTGTTTACAACCTAGAGGAAACTACAGACATGATTCTCTAACTAGAGAGAGAGGTTGGTCACTTCCCAAAGGGTTCTCTGAAACAAATTCTCCCTATTCTTTTCAAGCAGAGGGATGCGTGGCTGAAGCTAAATCATTTCAGTGTACTAGAACTCAAGAAAGAAAATATGTTGAGGTTTGCCCTAAGACCAAACTGATTAGAAACAAAGTCCTAATTAGCTTCTCATCTTCATAATTCTCTGAAAAGTCCAATGTTATGTCAGCATCTAGTTTGAGAGAGTCAAAGTGATAGGAGAAAGATTACTGGACCAGAAGGCAGAAGATCTAGGTTTAGGTTCCTCTTTGATCTGTCAATAATTAACTTTAACCAAATTACTTAAAATTTCTGGACCTCAAGTTTCTTGTTTTTCATAGGGTCATGGATTTAGAGTTGGATGGATCATTAGAAATCATGTCATCCAGTCCTCTCTAAAGAAGAAACTAAGACCCAAAGAGATGATCCAAAGTTATTCAGACAATATATAGCAGAGCTTGGATCTGAACCCAGGCCCTCTTACTCCGGATTCAACACTCTTCCCCATTATACCGCGCTTCCTTCTTTAAAACTGGCTGTGGGATGGACCCAAGTTATGTTTAAAGTTATTATTGCATCTAAAATTCAACAATTCTCTCATTACTTTCTTGATGTTTCTTTTCAGACATAATTTCATCCCATCCTACACTATAGAGATTAGGTGTCCATGGAAGTACTTTAGGCCTTTGTGACAACCTGAGTATAGGTGAGATTCCCAACTCTACTCCATGCTTCGTCTTTCTCCCTTCCCATTGATGTTTCGTATCTGGCCCATTGTTTAAGACCCATCTCCATATCTTTTTGGGAAGTTAGTGTGGTACAGTAGAAAGAAGCACCAACCAGAGCCAGAAGACAAGCATTCAAATCCCACCTTTGATGTTGTTTAGTCTTTTTTTCAGGCACATCCAACTCTCTGTGAGCCCATTTGAGGTTTTCTTGGCAAAGATAATGGAGCATCTTGCCATTTCCTTCTCTGGCTCATTTTACAGAGGAGGAAACGGAGATGAACAGGGTTAAGTGATTTGCCCAAGGTCACACAAATAGCATGTGTCTGAGACCAGATTTGAACTTGGGAAGATGAGTCTTCCTGACTCCCAGTCCAGTATTCTATCTATTGTGCCATCTACCTGTCCCTCTAATACTGTTTATATGATGTTGGACAAGTCACAACTTCTGTGGGCCTTTGTATCCTTATCTTTAAAATGAGGTGGTTGGATTAGATGGCCTCTGAAAATCCTTTCATGCTTAGAGTAATGATTTCTATGTTCCTATAAACCTTCCCTGAATGTTCTGTATATGATCTCCCCTTCTTCGAAACCCCTATATTAGTCATTGTAGACCCTGGTACTAGATCATTTTTAGCGTTCTTAGGTGGGACAGTAGGTAAGAGTGCTGGATTTCAAGGCAAGAAGAACTGAGTTCAATTCCATGCTTTAGATATTTACTAGCTATGTGATTCTATGTGATTCTGGTCAAGTAACTTAACCTTTGTTAGACCCATTTTCATCATATCATCAGTAAAGGGAGGTTAATAATGGAATCTACCCCCTTAGGGTCATTGTAAGGATAAAATGAGGTAATATTTGTAAAGCACTTTTTTTAAACCTTAAATAGCTGTATAAATGGTAGATATTATTATTGCCATTATCATACATTTAGCTATTTTTTCATGTGTATGTCTTCTGATCAAAATATTGGCTTTATGACACATGTAAAACCCAGTGGAATTGTGTGTGGGCTATGGGATGGGGTAGTAGGAAGGGAGAGATAGAACATGAATCCTATAACCATGGAGAAATGTTATAAATTAATAAATTAAATAAAAATTCAAAATATTGGCTTTATCTTGGGTTCTTCCTTCTTTCTTATTTCATATAGCCAATTAGTTTCCAAATTCTATAGACTGAAAAATATCTCCCACATCTATCCCTTCTTTTTCTTTTCCATTCATACCATTCTAGTTCAGGCTCTCATATGCCATGGCCTGCACATAGTATATAATTGCTTGCTCTCTTCCCTACTTCTTACCTGGAATGCACTCCTCTTTTCACCCATATCTCTTATAATCCTTAGGTTTCTTCAGTTCCAGTCAACCACCACTTTCTACAACAAAGGTTGGAGCTAGGAGCTTGTATTTTTATGCATATTTTAATTATTGTACTTCAATTCAAAATTTTCCTTTATTAATTAAAAATATTATTCTATTCTAGGCAAAGTTTTTCTTGGTCCCCCTACCCCTGAACCATTAGTAGCTTCTCCCCCACAAATAAAAAAAATCTCCTTGTCTCTCTGTTGTGTTTATCCTGTGTACCTCTCCACTGTCTAAATTGGAAACTCCTCAAGGTCAGGAACTTTTTACTTTTGTCCTTGTATCTCAGGTGCCTAACACAGAGTCTGGCACATGGTAATCATTTATGCCAAATGTTTTTTGATTAATGGATTTCACAATTTTATAAAACTGAATTGACTCTTCCTAACTATACTATAAGCTCTTTGAAATCAGGAACTATATATTACACTTCCATCTATACTCCCCATGAGTTTCAGAACAGAAAAAGACAATAAATTGACCTACATGTTGATTTGGAAAGGCTATAGCTATGTATCTTCCTCCTCCTCTCACTCCAAAGACTTTCTGTAATTCCAGTCTCATTTAAAAACCAAGCCAACTCTTCTCATTAAGTTCTGAAATGGCCTCATCACATGTTATCCTTGTTTTTACCATCTCAAATAATATAAGAACATAGGATCAAGAATGGGGAAAAAGAATCAATTCAGAGAAATAACTAAAAAGAGTATCAGTGGTGAGTTTATGAAATATTATGTCAGGCATTCCTAAATTATACCATGCTTTTCCCTTGCTCTACCGAGACCTTTATGTGACCCTGATATTAGCCATAAAAGTCTGTTCCACACAGTTTTCTTAGTACCAGCACAACATCATCAGAATACATTTAGATTTTGCAGTGATAAATTTAAAAGGTTTATGAAACCGAGGTGGAAAAAAGGGATCTGAATTAAACATATCAGACATGGTAGTTCATTTAACTGTGAGATTATAAGTAATATATTCAATACAGTACATGACCCTAAAAATAATGTAAGTGCTCTTTGGATCATTCTCTCTATGATGTGCCACCTATGGTAGAGATAAAGGCTCCAAAAAAAAATAGTGGTGACTTAATCCTGATTTTGCAATCACCTTGGCTTCCCTTCTGAATTATGACATCTTAATAGTCAGTAGAGGCAGGTCCATAAAGAGCAGTTCTCACATGCTATATATGAATATATATGAAAAGTCCTCTATTTCACTGTTTTGTAGGGCTTTGACCACAGGGCAGAGTGTCATCATATTAGTATATTTTTCATTGGCTTAGACAAAAAAGGGGGTAATAGAATATAAGCAAAAGACAGACATATTTTAGAAATGGCAACAAACTCAGTTCTCCTCCATCTCCATCCTGGGCAGGATTTAACTCTTGTTGGTTCTTGCTCCAAAGATAAGTGAAATATAATTCACATGCTAAATATCAATCTCCCAAATCCTACTGGTAAGAAAGAGCAGAGGCATCAGTAGCTCAAAAAGTCTGAATGGCTAGGCTAGCTAGGCTGGGTCCCAGCTTGATCCTACAATGTCAACATTCTTCTTTGCTTGGGCTAGGGATGCTAACAGTATCTGTGTCATACTTTCATGTTGTGGCTCATTGATTACCTGGATTGTATGTAACTCTGGCTCTTCACTCTTTGCTTATCACTAGCAGAATGGTGAAGCCATGCTTCAGGCCCAAGAAGATATCTTCCCCATTTACCCATCCTGCCTCAGTCTACCCCTTGAAAGTCATATTCACAGAGCTGGATTGTGCTCTGTATCATGTGCCTGAGTTATCACTGCCAGCCTGGACAGGAGAAACAGAGCTATATTCTTACAATATTTATCTCATCTTCTGCAGCAGCAACAGGCTACTAACTTCAAGGCAATATTGTACTGTTGGGAAATGTAAAGTATAAAACATAATTTTGCCCATAACAATTTGTATCCTCAGGGCTTAGGACAGTACCTGATACATGTTAAACAATTTATAAATGCTTAAATGCTTGATTTATAATCTAATTAAGGAGATGTATGTAGTAAAAATTAATAAGCAGCACAGTAAAGTAGAGAAAAAATGGAGGAGAATCATGAGACCTGGGTACCCATCTTTCACTGGCTAGCCATATGATCCTGGGTAAGAAAACTTTTCTATTCTTAGTTTCCTTCTTTGCAAAATAACAGAGATATGTTTATTGATATCCACAGCCCCTTTTTCAGTTATATACATACATAGACACACACACACACATATATATGGATATATATATGAATATGTATATTTATAAATAAATATGTAGCCTCATAATTTGAGAATAGACTATGTGTCATTCCAATATCTAGTCTATTTTCTAATCTTTCTTTCACAGAGCTACCAAAATAATCTCCCCTTGACATTCCCCTTCTCAAAAATCTTCAATGACTTCCTAATCCCTGTGTAATAATCTATAAATTCCTCTATCATTTAAGATATCCCACAATCTGGCTTTAATTTACATTTTTAGTCTTATTTTATATATTTCTCTTCTTTACAAGCTCTTATTTTATGAGGCATCTAAGCATCACAGTAGATAGAGCTAATATTCAAGAAGACCTGAGTTCAAATCCAGCCTCATATGCAGACCAATTGTGTAACCCTGAGCATATCACTTAACTTCTCTTTGCCTCAGTGTCCCTAAATGTAAAATGGGGGTTAATAATAATAGCTACCTTCCTAGGTTGTTGTGAGGATCAAATGAAATAATATTTCTGAAATTGCTTAGCACAGTGTCTGACACATAGAAGCTACTATATAAATATTTAACCACTTCCCCTCTTGGGATATGGCGAAATTAGGACACTAATGCATTGTTGGTGGAGTTGTGAATTGATCCAATCATTCTGAAGGGCAATTTGGAACTATGCCCAAATTGCATATCCTTTGATTTTGTAATACCAGGCAAATGTTCTCACTAATCATCCTCCATACCCAAAATAAGCTCTCCTTTTCAGAATTCTGAAATTCTATTGACAATCCCTTTTGAAGTTTTCTTTATTTTCTTCTGGGGCAGCTCAGTGGCACAGTGGATAGAGCATTAGGCTTGGAATCAGAAAAACTCATATAACTTCCTGAATTCAAATCCAGCCTCAGATATTTACTAGCTGTGTGACCCTGGGCAAGTCACTTAATCCTGTTTGCCTCATTTTCCTCATCTGTAAAATGAGTTGGAAAAGGAAATGGCAAACTACTCCATTATTTTTGCCAACATCTCAAAAGAGATCAAAAAGAGTCAGACTTAACTAAAATGATCTGACAACAAAATTGCTTCCTCCTGCCCCCTTCCTCAACTGTTAATGTTCTCCCTCTCTTCAAATTAAACTTCTACTTTCTTATTTGTATGTTTACTATATCTCCTTCTAAGCAGAAAATAGTCTTATTGAGTGCTTTGTTTTCATATGTAACATTACATACATACCTTGTACATATTAAGCACTTACATGTTAGTTGAATTAAAAAACTGTAGGTAGAGAGGAGAAACTATCTTAGTAGCAATTTGATATAGCATTGGACTGAGTGGACCAGAGTAGCATAATGAATCAATTCTGAAGCAACTCCAGTGTCAGTGTGTATGTGGACTGAGCTAATCAGTTATAATAATTTACATGTACATCACATTTTAATGCTAATTTTTCTTTAATGGATAAATTTGGGTAAGCCACTCACCTGGGTTTGAATTCTATATAGTATGAGTATTATTGTCCTCATTTTGCAGATGAGAAATCTGAAGTTCAGAGACTTGACCTGCCCATGATCACACAAAGTAAATGTAGAGTCAATACAAGTATCCCTTCCACCCTTACGCAATATGGAAAAACAACATAAAAAATTTTGGCCCTCCCTCCATTTGTACCAGAGAATATGAATTTTCTCTTTTTTTCTTATAGGGTCTTTACAGTGTCTTATATGCATTTAGGAGTTACTAAACTTTTAAAAACATCTATACATTTCTAGCCTTTATGTGTCATCTGCTGGCTTTTGCATTTTTCTCCCCACCTTTAACTTTTTATTTATTTTCACTTTAAAAAAGAAATGGGGGTAGGGCTGGGTAGCTCAGTGGATTGAGAGCCAGGCCTAGAGATGGAAGGTCCTAGGTTCAAATCTGGCCTCAGACACTTCCCAGCTGTATGACCCTGGGCAAGTCACTTGCCCCCCATTGCCTAGTCCTTACCACTCTTCTGCCTTGAAACCAATACACATATTGATTCCAATATGGAAGGTAAAGATTTAAAAAAAAAAAAGAAATGGTGTATTTTTATGGCATTAAAAGGAAGTTGATATACAATACTATACACATGTTTTCTGCATTTCTGAGTTTCTCAACTTTTTTGTATCATCTGATGGCCTTCATGTGCTGTTTACGGCTTTCACAAGAATCTCTATTTCATTTCTTAAGCTGACCCATGTTATATCTAAACTGCAATGGGGAAAGTTGTGATGTAGAAGGGATACCTGTATTCAAATCAGAATGTTCTACCTTTTTGTCTCTTTCTATTATACCACGTAACTTCTCTCTTTCAGCATGCTCCCTAATGATTATTTGGGCTTTTTTTTTTTAAACTATTTCAAGTTGAATTAGCCCTAGTCGGAGTTCAAGAGATTCAAGAGTTTCACTTTGGCCAGAGTGTTAAAAACAAACAAACAAAAAAAATACCACTACCCATGTGACAGCATCAAAGATTTTTCACAGTATTCTCCCCATCTTCCCCTGTCCTAGGTTTTTTCACAGGAAAATATAGTGCCTCTGGGATCTTTCTAGAAATGTTGGAGAGGCATCATGGGACAGAGTATTAGAGTTAAAATCAGAGGCCTCAGATCTTCTGCCATTTGTTTTATACATGATCCTGAAGAAGTCACAGCCTCTCTGGACCTCAGCTTCCTCAGCTGTAAAATTAGGGAGTTGGATGGCTTCTGAGATCCTGTCCTAGCTATGATCCCATAATAACTAATTGACTTCCAAAGAAAAGTCTTTGCTGTGTGTGACCTACAGGGTAATCTGAGGGTAGGTATGGTATCTCAGTTTATGCAATTAATGCAACCAAAGTGTGATTCTGCTTGTATGATTTTGCTGGCCACAAACGGTTTAGAGGCATTTGCTTCAGCTTCCTGCATCTTCTCACAGAGCTCTCTATCTAACAGATTTGTTTGCCCAGGAATAGCATGGGTGCTAATAGCCAGATATCATCTTCCAAGGCAACCAAGCATTGAGCCACTCTCTCCCCTTTTTGTGTTGTTGTTTTAGGTATAACTTTTCATGACTGTTTCATAAAAAAAAAAAAAAAAAAAAAAAAAAAAAAAAAAAAAAAAAAGAATGTGGTTAGATGTGAGCTATGCATTGTCAGGGGTATCACATACGCCTGGGGTTACCCACAGCATCACGTGGGTTATCTCCTTCTACAGCCCCTTGATCTTATCTTTTCTTGCAGAATTTCACCATAGAATGCTCAGCTCCTTCTAGCTTGACTTTCGACTGTCTCTGGGTCTGCATGTGCATTTGCATGTGACAACTATTGGTAAAATAGTCCTTTTTTATTGTTCAGCTAAAATGGAAGCTAACGCCCCGCTTCCTTCTTTGCAAAGGCAAAGACTATGGGCGTGGAACATTGCCCATTTTCTTAGATTTTGTTGATGAACTGACTCGTTTTTTGCTGATCTGCTTTTTTCCCCTCTTTCTTTTTTAATCTTTTTTATAAGAGATGGCTCACCTAGGAGGATGGAGACAAGGCACTGTTCTGGGCCTTCTTCTCTTCTCCCTCCAAGTTATTTCACTCGATGATCTCATCAGTTCCCATGGTTTCAATGAACATTTCTATGCAGCTGACTTCTCTCTTGGCCTCTGGTATCACATCTCCAGTTGCGTATTAGACAGCTCTGAAACTCAACATGTCCAAAATCGAACTTATCTTTCCCTCCAAATGCTCCCCTCTTCCTATCAAACTGACTTCTGTTGAGGTTACTTACCACCCTGTCCCCTAGTCACTGAGGCTCCCTCCCAACAGAGGGGTCATCCTCAACTTCATACTGTTTCACTCTCAGCACCTCAATCCAATCAGTTGTCAAATAACTGTCATTTCTACTATTGTGAAATCTCTTAGATGGTCTCCCTCTCTCTTCTGCAAATGGCCATCCTATCCTCCTACAGGAACCTCATCAATTCATGTCTTAACTAAAGCAATATCCTGCTGGCTGGTCTCACTGCCTTGAGTTTCTCTCTACTCCAATACCTCCTTCTCCCAGAGGTCAAATTGATCATTCTAAAATGTAAGCCTGACCATATCACTACCCTGTCCCATTTAATAAATTCCAGTAGATGTCTTTTACATTTAGAGAGAGAAAGAGAGAGAGAGAGACAGACAGACAGACAGACAGACACAGACAGAGAGAGACAGATAGACAGAGACAGATATAGATAGAGACAGAGAAAAAGACAGAGAGAGAGAGAGAGAGAGAGAGAGAGAGAGAGAGAGAGAGAGAGAGAGAGAGAGAGAGAATATATATCTTTAGTTTTTAAGACTCTTCATAACCTGACTTCTTCCACTATCAGGCTTCTTACACCTTAACTCTTCTCCACGTACTCTTTGATCCATTGATTCTGGACTTCTTATTGTTTGAATATGACTTTCCATTGCCCAGTTCTGAAGATTTTCACTGGCTGTCTCCATAGCTGGGAGTCTCTTTTCTTCCTCCTCTCTGCCTCCTGGATTTCTTAGCTTCCCTAAAATGCTTGCCTCTTGTAAGAAGGCAGCTGGGTAGCTCAGTAGATTAAGAGCCAGGCCAGAGATGGGAGGTCCCGGGTTCAAATGTGGCCTCAGATCTTAACTAGCTGTGTGACTGATCCTGGGCAAGTCACTTAACCCCCATTGTCCAGCCCTTATTGCTCTCCTGCCTTGAAACCAATATTTAGTGTTGATTCTAAGATGGAAGGTAAGGTTTAAAAAAAAAAAAAAGCAGTCCTCCTTCATCTTAGCATCTTCTCTCTGAGACCACACACAAGTGGATCTGCATATATCTTGTTTGGTTATAGTTGGATACATGTTCTCTTCCATATTAGACTGAGAACTCCTTGAGAACTTGATTTTTGCCTCTCTTTGTAACTCTAATACTTAAACAATCCTTGGCACACAGTAGGCACTTAATAAATGCTAGATGACTGACAATAAAAACAAGGCAGAAATAAACAAAATTTCAAAATAAAAAAGAAGCAGGACAAGTAGGTAGATTAGTGGCTAGAGAACCAGGCCTGAACATGGGAGGTCCTGTTCAAATTTAGCATCAGAATTTCTGTGTGGCCCTAAGCGAGTCATATAACCCCAACTGCCTAGCCCTTACCACTCTTATGCCTTGGAAATGATAGATTCTAAGACAAAAAGCAGACATTTTAAAAATTTTTAAATGAAAAAGAAGCTCATAGTAATAATAATAACAGCTAATATTTACTAATGTCTTGAGGATTTCAAAACACCTTAAATACATTATGTCATTTTTCTCCTCAATAATCCTGAGGAAGGCAGATCAATTATCATAAATCTCATTTTACATATCAGGAAACTGAGGCCAGCAACTGTCAATGACTTGTTCAAGATCACAAAGCGAAGAAATAGCTGTGCCAAAAGCCCAGCATACACTTCATTACACCACTCTGTCTTTTAAACAACATTTTCAGAGGACTCTGGCCCATGAAGAATTAATACTTGTTGATTTTCCAGCTTCAGATCTTGGATGATGTTTTCATGGAGCAGGAGGTTCACTGTCCATTTGAATTCCAGGACTGGATCTGTACTAGAGAGTTTAATTTTAGCATTTGTGTCATGTAGCTGATAGGAAAGACTCGATTCAAATAGGACTTGTCGAATGTTGAACAAATCACTTAACCTTCTGTGCCTCACTTTCTTCCTCTATAAAAAGGGTATAGGCTTAGACTCAATGGTTTCTGTGTCTAAATCTGTGATCCCATGATGCCTGTGGATACTCTGCAAGTCAGAGATCCAAGGAGAACAGGGAAAAGGTGGAGCGGAGGGAGAATTCTAGTAAACCAAACACAGGGTGTTCCATTCCACAGCCGCCGCCAAAACTTTGTCTGAGTGTCTATTCCAGGCCTGGCACTGACTCAGCATGTGGCTGTAGCAAGTCATTTAACCCTCTAAACACCTGGCCTGCCTCTCAAAGTGAAAGTTGTTAAGTGAGACATAATTTTTTTTTTCTTTTTGGAAGACAAAATAGGTTCTTCCTCATCAATAAATCTAAGAATCTAAGAATAATTGTTGATTTGGTTGCTTGTGATTAGTACAACACTGAATAGTCTTAGAACACTGGTTCAGAAGTTTTAGTCCAAATAAAGAGTTATGTAACTGTGGAATAGTCAATTTACCTCTTTAGGCCTCAGTTTCCTTTTATGTTAAAAGGAAGTGGTTTAACTAGCTGACCTCCAGGTTCCCTTCTAGTTCTTTGTCCTCTGCAAACACAGCCAGATGTGTGATTGTGATAGAGGTTTTTCATTTTTTCATTTTGTTTTCCTTTTTGGGGCAGCAGTTTCCTTCTCTGTGAAAGGAAACTGTTGGACCCAGCTGACCCTTGAGGTCCCTGCTCTGCCACATCACCTGGAGTTGCCCCTCTAAATCTGTTTAAAGTCAATGTGGTCTTTGAGCAGCTTCTCACTACAAATCACATTTGCTTCACAGGGTGAGAGTGGTTGTCTTCCTGTCTGCCTAGGAAGAAAAAAAGTGTAATACAAGTGACCCTGCAAGAGTGCCTCCTCGACAGCTGCTAGGGAGGCAAAGGGATGAATAAAAAAGTCAGAATTTTGCAAAGATATCCTTTGGTATTGAAGTGACTAGTCACCCATGGCCTGTTCTTTGGGTGGACAACAGTAATAATGACTCGGGAAAATTGTTGCCAGGTCCTGTTAAAATGGACACAATATCTATATATCCAGGCAACCTATAGTGTTGTCAGTATCTCTAAAACAAGGTAGTTCATTGTTCATTTATTCATTCATTCAAAGAAAGCTGGCAAGATTGCCCATATTCTACTTTCTTTTTTCTTTTTTAAAAATTAATTTTATAATTTTTCTTAATTAGCATGCATTTATTTTCTCTCCCTCTTAACCCTCAATAATTGAATAACCAAAAAAGGAAGAAAAGAAAAGCAAATCCTAATAACAAATATGCAAAGTCAAGCAAAGCAAATTCCTTCATTGTCCATCACCAGAAATGTCCATTTCGTTATTCATTTTGAGTCTTATTACTTCTCTCAAGTGCTAGATCATATTCATCTTTGATCTTTAGGAATTATGCCTATCCCCACTATCTTACAAATACATACATATTCTCTTTCATTAAAATTCCATGTTTTCTTCTTCTTTCTTCTACCCCCATGCACACATTTCAAAAGCCCCTGCTCTTTTACACTGTGTCCTTTTCAATCCAGACTTTGGTGTCCAGAATCTTAAGCCTTAACAATAATGACAGTAGGCATTATTTAGTGCACTGTAGTTTACAAAATGCTTTAACTAGATTCGTTGTTTTCCAGTCTCGGTTCCCCAGCAACAGAGTTAATCTTGGTTGCCATCAAAATTCAAGTTTTCTTTTTATACAAAGACTGTAGTGTTCAATGATCACCATCACCTCATATCAATTTCTGATGAGGCCAAACAACACCCAATTTTTATATTTTGCTCTTCCATTTTTTTCCATTCAAAAAGTTTTCTTGGTTTTATATCTTAATAAGCAGTGGTCTAAGAACTTTCTGGATCAGATTTATATAGCTCTAGGTTCAAGAGTAGAAATAGGGTCTATAGGTTTGATGAGCATATGGAAGTGGAAGCATATGGAGGAAAACAATTATTAGGAAGACATTGTCATGTGAACAAAATAAATACAGCCTAGAGTTTGCATGGCTATCATAGGTTATTTTTCTACCCAAGAAATTGAACCTTCTCTGGGAAGTAGAAATTGAGGAAGAGTGGATAGGAGAGAACGAATTCCAGGTAGGGAGAACAGAAGAATGATAAGCAAGACTGGGGGATAGTGAGCATTGCAACTGGCAGAGGCAGAGGGTTTGTGTAGAAAACAGTAAAAGTTCGGAATGTAAGGCAGGAAAAAAATACAGAGAGAAGAATAACATGCATAGAGGAAAAGGACTTAGGTTCAAATCCCAGTTTTACTACAAGTCATTTCACTATTATGCTCTGTAAAATCAAAAGTTTGGACTAGATGACCCTAACTTCTAAATTTGTGATCCTGTGTCCAAAAGTAGGTAGGAACTAGATTGGGTGAGGGGTAGGAGCCATGAATAACAGAATTTATGGATTTTTTCCTATACACAGTAGAATGCATTTGAAGATGGCAAAGGAAATGATACTGATTAAACAGATATTTTAGGAATGTGTAGGATGAGTAGTTAGGTAGCACAGTGGACAGACCACTGGGTTTGGAATCAGGAAGACATCTTCATGAATTCAAATCTGGCCTCAGATATTTAGTAGCTATGTGACCCTGGACAAGTCACTTAACCCTGTTTGCCTCAGTTTCCCCATATGTCAAATGAGCTGGAAAAGGAAATAGAAGCCACTCAAATATCTTTGCCCAAAAATAAAACAACTTCAAAATGGGGTCACAAAGAGTTGGACACAATTGAAAAAACTGAACAATAACAGGATAGGTTAGAAGGGGAGAAAGGGGAGTCAGGAAAATCCTTTAGGGAGCAATTACCATAGTCTGGACTAAACTATAGTACTGGTGATTATAATAGAAAGCAAATTACCAGTTCAGTGTAAAAAAAAATTGCAAAAGAGAGGTCAACAGGATTTGGTAATTAACTGAATAGACTATGGAATGACAGGGCAGAGGAAGGTAGACAAGGGAAAAGAGAGAATTGAAGATAATTCTAACTAGAAGAAAGACATCACAGTAGCAGACATCAAGTTATCAGGATTAGTGTTTGTTTTTTTAATCCTTATCTTCTGTCTTAGAATCAGTAGTGTGTAATTGGTTCTAAGTCAGAAGAGTAGTAATGGCAATGGGGGCTGAGTGACTTGCCCAGAATCACACATCTAGAAAGTGTCTGAGGTCAGAGTAGAGCCCAGGACTTCCCATCTCTAGGCCTGACTCTCAATCCATTGAACCACCTAGCTGCTCACCCACCCGTCCTGGACTACTCTTAATGGAAGCAAATCTGAGAAGGAGAAAAAAAATGACAAATTCATCTCTGAGCCATCCCTTCTCCATCCCAAGTTTATCGTAGGTGCTCTCTGCTTATGAATAATTACAATATCATTGAAAAAGAAGATGTATTTGGTTATATGAAAAAGAACGGCAAAAAGAATGGAAACAAAAGGGAATGGAAATTTCTCATCCAAATTTCAAGACCTCATTACTTCTGTTCTACTTCCTTTCTAAGTATTTGAAGGATCTTAGATTTAGACTTAGAAAGGATGGTTGGAAGCCAGGGAGTCCAATCCCCTCATTATACAGATGAGGAAAAAGGACACTAAGTCATTTACCCAGGATCATATAGTGAGTAAGGATATAAGGTGGTGTTTGAACTCAGGTCTTTCAGACTCCAAGTCCAATCTTCTTTTCACCATATCATGCTGCCTCTCAAATAATCCTTTGTAGAGAGAATAGAAAAAAAAAAAAAATCCAACCCCTGTTTTTTAAATTCATGATAATTAAAGGAAGAAACCTTGACATTTCTCAATACTCATAGCTGCCTACCTTGTATTTTCTGTGCAAAACCAAAGCCTGCCTCTTCCCACCCTGCCAAAAAATAAAAAAACAACAACGAAACCAAAAAAAACATCCGTTCAGCTCATGGGTGCTCCCTGGCTGGAGCTCAGTGGTGACAAAAGCAGCGAGTCCCACCCTTGCCACTTGGTGGTACCCGAGGAAAGGCTGTCCCGCCTATGATTTTGCCTTTCTTTCTTTTTCTTTTTCATTTCCACTGAGTTAGTTTCTTCCTGGGTTCTTCAGCATTTGAGAACTGAAGATTCTCTGGGTAGGCCACTTTGTAACACCTACCTACTTTCGTCAGACTGATACACATGCATTCCCTAGGTGGGTTAAGAGGCCACCTTAGAATGCTTAGAGTTTTAGAAGAGAGGAACGGTGAGGCAAATTCTGCATCCTTGAAGTCCAATCATTGTTGGGTGCCACAGGTGGGGAAACAAGAAAAAAGCATTTTTTCCCCTCTATGATTTCTATAGAAAAACATTGGCAATAGTCATTTGCCTTTGTTTAAGTGTCCTGTATCTTTGCTTTCAATGTTTAAGGTGCTCTAGTTTCCGTAAGTTGTTGTCGAGGAAGAGGGTGGTTGTGTTATCTCTCCTCTTGTGTGGTATAAGGAGCAGAGATCACTATCTCTCTGCTTTCGGAGCTTTCGAAAAACCATCCACGGGGCCGAAGGTGCTCAGGTTTAGAGCTCAGTCACCACATTACCTTAATCAGAGTGCCACTTCACCCAATCCTTATCATAGGATCATAAGTTAAGATCCTGATGGGATCTCAGAGGTCATTGAGTCCACATACACACACAAACACATAAACATGCATTTTGCAGATGTAGGAACTGAGGCACAGAAAGTTAAATATGACTTGTCCAGATTTACACAACCAGTAAGGGTCTGAAGTTGGATTTGAACCCAGGTCTTTCTGACTCCAGCTCTAGCATTCTGTCCGTTAAACCATGCTGTCTTTACACCTTCTTTACACCAAGGTCCGTTTTAGTAGGATAAGACCTGAAAAATAACTGCACCCTGGGAAATAAGGAACAAGGACATTTTTTTTCTCTTCAAACCCATCCTTTCCAGTAGGAATGACTCCTCATATTCAGTCATCTCTCACTGATTCCAACCAGCCTCATAATCTTAGTATCAGTTAGAGAATCTCAGATATAGAATCAAACTTATAAAATGATTGTCTTACATTATTCATTTACAAAAGTGAGTAATATAGAAACATGCTTTGCATGATAATACATGTATAACCCAAACCGAACTGCTTGCTAGCCCTGGGAGGGGAGAGGAAAGAAGGGAGGGATACAATTTGCATTATATAACTTTGGAAAACTTGTGGAAATTTGTTATTAAATTTTTTTATTTAAGATCATTGGCTTACAGATGAAATATAACTTGTTTCAAGTTACTTAACTAGTTTATGGCAAACATAGGATAGAATCTGAAGTCTTTTGATAAAGATAATTATAATTATAGAATGTTTATGGTATATTAGGGTTTAACAATTTATAGTATTTAGCAAATATCCTCATCGATTCTCACAACAATCCTAGGAGATAGATGCTTTTATTTTCCCCATTTTACAGATGAGGAAACTGAGGTCACAAAGCTGGTAATATATGAGTCAGGATTTAAACTCACATCTTCCTAACTCTAAGTCCATCTTCTTTTCTACCTAGCTATCTGATAGTTTGCTGCTCTTCCCACTGATCATCTCATCAGCCGTAGCTGTTCGAAGGGTTGAATTTTTCTTTATCTGTATTTTATCCCCATTGAAAACCAGAACTATTTCCATCTTCCTCTGTGGGCTTCCACAAATGTGCCAACAGCTGGGGTGCTATCATTCTCAAGGGCTAGACATGAGCCTCTTGAGTATCATAGTGGGATGAGGGATTTAGTAGAGCAAGAAGTAAAAAGTTCAGTGTCTGAACAAAGCAAACCATTCCAGTATCTTTGGCAAGAAAACCCCAAATAGTGTCACAAAGAGTTAGACAGGGCTAAAACAACTCAACAAAAAATATTATCAATCTGCAATAAATGATATTCATTATTTCCTCCTTCTCAGCATTATCTGTGGAGAAAATGTTTTATAAATCTCTGTAAAAATATGTTATTTTAATTTTTATTATTCTAGGCAAGCCATCATTCTAACAATAACCATAGGTTAAGAAATTCTGCATCCATTTGCTTCATAGTGCATTCAAACAAGCAGACCGCATTTGGGATTCATTTGGGAGACATCTGGTAAATCGAGGTATTTTGGTCACACTGACCAGTTCTGACTTGTGCTGGCTTGTTTATCCTGGTAATAATGGATAACCTTTATTTTTTAATTTCCTTTCTTTTTTTAATTAAAATTTTGTTGATATCTTTTGATTTTTGCATCACCTTTTATCTTTTAAAATTGGCTTAATTAAACAAGCAACTATTTAGTGAACACCCAGGCATAGCATTGTGATAAATACACAAATAAGACAGTCCTTGCTCTGAAGGGAGTTTTAGAGCACTTTATCCAGGGCATCCGAGTGGACCTTAGCTCTATCCTGCTACTTTACTAAGGGTAATAAGGGAGAGAACTGTGCCACACAGATATGAAGCAAAAATGATTGAGTGGAAGAAAGAAAGCTCTCTTGAAAGGGGAAAAAGTAATGTGTCTGGCTGAAATCTCCAGTCAGAACATTTCCTAGTGTTTTTCAGGTTCAAAATATAATTCTTAGGAGTTGTTATTGCAGAAAACTAAAGAGGAAGAATGTACTGACTGAAAAATCGAGATTTGGGGGAGCTTAACCCTGGTCTCATTTTCTTTTGTACCTATCAAACATGAAGTTGATGTGCCAGTGTTAGCATGATTCACTTGTAAAGGGGACATCCATTCTTTCTTTCCTCCTTCCTTTCCTTCTTTTCTTCCTCTGTCTCTTTTTCCTACTTTTTTTCTTTTTTTCTTTCCTTCTCTTTTTTCCTTTGTTGCTTCCTTCTTTCTTCTTCATGCCATTCTTTCTATTTCCCCTTCTTTCTTTATCTATCTCTTTTCCCCATTCCTCCTCCCTATCTCCTTTCTCCTTTTTGCTCTTTTCTTCCTCCCTCCTCCATTCTCTCTTTTCTTTCTTCCCTCCTTCCTTCTTCTCTCTCCTTCCCCCTACCTCCCTTCCTCCCTCATTTCCTTTCTTATCTAGAAAGGAAGAAGTTTCCCTTTGGGGGAAACTAGCTGTAAAACAGAAGACGTTTAATGTCAGTTTTGCAGTTGCACTGAGACACCATGGCAGAGCTAGGCTGCACACATGTCTGTAGCCACTGTCTGATGAGAGTCAGCACTGCTCTGTGATCTGCTGTCACTCTGCTTAGACAGCATGCATCAGTTCAGCCCCATAGGGGGCACAGAGGCTGGCTCTGCACAATGCCAAGCCTCCAGAGAGAAACTGAAAAAATCCTTTCATCTAGAGGCGCAGTCTTCCTGGTGCCAGACATCTGGATGTACCGAAACAGCTGGAAGATTGACTGAATTCTTCCATTTTCTTCCAGACATTTGACTTTAGGCAGACAAAGCCAGAATAAAAACCCAAGCCCATGCCTTCAGTGAGCTAACTAATCAGGAGGTAGTGCCAGGGACATAGGCTACTGCAGGATAAAGCACAGGGTCCAAGAGAGTGAGGCAGGACTTAGAGTTCAAGACCAGGATTAGTCATAAACCTATGATCTGGGCAGAGCTAGAACAAAGTAAGCAGCCTAGGATGGGGGCAGGAAGAACATGCAAGTCTAGAAGAATACAGCGGGTATCATGGACCAGGAATCTGATGGTCAGGCAAGATTTTAATCTTAAATATCTGTAGAGTCAACTATTTGACAGGAGAGGTTCCTAACCTTTTGTGAGGATGTTGTGAACCCCTTTAGTTGTCTAATCAAACCTATAGACACTTTCTTTTTAAAGAAATTCATAATTGCATAGCTATTTAAAGAAACTTATAATTGAAGGAAATGCTAAATTTCAGTTAGAAGTTAGTGAAAATAGAAATGTAGCTTTTCCCATCCAAATTCACAGATCCCTTTAAACTTATCTGTGCCCCAAACATGAAGACAACCTTGTGGTCTGTGGATCTCAGTTTAAGAGCCCCTTTCACAGAGCCCTGGGAGCAGCAGATAGTAGGATCCCAGATAAAGTGTCTGAGGAAATAGGGCCTCAGGAATCCAGGTAGAAACTGTCCAAAGCCCTTGCTTGCAAGGTAAGTAGTTAAGGGAACAGGGAATCTATAGGAGTTAAAAGGACAAGGAAGCTGCCAAGAGGAAAACAGGAGGCTGTCTCTGAACATCACTGAAACTGCGTCATCTCAGAAGCTTTAGGGCATCAATGCCATTCAATAAAGCTTTATTTATCCCAAATGCACTGTGGGTAAAAAGGTGATGGGGGGAAAAAAAGGAAGATTTTTCCCCATTCCCATCTCCATCGCACCAAAGAGCTACAGTAGAATTTTTTTTTCTCACTATTCCTCTTGAACAAGTGCCAGTCTTTAGTGGAGCCAGTCTAGGCCCTAAACACAAAAACAGACAATTGGCAGCCCATGGCAGTGGTGGGAAATACAGGACAAGAAATCAGCCTTAGCCGCTGATGAGCAAATCCTGACACCAGCGAATGTTCTTTTGTGTTTAAGCTGTTTGGGGGGAGACCATCCTCAGAAGTATTAAAGGCTTGGATTTAATTCAAAGCATTTTTCTTAATTGAGAGGTGTAAGCATGGGATTAGGCTTGGAATCAGGATGGGCCAGCTCCTGTGGGTAAGAAAGATACAAGCCTGTGTGTGTAAAGTATACAAAATGACTCAGGTGCAGTGCTGGACCGTAGATCTGGCGGGCTTCGCATCCCAAATGGAGCGCTCCCTAATCGATGAGAAGCCTGCCCCTCCTGAGGACCCAGGTGCTGGATCCCAGAGCTCATCGGAGCTGTGAGAATGTGCAGTCTCTCTCTGCTTCTTGATGCTTCTGTGACTACAGATCCTGAAGCTCAAAATGAGAATTGTGACTCTTTCGCCAGCTTCCTGTCATCTCTGTGCCCAGTGAGTGGGTGGCAGCTAGACATCTTTTCCATACGCAAAATCTTAGTCACTTTGGGTAAAGCAGGGACAAGTCAGGTATGATTACAGTAATCTCTGTGTAACTGCAACAACAACAAGAAGAATGACCAAGACCTAGAATTTTCAGTCTAGAAAAGGGTCCAGATTAAATACCGGATATTTCCCATCTCAAGTTCTATTAGAGTTTTTTTTTTTGAGCAACTATCTTTTCCACTTAATGTATCTGGAAAACTATTATAGTAATCTGAATGCATCATTTATCATAGATTGTTGTTTTAGTCCTATCTGACTCTTTGTGACCTCATTTAGGATTTTCTTGGCAAAGATACTGGAGTGGTTTGCCATCCCTTTCTCCATCTCATTTTACAGATGAGGAAATTGAGGCAGACAGGGTTAAGTGACTTGCCCAAGATCACACAGTGTCAAGGCTGGATTTGAATTTTGTGAAGATGAGTATTTTTTTTCTCTCTCTTTTTCCCCATTGCTTAGTTTAAAAAAAAAAAAAAAAAGGGCCTCATACAGTGCCTTGGACAGCTGGTGACACAGTGCCAGGTCCAGAGTCAGAAAGACTCATCTTCCTGAGTTAAAATCCAGCCTCAGACATTTGCTACCTGTGTGACCTTGGGTAAGTCACTTAACCCTTTTTGCCTAAGTTTCCTCTTTTGTAAAATGAGCCAGAGGAGGAAATGGCAAACTGCTCCAGTATCTCTGTCAAAAACAAACAAAAAGGGACAGGTGGTGGCTCAGTGGATTGAGAGCCAGGCCCAGAGACAGGAGGTCCTGGGTTCAAATTTGACCTCAGATACTTTCTAGCTGTGTGACCCTGGGCAAGTCACTTAACCCCCATTGCCTAGCCCTCACCTCTCTTCTGCCTTAGGACCAATACACAGGATCCTATAACTAGATTGTGGGACCTGATCTCAAGTCTTCCAGTCCCCAAAACCAAGTCTTTCCACTTAGCCACAGTTCCTGTTACTATAACAGGGTTTAATATATGACTCCTTCAGGTCTGTAAGGTAACAACACAAAAGGACCATAATTTAATAAGCCTTATCCTACAGTTTGAAAGAACTAGTACTCTTCCACTATGCCTGGTTTACATATGAGGAATAGTTTGGTCACCTGGCAGATCCCAGTCCAATATTTGTGAAACATTTCAAAATCCCTAGATAACCAGAGTTGTGTATATTTAAGAGTATTCTATTCACATAAAAGAAGTATCTGAATTCTTTAAAGCATTTCACTTTGGAGATGGTGAATGAGATTTTAAATCTCAAAGGGCAGAACTATCTGGTGAAATCTCTGACATTTCTTGCCTCTGGTTGAAACTGTACCATTGAACAAAGGCAGCAAAAACACAGAAGGATGAGAAAGAAAATCAGAGTCAAATTCAAATTTCAAATACAAAGTGGGATGGGTTGGCAATAGAGGTACCTAATTTATTTGCACCAATTCACAATCTCCACTGAATCACATTTCTCTGTTCTCAAGAGTATATGATGTAGACTCTGGCTATGTCCATTACCATGGCAAGTGCCAGGAGGAACAGTGGGAGTCAGTCTTCCAGATGTTTCCAGCTATCCAGATATTTAACTTCCCATAAACAAAAGATCTTGAGATTGAATATTTCATTCCTTCTCTAGGCATGTGGCATGATATCAGAACAGTGGTTGAGAATAAAGGCATAAAAGCTAATTAGTTTCTTGGTAGCCTCTGTCACATTGTTTCTAGGTGGCCTCTGTCACATTTCAAGGAAAATGAGAAATGATAAAAGAATCCTCCTTCATTTAGCTTTGAGGAGTAACAAATCCTATTACTATTAATCTAATTCCAGGCGTGGTCAATGAGGAAAAGGCAATAAGCTGGCACAATAGATGCCCCCTGTTGTACATATATTCTACCCATGTGATCCACGAAATACAATCTCTAAGCCCAAAACAGAATCTTCTTATTAGAAGGAAAATAAGTTGGCGCATTTTAATTCTTGGTCTCTTTTATATTCAACTTATACCTGCTACCAAACCTAAAACCTTTCATGAATCCAGGGCAGGAGTGGAGAATATTTACTGTAGATAGATACATACATACATAGAAACATATGTACAAAGATACATAGATGCATAGATACATACAGAGACACATAGATACTTCTTGCTTTTATAATTACCATAGATTCACCTGGATCTATGTTTATTTGATTGGTTCATTTTTTTATTTTTAAAATTCAAACACCCTCTTTCACTTTGGAAGTACCTAGAATCATTTTGTCTTTCCTGGGACTTTTCCTTCTGAAATATTGTAGATGAACAGGAAATGTAGAAGAAGAAAAAACAAGGATGACATGGAAAATAATAGGGCAAGATGAGCTCTTTGTCCTGATCTGTCCTTCTACTGATTTCCAAATGAAAGATGGTAAAAAGAAGGCCTTTTTGAAAATCGATCAACAAACGTTTATTAAGCTTTTACAGTATGCCAGGCTGAGGATACAAAGAAAAGGCAAAAAACAGCTCTTGTCCTCATAGAGCTTTTAGTCTAATGGAGGAAAAATCATGGAAATAAATTGACATGCAGAAAGGATATGAATGGAAACCTGAGAGTAGAAGGTTCTAGACTAGATAGGGCAGGGTCAGAAGGGACCTACAGAAGAAGGTAGCATTTGAGCTTAGTTTTGAGAGAGTGTTGTAGCAGACTCCATCACAACTTTCTAGGCTACAGGAAGGGGACATTCACACAGAACTCATGTATATAACCAACTGGAAAAGTAAAAAATTCAGTTTCTGCTTGTTTATTGTGAATCACATCAATGAACAGAAACAGCTGGGGGTGCTGAATTCAACCTATTTTTAAAAATTGAATCCAGTCAAACTAGTTAGAGTATTTATGTAAACATAACCAAAGTTTGCTCACAAGACATGAGTAAGAATGAATTTGTTCCTTAATCTTTAATTTTTTCCCATGGCTTATACCTCTGACTAAAAATATTGTGCCCTCTGTAGAGTAGAAAAGATAAGTGAATGGGCAAAACTGTAGGGATTTAACCTCGGGATTTGTGTTCTCTTGGACAATGAGGGGAGAAAGTACTGTCAGGACTATTTGCTTTTAAAAATCAGGATTAAATTCGTCATCACAATGTCAGTTTGGGGTACTGAAAATTATAGAGAATTAATGACACTTTCAGAAGGAAATGGGCCCAAACAGGTCAGTAGGGTGTCATTTGGGTTGTATCTACACATCTGAAGCAAAGTGGAGAATTATGGTGATTAACCAGATAATTTGGGTTAAAACCAAGGATAACAGGTGATTTCGGAATCGGAAGAGGGGAGGGAGAGGAGGGAGATTGAATTACCCAGTTAATGACTTGATTTCTTTACGTCATTTGAGCATATTTAGATTGTGAGTTAGGTTACTTCTCAGTATTGAGAGTCAAACAACACAGTGCTGTTAATTCAGGCTTTTCTGTAGGTAGTTTTGGTTTTTTTTGAGTCCTCAGCCCACATGTTTTCACTTGTTCTCTCCACAGCTAGTGACATCAGAAGGATATATGATTGATAATCTGCCAGTAACCCAGAGAGCTACAGTGCCTGGATTAGAAGCTGGACTTTCCCTTTTATGAAAAATCTGACTAACTCAGATCTTGATTTCTTTTAGGCCAGGGGTTTTTAACCTAGGGTGTGTAAGCAGGATTTGTTGTTTTTTAATTTTAATAACAATTTCAATATACCTAACATCTTCTGTAATGCTATATATTTATTATTCATTTAAAAACATTATTTTGAGAAGGGGTTCATAGGCTTCACCAGACTGCCTAGGTGGTCCCAGACAAATGCCAAAAAAAAGAAGGTTCAGAGCCCTTTTTTTAGATGACAACTAGTCTGGGGCACCCAGATGGAGAAATGGAAAGAGTGTCAGGCTTGGATTCAGGAAGACTCATCTTCACAAGTTAAAATCCAGCCTCAGGCAGTTACCAGTTGCATTACACTGGGCAAGTCTCTTAACCCTGTTACCTCAGTTTCCTCGTCTGTAAAATGAACTGGAGAAAGAAGTGGCAAAGTAGTGTCTTTGCCACACAGAAAAATAGGGTCATGAAAAGTCAGACACAACTGAAACAGCTCAACAACAGTAAGTCATTTCAACTCCTTGAGCCTCGGTTTGCTCATCTAAAAAATAAGAAGCTTGAACTAGTTGGTTTCTAATGTTCCCTTCTAATTCTAGATCTGTTATATGGCAGAATGGAAAAGTAGTGGACTTTAAGGAAGGAAGACCTAGGTTCAAACCCCGTTTCCGACATCATCACTTAATCTTTCTCTGTCTTAATTTCAACTGTAAAACGAAGAGCTTAGACCTCTACAATCTCTTCCAACTCTAAATCTATGGTCCTATATGAATCTATTCATAATCATAACAGCACAAATGTCTAGTCCCTAACCCCAAAACACCTCCCACTACATGTCTGAAATCCCACAGATATTCATTTCTTTGGTTAAAACCTTCTCTGCCTCTGTTGTAATGCAAATACCTCTGAAAAAGATAGCCATGAATCATAGACACTTCAGTGTGAGTGAGTTTCATGGTTCCTTTCTACAGAGAAGTTTTTGAGATGTTGGAGGGAGAAAAAAGCAAGAAATAAATGAAGCAGCTGAAAGGAGAAGTTGACATCAAAACGTAGAGACACAGAAAAGGAAGGGTGAGGTACCAAAGATAGATTTACCCCCTTCTTCATTTTATCTGAGTCCAACTCTGGCACATTTTGATTTCCCAAGCTTGGCTTCTAACAAGTTGATTTCTTTGCAAAAGATGAGTGATCCAGCCTCTCTCTATTTGCTGATAGGATGAAGTCCATTGTCTTGGGCTACTCATTAAAGCCAAATCTCTTGTATTAGTCTACCCTTGTGAGTTTAATGTAATAAACACTTCAGTGATATTTTATGCTTCAACTGTTACTTGCTTAAGTGGCTTCACTGAATTACTCACACTCATTCTTACATTAATAGGCAGTCTTAAGCTTTGTGTCATGCCTTGATAATATGCTATACTATCTAGGTCCCCAAAATAGCAACTGTCTTCGGAACTTGCTTGGTATAAGTAATTTCTTTTCCGAGACTCACACACACAAAAAATGCACCCAGGGCCTTTTTGATTTTCGTTTGTGCTGATGCCCTTGTATAGAATACCATTCCTGGCGTGGGAAGCACATTGTCACTATTCATAGAGGCCCACTCTGGATCCCTAACGGTTACTGCCTTAAGCTTTATTTTCATGAGTTAATGACTCAGCTATAAAAATTCACTCAAGAATGAAAACCTGCATCTGAGGTCTCAACTTAACAAAACTGTTCTTTTAGCCCTGTTGTTTCAGTATTTTCTGCTGGGGTCCATGTCTGGGGTTATATCCTTTGCCCTGCCACCATTTTCAAGAAACACGTTGGCCGTGTCTTCTTTCATTCATCTTTCATTCAGGAAATATTAACTGAGTTCCATTATGCTAAATGTCTTTAAGGGCATAGAAGAAACAGCAGCCAAGGCCCCTGCCTTTAAGAAGACAATAGTTTCACTCTTAAATTGAATTAAAGAGCAATATAAGGAAGCATCTATTTAAATATCAAATGAGTAGAACAAACAAGTATTACAATGTTCAAGGCATTCATAGGAGGAAGAGGCCCTTGTGGACTGGTGTGGTGCAGGAAAGCATCAGAGATCTATACAAAAGGTAAGAGCAGTTTAACCAAAGTGAATTTATGTGAACAAAGACTTAGAGGCTGGAAATGAGCAATGCCCATTCGGCAAGGAAACAAGTCTGGCTGGAGCATAAAATTTATGATAGAGATTAGCAGATAACAAAACTGGAAAAGTAAATTGAAGAAAGATTGTACATTGTCTCTGCTTGTCAGTAAGCATCTACTTCTTGCTCATTATATGTGGCAGGATGCTATGGTAAGGAGCGAGGGTGAGCAGAGACATAAAGAAAAGCAAAACAGTCCCTGCCCTCAAGGAGTTCCCATTCTAAGGAGGGAGACATTGTTCAAACAGTTATGTGTACGCTTCTCATGGATGACTGAGCTTTTCACTTTCCTTCATGATGATGTCTCCACACATAGACAAACAAGTTTTCTAACAAGATCTCTTGTTTACACCAGGATGTAATGAGGCTTATTCATTTCAATGGCAATATTTTGGGGAAAAAAGCAGAAGACACATAGTTGAAATTTTTGGATCATTAAGAATCAGATCAGCCCTGTCCACCCTTTGTCTTTCAAAGGGCGAATTTTCCATATTACATCCTCACAATTGGCTTGACGAGCACTTATCCTCTCCCCATGTCCTAAGCATCTGAGAGGAGAGGATGTCACCAGAAAAGAAGGAAACACAGAAAAGGAAACAAGGAGAGAAATCAGGAAGGCAGGATTCTCTTTTGATATGAAGGATATGACAAAGTTTGAACACTTTACATATCTAGTTCCAGCATAAAAACTTATTTAATGCTGGCTACAATGGAAGGATTTTTATCAGGAAATTCTTCACCTAGGACTCTGTATTTATTGCTGGTGGCCATAGCTATAACTAGAAATTGTTATCCAGGGGCAAATTTTGTCATGCTAGTGAGGGTGGCAGTAGGGCAGAAGTGGGTTCGTGGTAGGGCAGATGCCAGTCCAACCATGGGCACAGTTGCTTTAGGAAAAGGACACCATGGTGCTAGTAACCTAGTGTTTGCCATACTAGGTCATTCATGCTGCTATGATAAGTGACCCAGCACAGGACCAGGTCAGGAAGAATCCCCCCAAAGAAAGAGGTTACAGCACTAGAGTAAATCTCCAACAACCCTATTCTAGTTATACTCTGGCTTGTGTTTCATTAGTTTTAACTTTTTAAGACCCAGTTTCCTCTGTTCATTTTTTAAGTGTTTTCTCCTGTAATTGTTGTCTTTATCCCTGCTACATTTTTTAAAAAATATTAATTAAAACCATTTTGCCATAGAAAACTAAAACAGCACTGTTCTCAAAATGGAGGTGTGGTCCCAAGAACTTCATGAAAGTTAATTAATCAAACAGCCTCTTGCAATGTGTTTTCCATCACTCCCTGTGCCTGCTTTCTTGTATACACCAAGGCTGCCAGTTTTAAGAGAATAAACATTCCAATGGCATTTGTGTATTATGTGGATTAATAACTTTGACCAAGGCAAAGTAAAGACAGAATCCAAAATACTTTAAAAAATAACCACCGCATATGACTAGGAATACTGATCACTTTGTCAATTTATTTATTTATTTATTTATTTTAACCCTTAACTTCTGTGTATTGGCTCCTAGGTGGACGAGTGGTAAGGGTGGGCAATGGGGGTCAAGTGACTTGCCCGGGGTCACACAGCTGGGAAGTGTCTGAGGCCAGATTTGAACCTAGGACCTCCCATCTCTAGGCCTGACTCTCAATCCACTGAGCTACCCCCCACTTTGTCAATTTATAAAGGTTTTCAGTCCACATGGGCCCTCAATTCATTTGAATCAGGATGTAGATCTCAGAGCCTATAAAATCCTTAGACAAGCTGGATTTGTGGATGTTAGGAAGCTATCAAATCAACCAACCAATAATTATCTATTAAGTTCCTGCGATGCAATCAATGGGCACTGTGCTAGGTACAGAAGATTTTTTGTTGTTTAGTCATTTCAGTCATATCCAACTCTTTGTGACTCTACTTGGGGTTTTCTTAGCAAAGATATTGGAGCAGTTTGCCATTCCTGAGGAAACTGTGGCAAACAGAGCTAAGTGACTTGCCTAGGACCACACAACTACTACTCAAGTCCTGGAGGTACAAAGATTATAATCAAATAGTCACTACCTCTAAGGGTCTATAACCCATACCAGCAGCTTCTACCTGGCTCATATCAGATCAAGTAAGATAATATTTATAAAGCGTTAGCACAATGTCAGGCACATAGTAGAAGGTACTGAAATAATTCTTGTTCCCTGCTTCTCCTCCCTCACTCTCATCTGCCAGGTTACTGAGAACCTGCTTGTCCCTGACCCTAGCTTTGTGCTGTGAAACAGCCCAGCACCACCTGCTACTAGTAAAGAACTACTGACTTTTCCTTTCCTCAATCAACCGTCATTTCCCAGTTCCCACCTGGTACAGGAAGAGCAACATCAACTGGCTATCAATCACCACAAAGTTAGCACAGAACCTCACTCTCACCTTCCAACCCACTGTCCTTTTGGTAGGGGACCATCTGCCCTGCCATCACTCCCCAATGTCCTCAGGCTTTGTCTTGCTTCTTCCCCTGCCTAAATACTACTTATCTTACCATCTGTAATGACCTAACATAAATATGATCCCTTTTTTATGTGTTGTCGTCTCCACTTACACTGTGAAGTCCTTGAAAGCAGGGACTGTCCTGATTTTCTATTTGAATACCAGCATTTAGCACAATCCATCACACATAGTAAGCATTTACCAAATGCTTTTCCATTCTAACAAGCCAATTTCTTCAAGCCAATTCAGTTTACTTCATTTTCTAGAGTGAAGAAAGGACACTGGATTCAGAGTCATCCAATGTCCTAGATTTCCATCCCAACTCCATGACTTTCCAGTTGTATTACCTTGGATGAGTCATTTAACCACTTTAAGCATACTCTGTCATCATCATCACCATTTCCATCATAATTAATTGAATGCTGGTGATGATGTGAGGGAGATAGAGCTGGCCTGAGAGAAGGAAGACTTGGATTTTGGTACCCTCTGATATATACTGTCTCTGTGAACCTGGATAAGTTACTTAACCTTAAAGAGTTGCTATGGACAACTCTCTAAGAGTATAAGACCAAATAGTTGCTAATTAACATTAGTAGACAGTTTTCTAAACCAATACAATAACTTTTGAACATGATGTACACACACGTATACATATGGTGAGGGCCACTTGGTATAGTATAGAGTTATTAATCACAAATGACCCACAGGCCACCCTGGGGAGTCCCCAGTGTGGTCAAACTGGATTCAGATGTTATTGGGAAATAGTTAACAAAATAAATATACAATAAAATAAAATGTTTTTTCCAAGTCATTATGTACCTGCAGAAATCTTTATGTACCAGTTAGTGACTCCTGTTTCCAGTTAAGTTTGACACTGCTGGTGTCATAGATAAAGAAAAAACTTTAGAGTTAGGCAGAACTAAATCTAAATCCTACCTTTGGCACATACTAGACAATTTAACCTCTAATAAAAGGTAACTCCAAGACAATAAGTCACAATAGTTTGCTTTGATAGAATGGGTCACCTCAGTAGGAGCCTCCTCTTCTCATTTTTGTATTTATTTTACTTTTTTTAAGATGTTCCCACTTTTAATAAAATCAAAAGTCTAGTCCAGTACAAAATAACACCAACAACAATCGTTTTCCTAACTGCCTGAGGTAGCAGCAAAGCTCCAATCAAATAGTGCAAGGTATTTAATGATAGGATGATGCTGGCAATAATGAGATCTGGATCGTTTGGGGAGCTAGGGACAAACTTCCACTGTACATAAACATGGGGCATTTCTCCCATATGGAATATGTTTTTTAGCATCCCAAAGCAAATGAGGCTCACACCCTCAAACAAACACAGATTTTTAGAAGGCTTGGCTTCTTCAGAAAAGTTTGCACTCTGTCTATGACCTGGCCTTTCTCTGCTATCCGAAATCTGGAAGCTTTTAGTTCTAATGTTTTATATTTCCAGCATAAAAAAGGGAAAAAAAGCCAGCAGACCAACGTAATTGTGGGCAAGAATTTTTCATGTGTTTTTCTGATGAGTATTCATTTACATTATGCTCCTGACTGAGGTATTGACAACTTTCAGAAGGGTGAGGGTTTGAGAGCCTCCAAACAGATGAAGTATCTCCCTAGTCAAGGCTGAATTTTGGAGTAGAGAAAATTAGAGGATAAAGAAATGATCAAGTCACCATTTTGACAGTCAGCTTTATCCATGAATGTAGTACCCAAGAATGTCTTTTACGTATGTGATGTGATTTTAGGGGCCCAAAAACAATTTCTTTGCCCATTCATCCACTCTTATCCCCTCTTCACATTTCTTGATTATTCTAGAATTGTTGTTTTTTTTCTTTTTTACCAGTAGATAAAACCTTTCATTCCACAAGTAACATTAAAGCTCAAACTGTAAAGGCCCCCAAAAAGTAGGATTGTAGAAAAAGTATTGCATTTAGAATCAGAAATTCTCATCTTCTCTGGCAAATATCTGGTCACTTTTGAATGACATCCTTAACCTCTCCCAATCTCTGTTTTCTCATCTGTATAATAATATCAATAAAATCAAAACCTTTCAAAATTCATTTAAATATTAACTATTATTTATAACGTATAACTCTGATGATGGGAACTTGAAGACAAATGGATTATTTGAGGCCTTCTAGTCCAATCCCTCCTTCATTAGTCCAAGTCATTAGTGCTCAAGGTCACACAGGTAGTAAGGACAGAATCAGCATATGAACCAAAGTCTTCTCTCACTAAAATCAGTTCTCTTTCTACCTTGCCATACTGCCTTATACAGTGTCTTAAGTGTGCACTAAGGTATGAATGGCTTCCTAATTTCCTGAAAAGTAATTTTTAAAGTAGAGTGGGCAATGGGGTACTTGAAAGAGAAGGTAAAAAGAAGGGAGAGAAGTCCCAGAAAATGGTAGCTGGAGACACAATGTAAAAGGTGAATATTCAGTTTGCTCAGGTCCTGTCCAGGTTTCCATCATCTTAATGGCCAGTCAGAGTGTTTGATTTAATTGTCTGGATAGAAATGGCCCATTTGAGACAACAGGAAAAGTCAGCTCAACTGAAAAATGGTCAGCTATAGACTTCAGAAGCATCAGATTGAGCTTTAAATACTTTTTTTTTTCATTTAGGCCAGTCTTCCTTTAAAGGAGAATTGCTTGTGCTATCTGTCTGAAAACTGAAACCCTACCAGTTCTTCACAAGTTTTGGTTCTCATTGCTATTTTTTTGTGGCTTTGATTTGACGTATATTCAAAGTGCTTTAAAATGCCCCCAATTTTTTCTTAGCTTCCCCTCCCAACCCCCCCCCATTTATCTTTTTTCTCTTCTTCTCTGCAAACTTTTCCCATCAGGCCATTCCCCAGTTCAAAAATATTCCTGCATCCTGAATAAAGTTCCTTAACCTGGCATTCTAAGTAATCTACTACTCCTGGGCAAATGGTTTCACCTCTCTTGGTCTCATTTGAAAAATGGGTTTGGGGGTGGGGTGGTGGACAGGACTGGATGATTGCTAGTTTGCACTTCTAAATGACATATACAATCCTTTAAATGTTTACTAGATATCCTCCATTACTCCCCCAAAGGAACTCTCTACTGCCCACAAATTAACTTAACCATTATTCCCAAAGGTTCTTTGTTCATTCTCTGCCTCTAAATCTATCCTCTTGCTACTCTCAATCCCATCTGACACACCCTCTACCTATGAAAACTCTTTTTTTCCTCCAGTGAATAGTTCAGTGCCTAGTACATAGTCCTTAATAAAGTTTTTGACTGACTAACCATGTTTGTAAAATATTACCTGACTATTTCAACTAGAAGTCTTCTCTCTTTTCTAAATTACTATGGAGCTAAATAATTGCTAAATTATTAAGCCCCAGTGGCTCCCTATTACCTTCCTGGATCAAATAGAAAATCCTTATTAAATAAATAAGGCACTCTATCTCTCTGCTTCAAGTATCTCCTTGGAATACTCCCCTTCCTCATCTTTGCCTACTGCTTCCCCTGCTGTCCTTTAAACCCCAGTTAAAATTCCACCTTCTACAGGAAATCTTTGCTGATCCCTCTTAATTCTAGTTCATTTTCTCCATTCATTTCCTATTTATCCTGCATATCATTTATTTGTATATAATTAGATTGCAAGCACTTTGAGGGTAGGCACTGTATTTTGTATCTCCAGTGATTAGCACAGTACCTGCTAAATCTTAGGTTTAATAAATACTGATGGATTGATCATTGGAAGTAATCTCTTCCTTTACTAAATCGCTATGATACTTATAGATCTCCCCATTGCTCCCTATTGCCACCTGGATTAAATATAAAATCCTTATTAAATAATTAAGATGCTATCTTTCAGTTCCAGGCCCCTTCCTACTTGTCCAGTCTTCATATATTTTACTCTCCTCCCCAGACTTTATAATCCAGCAACACCAACCTTCTTGCTGTCCCTTGGATTCCATATCCTGACTCCATGACTTCTCACTCTGTCCCCCTTGCCCAGAATGCTCTCCTTCTTCGCCTCCTTCTACTGGCTTCCCTGGCCTCCAAGATTCAGCTCAAATCTTACCTTCTGCAGGAAGTCTTTTCCTGATCCCTCCCCCTTGCTAGTGCCACCCATGACGTATGCATCTCATGTGCCCATAATTGCTTATGTGTTGTCTCCCCTCATTAGAATGCCAATTCTTTGAGGTCAAGGAATGTTTTTGCTTTTTATTTGTAGCCTTTGTAGAATTTAGCACCATGGCCTGCACATAGTAAGCCCTTAAGCTTACAGATTGACACCACTCACCATTTTACAGACTGTCTACACTTCTTTCTAATACTTCAGGGATCTGCTATTTCATTGGTTTAATAGCTTCTCAAGAGACACGGATCACAACCCCTCCCCTTCCCCTGCACCCCACGTCCTCCCTAGTGTTCAAGAATTGCTGTGGTCAGAAAATCTGTTGCCCTGTAATTAGCCCAAAGCTGAAACTTTCCAAACTTGGCTAGGCTAGTTCTCAACAACAGACCTACAACCTGTCACCACACTCATTCTTGTCATCTTTTCAGCTTGAGAGGTTTCCCAAAGCCTCTTTTGCTGTCACAGTCTTCAAGAACCCAGGCTCACACAACTCCACCCGGAGACATCAGAGTAGGATTTTGTTGCTTTCTAATGTGAATTAGCTGTCTTTGGAGCTGCACAATGAAGTGAACACTCTAGTTTGAAACTTATGATTCTCTGATTTGGAAATCATCAAATTCCAAAATTCTATGGGCTCAAAACCTGGCCTTTTTCACTTCTCCATGGCAGACATTGGACTAGATGGCTCCCAAGGTCCCTTCTTTTAGCTCAAAATCTACAATTTGATCCTATGACCCTCTCCACTAGATTATAAGCTCTTTGAGGGTAAGGACCTTTTATTATGGAAGTCTACATCTCTCTTGCTTTATAGTGCGGTGTGTTATAGACAGGTATCCTTGATAAGTGTTGAATGAATGCACAGTTATTGATGTTATTGATTTATTGATAACTGAACCTACATATCAAAGTTAGGAAAAGATTATTTAACATTCTCTTTTTTTCCTACATGAAGTTTTTTTTTTTTTAAACCCTTACCTTCCGTCTTAGAATCAATACTGTGTATTGGCTCTAAGGCTCCAAGTATTGGTAAGGGTAGGCAATGGGGGGCAAGTGACTTGCCCAGGGTCACACAGCTGGGAAATATCTGAGGCCAGATTTGAACCCAGGACCTCCCATCTCTAGGCCTGGCTCTTAATCCACTGAGCAACCCAGCTTCCCCCCAAGTTGTTTTTTTTTTTATCTTTACATCATCACTTGGTCCTTAGGGGCTTCAGAAAATGTTGTGATAAAGGATCAATTCTACCCCTGTAATATTTCCCTTCTGTTCTTTCCCCCTCTATTGCCCCCATCATAACCATAATGGAGGTCTTGATTTCCACCTATCTGGACAATCAAAATAGCCTCCCAGAAGGTTTTCCCACATCCACTCATTGTTCCTTCTAATTCTATCAATCAATCAATGGGCATTTATTAAGTGCCTACTGCAAACTGAGCACTATTTTGGCTTGTCTTTGATGTAGATTATATCTTTGCTATAACTCCCAGAATTAATCTCCTTTATCAGTAAATTTAATTACATCACTCCTTTTGTTCACAAATTTTCACTTGTTTCTCTTGCATATTGAATAAATGTCAAATATGTTTGGCATTCAAGACCTCCCATAATTTGATATTGCCCTTTTGGTTGAGTCATTTTTCAGTCATGTACAGCTCTTTATGATCCTCTTTGGGGTTTTCTTGACAAAGATACTGAAGTTGTTTGCCATTTCCTTCTCCAGCTCATTTAACAGATGAGGAAATTGAGGCAACCAGGGACAAGTGATTTGCCCAGGGTCACACAGCTAGTTAAGTTGCACAGCTAATAAGTATCTGAGACCAGATTTTTAAAAGAAAAGAGGAGTCTTTCTGACTCCAAGCCCAGCATTCTATCCATTGTGCCACCTAGCTGCCCAGGAATCACTCTAACTTCCAATTTTTATCCCTTCGTATTCTCTGTATTCTATATATAAATCATTTCAGGCAATATGGTTTACTGTTTGTCCCTCTACATGGCCCATGCTTTCGTAAATCCTTTCTTTGACTCATGTTCTTCTTTCTCCTCTTTACCTGTTGAATTTCCACCCATTCTTTAAAGTCCTACTCAAATGCTGCTATTTTCATAAGACCCTGATTTTCATTTATTCTTCCATTGTCAGAAGCCTTTTCCTGAGGACCTTAGACAGCACCTTGTTTCCTAATTTTCTAGTGTCCAGAGGTTATTTTGTGTTACCATCATATCAGTGTAGATAACATTTCCCTCTACCATGTTACAAACTGCATTAAAACAAGTACCCCAACGTACCTGAGTTTTCTGTCTTCCCCAGGATGACTGATCCATTTATCAAGCATATGGTAGGTAGATAATCAATCCTTATTACATGAATTGAATTGTCAGGTGCTCAGCTACTGCTTGCTGAGAAAGTGATTGCTGGTGGTGTCTCTACTAGTAGTCAGGTTAAGTCTGATTTCTGGGATGATGAAGATATCTCTCTTGACCTCTTTAAACCCCCCAAAACTAAGTTAGACAACATAAATAACACAAAAACAAAAGCAAGTGACTTGCTTCTAAAATTGAATTGAATGTAAGTGAAATCCTACTTGTTTGCAAATAAGATTTTCAAATCAAATGAAAGATTTTCAAATAGAACCTGAGAAATACACAAAATTAATAGCCTCACAAAAGGAGAAAAAAATTACAATTAGCTAATGAGTTCCTGTTGGAGAAACTACTAAAAAGGATGTTATTTTTACCTCCTTTCTGCCTAAGATTATCAAAATTACCATTATTAGTCATATACTGTTCTTACCCGCACTGTTCACTGGGAAACCACATAGTGCCCCAAGGACAGAGCCGAATAGGTATTAGATGACAGGGACTCAAACTCCAACACTTCCACTTACTATTAACCTTTTGCAAGTGCCTTAATCTCTTGCAACCTCAGTTTCCTCATCTGAGAAGAAGCATATAATATATGTCACAGAGCTCTGAAGATCAAGTGAGAAAATACACAGGAAAACATGTTGGAAACTAAAGGGCTTTAGAAGCAGGAACTATTGATATAATGGTGTGCAGAAAGAAGAGTCATTTTCCATAGTCCACTCATTTTAGCTTTCTTGGTGAATGCAGATACCCCACGGCAGTACAGTGATCAGTCTGATTAGTAAGGGTGACCAGAAAATGGATTCATGACTGATGCTGGATAAAATATCTGGGGGAGTGTTTTATATCTACAACCTTTTCCTTTCTACCTGCTTTCAAAGCTTGTCAGTCTTTAATTCTTTCCCTATTTCCCCAAGGCCAAATTAATAGTATAAATTTCTATTGAGGTGGTACTGAGTATTGCTAGATGGAGACAGTATACGGTCCATATAACAAATTCACGTTGTAATGAGAATCTCCTGAGATTTGATGCCTCATCCCAAAAGTGTTGCTCTCATGGTGGAAATTTCAGACACGAATGGCATAGGGGGAGATATTTTGGGATCAGGAAGTATCATTTGACACCCCTAAGAAGGCACTTAAGAAACCACCTCCAACCCTGGAACTAGTGTTTACAGAAATAATGTCATTATTGCTTCCAAGTTTTGTTGCCCTTATTCTCGGACTTTTCTGAATTCCATGATCTATGGACTTAGGCACATTCTAATTGAGAAATATAATTGAAGGATGTGTGTATACACACACATATATATATATGTGTGTGTGACGTGGTTTTTTGGTCAGATTTCATGTCTTTTTGTTCAGTGGTTTGAGGTGGGCTTCAAACTGAAACTAAGGTGTAAATATCTTAGGTTTCAGATTTGATAGAAAGGGGGGGGGGAGTAGTTCTGTGCCTTTAAAAAAAGAGAGCAGGTAGAATCATGTCCCCAGGCCAGGAAAGTACCAGTCATTTTCAGATAAATTATATCCTCCTCCTCCTCCGTGGGAAAAAAAATCATACTCAGACTTAACTGTCCCTTTGGCACTTTTGTCAAATGAGTTTTAGTAGCAGGAGCTGCTAAAAATATAAGCCAATTTCTTTCTTCATTTAAATCAAGTGCTTAAAAAAAAGTGGAGTTCATAGAACTGGTACAGGGCTCAGCATACCAGCAGTCTGAGCTAACTCAGCCTCTGAATAGTATGAGTTACCAGCCTGGCCTCCTTCTTACACTGAAAGTGCTTCTGGGCATTAAAGCAAGGAGTATTATTGGCTTGTCAGCACTCCTATCACTTGGGGCAATTGGGAACAATGGGGAAAGATACCTCACACTCCAATACAAGCTGATGTGACCAGGTGGGAAGTAGTGGATGCAGTTGTTGATTCACCCTGCCCACCATGCCCATTTGTTCTAGTCCTTGTCCTTGGCTGGCCTAATTAAAGAGCAGTGTGATAAGCTAATGTTCCCTCTCTATATCTCATGAAATATGAAGGTTATTACTCTTTCAATGGGATGTTTGATATTGGAGAGGAAATTCTTCAGTATCAAAACTTCTTTGAAACACAAAGAAATGATGCATCACTAATGAAGGAATTTCAAAGACTTTTAGACCGGGGGAGTCTTTCTGGTATCCTTCAGGCACTCTAGATCTCTTCTACCTGCACAGAAAGCTGGTCTTGGGATAGAACTATCCAAGCTATATTGAGTATATTAAGGCCAGTAGCTTGCCATTCCTTCCATTTGCGGCTATTTTGATTTCATACTTAACATCCTTGTACTTCTCTTTCATCAATCTCCATCTACTAAGAGAGCTCAATCAGTGACAAGGTTATCATGTGTGTCATAAGCCATCCTTCCACAGTTTTTTAGGTGGATAAAATATTTTAACATTTTACAAACAAATATCAAAACCTCAGTAATTCTGAAAACTAGTGAGAGGATTAACTTTGCATATGTGCATAGAAGATAAATATTTTAGATGTAATATCGTTTGGGAAGTCATAATTTCTACAAAAACACTTTAAGGGAGGTAGAAAATACTGTGGCCTTATTTTGTAGGTGGATGAAGTGAGATAGGGTATGGGAAATAATCAGAGTGAACTGCAGATCTGCAGCTTGGGCTATGGTGACATGGTGTTGCATTATATAGATGGGATCGCTTTATTAAAACACATTTTAGAATTTCATTTAAACCATCTATGGAATCCAAAAAAGACCTCGCTTTATTTCAAATTCTGCTCTGTAATGAAGAATAAAGATAGCAAGTAGTATTTTATTGCTAGAGTTGCCTTCCCTTTTGTATATAAAATCTATCCGTAGTACCCAAAGATGAAGCTATTGACCCACCCTAACAAAGGTTTTGAGTTAATAGTGGCAATATATTTAACAAAACTATTCACACTTTCTTTGTTAGGTTTAGAACCACTGACATAGAATCTGAGAAGTCTGACTCTGGTTAAGGATGCAATTTTGATGATTATGGCAGAGCAAAATGAAGATTGGCTTCATTGCTATGGTGTTTGTTTACATATATATATATATATATATATATATATATATATATATATATATATATATATACTGTTCTAAGAAGGAATTTATTTGTAGCTTCAGTTGACTACCCTCCCCAACCAGGAATCCTGGGGATCTTTAAGCAAATAGCCAACATATGGTTGTGACAGGCTGAATGTGACTTCTCTCAAGGAGGTACTTATATCAGCACTTGCAAGGAAGCACATGGATTTTAAGGGGAAATGTCAGGCTTAATACAACACACAAATCTTTTGAAAATGATTATTTTGTAAAGTGAGAATACAATACTTAACCATAACCCTAAAGGTACAAACACTCAAGTATCTCTGCAAATTAGATGGAATTAGATTGTAAATCAATAGCATTTGGTCCCATTAGGCAAAACAACATATGGTCAGCTGGTCTCTAAACTCCAAACCAATTGGAGAGAAAAACAGATGCAGAAGGAGAGAGAGAGAGATGGGACAGGGAGAAGGATGGGGAAAGAGAAAGAGAGTCCTGAAATGGAGCTTCACCTTCTGGCATGCAGCCAGAGAAAAGAGGAAGCTTCAGTTTTGAGCTTGACAAAAAGCAGGAATGGGAGAGCTACTTCCTGTTAGTTTGCCCCCCCTGAATGAAAAAAAAAAGCCTAAATCCAAAGAGTGTTACATGCATTTTTAATTAAATTTTTTTCCAGATTATGTCAATACAATTTTTAATATTAATTTTCTGACATTGTATAATCCAATTTATCTCCCTCCCTTCCACATCTGCCCCCCCATCCTCAAGAAGGCAGGTTGTAGACATTATATACATATCATATAATACATATTTCCATGTTTTGTCATGTTGTGAAACAAGACACATATAGCTTACACTAGAGAAAAATTCATGGTGGAAATAAAGTGAAGAGTGGTATATTTCAATCTGCATTCAAACTCTATCTGTTCCTTCTATTAGTGGCAGATATCCTTTTTTCATCATATGCCCCTTGGAGTTGTCCTGGATCCTTACCCTGTTGATAACAGTTGTCATTTATAGTTGATCATCACAAATTATAGTTGTTACTGTGTATTCTTCTATTTCTGCTCCATTCACTTTACATCACTTCCTATAAGTATTAAAATGTTTTTTTCTGATCATCTTGTTTGTCGTTCTTTATGACATAATAGTATTCCATTACAATCAAATATCACAACTTATTCAATCATTCCCCAATTGATGAACATCCCTTCTGTTTCCAGTTCTTTGTCACCACAAAAAGAGCTGCTATAAATACTTTTGTATAGTTGGGTTCTTTTCTACTGTCTTTAATCTCTTTAGGATATAGACCTAGTATTGGTATTGCTTGGTCAAAGGGCATGCAAATTTTGATGGCCCTTTGTGCATGGTTCTAGATTATCCTCCAGAATGGTTGTATCAGTTCACAGTTCTGCCAAAAGTGTATTAGTGTCCCAATTTTTCCACATCTCCTCCAACATTTATCATTTACCTTTTTGGCCATGTTAACAAGTTTGATGAATGAGGTAGTACCGCAGAGTTGTTTGAATTCAAATTTCTCTAATTAATAGTGATTTGGAGCATTTTATATGATTAAAAATAGTTTTAATTTCTTCATCTGAGAATTGCCTGTTCATTATCCTTTGACCATTTGTCAGTTGAGGAATGCTTTCTATTTTTATAAATTTGATCCAGAACAGTGAAGACTTTATCAGAGAAACTTGCTATAAAGATTTTTTCCCAGTTTATTTGCCTTTTTAATCTTGGTTGAATTGATTTTGTTTGTGCAGAAACTTTTCAACTTAATGTAGTCAGTTATCAATTTCACATTTCATCATGTTTACTATGTCTTGTTTTGACCTAAATTCTTCCCTTATCATAGGTTTGACAGATAAATTGTTTTGTGTTCCGCTAGTTTATGGTATCCCCCTTTATTTCTAAATCATGTATCTATTTTGACTTTATGTTGGCAAATAGCATGAAGTGTTGGTCTATGCCTAATTTCTGTCTTACTGTTTCCCAGTTTTTCCATTCACTTTTGTCAAATAGTGAGTTCTTTTTCCAAAAGGTTGGATCTTTGAGTTCATTAAACACTAAGTTACTAAGGTCATTTGCCACTATATGTTGAGAGCCTAATTTATTCCACTGGTCCTCCTTTCTATTTCTTAGCCAGTATTAGATAGTTTTAGTTGTTGCCACTTTATAATATTATTTGAGACCCAGGACAGCTAAACGACCTTCCTTCATATTTTTTCATTAATTCCTTTGATATTCTAGGTCTTTTGTTCTTCTAGAGAATTTTGCTATTATTTTTTCCAATTATAAGAAATAATTTTGGGGTAGTTTGGTATGGCACTGAATAAGTAAATTAATTTATGAGGAATTATAATTTTTATTATATTGACTTGGCCTACCCATGAGCAGTTAATGTTTTTCCTATTGTTTAGTCCTGACTTTATTTGTATGAAAAGTATTAGATGTTGTGATCATATAGTTCCTGAATTTGTCTTAGCAGATAGACTCCTGGGCATTTTATATTGTCTACACTTATTTTAAATGGGTTTTCTTTCTATCTCTTGCTCTTGGACTTTATAGGTGGTACAGAGAAATGCTGATGATTTATGCAGGTTTATTTTATATCCCGCAACTTTTCTAAAGTTGTTCATTCTTTCAATTAGTGTTTTGGTTGATTCTCTAGGATTTTCTAGGTATTCTATACCTAGCTTAATTTCTCTCAAGAGAAAACTTTATTTCCTCATTGCCTATTCTAATTCCTTCAATTTCTTCTTCTGTTATTGCTATAGTTAGCATTTCTAATACATTATAGAATAGTAGTGGTGATAATGGGCACTCTTGTTTCTTCTTTGATTTTATTGAGAAGACTTCTAGCTTATCTCTATTATAGAAAATGTTTGCTGATGGTTTTAGATAGATTCCATTTATCGTTTTTAGGAATATTCCATCCATTCTAATATTCATAAGTGTTTTTAATAGGAATTGGGTGTTGTTTTTTGTCAAGAGCTTTTTCTGCATTTATTGAAATAATCATATGGTTTCTGTTGGGTTTTTTATTGATATGGTCAGTTAGATGCATTTTCCCTGCATCCTTCTTACTAGTCCTACTACCACTCGCCCAGGCAGAATGAGTAGATGAGAACAATTTGTTCCAATGACCATGAAGGCAGCTGAAACTGTACCCAGAGTTTAGTCAGACATCAAAGATGCCAAGGTCATCCACTGCATCCCAGGCCATTACCAGTTGTCCTGATTTTTGTCTTGCCACTGGATTTTGATGATTTATGGAAGTGAGGCTGATGACTTTGTACAACTCTCTCTTACTGTTAACCCAATTCACTCAAAAATTAAAATATCTCCCTGTGATATCATTGGTTCTCTTAGAAATGAAGGACAAACAACCATCACCACCACCCCCACCACCCCTCCTGCTCCTTCTCCTGCTATTACTATCACTACTACTACTACTACTACAAGTACTACTACTACTACTACTACTAGCTACTTTGCTAGCATTTATACAGTGCTTTAAGTTTTACAAAGTTCTTTACCAAAATACATCTTTACAGCAATGCAGAGAGCTAGGTGCTATTATTATTCTCATTTTTCTGATGAAGAAACTGAGGCAAATAGAAGTTAAGTGACTTGAACAGGGATAGACAGCCAGTAAGTATATAGGCCATCCTAAATCCAGGTCTAGTGCTCTTTTTTTCATGAAATGTAAAGTTTATTACATATTCAAACTAATCTTATACATTCTTCTCCTCTTGATGTCCCAGCTCAGAGAGGTACCACCTAGATGCCTCTACAGCTGATTTATTCAGAGTACCTTTATCTAATTACCTTCCTTTGCTTTAGATGATCAATAATTTGCTCTTCTGGTCTCCCCTGAGAATTCAGAAAATCATGATTTCTGTATTCCAAAATTCATACCAAATCAGAAGGTCACTGGAGGTGTTGCTTATTAGAAAAGAACAGATCAATTTTTAATAGATTAGGTCCATCCTTGTTAATGATACAAAATTGTTTCCTTGTCCAGTCATCTTTTCAGAGAGATATTATTCTGGCTCAAGCTGATAGAGGGGCATGAAGCACAGTATTTTCTCCTCCCTTCCAAATAACAAGAAAGTAATAAGAAATATTAGGAGGCTATTAAATATGAGCCTGTAAAAGGGCTAACCTACAAAATGTTAGTACTAGAACATTCAGCAAGTTCTAGTTTGAGTATCATTATCTCATCTGAGAAGGATTTCCCCCTGGTTAAAAATTTTACCTTCTCTTTTGGTTTGCTCTGTGATTTTAAAAAAAAAATCCGTATACATCAGATTATTTCCTCTCTACAGCTACTGGCATCTGAATAGGCTTTAAGTTTATCTAAGGTTGCTTGTTGATCAAAACAATAGATTTCTAGTAGATACATATTATGTAGTATTCTTAGTTTGGGTCTAGGTTGGGATTAAAAGACTTTTATCCTCTAGAACTACTGAAACATAAATCCCCTCTTTAAAAGAAAAAGCTAGGTTAAGGGATAGATAGATAGATAGATAGATAGATAGATAGATAGATAGATAGATAGATAGATAGATAGATAGATAGATAGATAGATAGATGGATGGGAATGGCTCTTAAATGGGAATGTGATCCTTAAGAAGTGCAAACTTCCCTCTCTCTCCAAATTTTCATTTGAAGCACACAGAGCTAACTGCCTTTCGTCCTTTGTGTCCCTCAGAGCTCACTCAAGGACAAAGGTCCCACTAACTTCAAAGAATGGGCCTGTCCATTGTGCCCACAGCAGGAAGCAATAAATGTATATAGTCTAAATTCACTTCTAAATACCCTACTGAGTCAAGAACATTATCAAATCCCAAACCCCAATTGTATTTTTTTCCTACAAAGCTTCTCCTGATTACTCTAAACCACATTGGTATCTCCCTTTTCTGAACTCTTCCAGCATTTATAATCTAGCACCTGGGGTCCACGGACCTAAAGAGGTCTGTGAATTGATCTCTGAGGGTCTATGAATTTGAAAGGAACAAAGTTACATCTTTATTTTTGCTCATCTCTAGCTGGAATTTAGCATTTCCTGAAATTACGAATATGGGCAAGAAACAAACTCCAAAAAAGAGGTCTATAGTTTTCATCAGACTTCGAAAGAGATCCATGACAGAAAAAGCTAAGAATATTTGATTCTACCACAATAATGTAGCAGATGATTATTGTCTATTTTATAGTGTCACAGGATCATAGGTTGAGAGTTGGAAGTGGCCATCTAGTCTAACAGTCTCATCTGAAAAATAAAGAAAATTAAATCCCCAAAAAGGTCAAGTCATTTTGTTCATGATCACACAGAAGAGCTGAAATTTGAAGATGGGCCCTCCAAATACAGAATTATTTTCATTCCACCTCAGAAACTGTTTTCTAGTTATTTCATTTATATAAGCATCGCCCTTTGAATGTGAGCTTCATAAGAGTAAAGACTGTTTTTTTACTTCCTTTCTATCTCCTTTCCCAAAGTTTCTATCATAAATTCATCCAACAAATGAAATAAAAAATAAACAAAACTAACATTTATTGATCTTCAAATATGATTCATTATTTTCAGTAATTTGACTAGCTTGCTCAGTTGTTGAGTCAATTAATTAGGTAATTAATTGGTCAAACAACAAACATTGATTAAGAATCTACTATGTGCCATCCCCAATTATTGGGGACATAAATATAAAAGAAAGATATCCTTGGTCCTCAAGGAGCTTACATTCTTTTTTAAATTATTTTTTTTTCAGTTAACAGGTATTTATCTTCTTAGGAGTTTACATTCTACCACATATTCATAGATAAAGACAACACAGGAAATGCACAAAATGGAGAATGATAGAGGGAATTAGGGATTGTGAAGGCTGAAATACAAATTATTCAACAGGTTCAAGAAGTTCTATGAGGCATTGTTGATTAAAAAAAAGAGAGAGAAGAAAAAATTATTGATGTTTTCCTTTACAAAATAAACAACACTTGGGCTTTGGGAGCAAATGTATTTCTCTGTTGAGGCTTTTATTTCTTTCTGATTTGAGGTCGTTGGGTTATGTGGATTTCTTTAGACTTAACTTTGTTACTCTTAATTTTCTTATCCCTAATATCCACCCTTGTCTTACCTAAGAGAGTGTGTGTGCCTGCACATGTGTTTAAATTTCCATAGGGTCAGGGAGTCAGCTGCAAGGAATTCACTTGCTTTGGGGATTAGCTAGATGGTGCTAGAGGATATCTATGTCCTATGTCAGATATGATCATTAGGCTTACAGAACACTAGTGGGTTAGTAATTCAAATGTTGGCTCATTCATTAGAGACTAGTTAGCCCTCTACTAGTAGGGATTCAACTTTCCTAACCTAGCAGATTGCCAGGTTTGACAATCCAATCTCATTCAACTACATTGATTGATTGCCTACTAGGCATTGGACACTCTGCTTAAAACTGAACTATAGATCATTGCCACGGAAAGAATGCTGGATGTGGAATCAGAGGACCTGGGTTCAGTTTCTGGCTTGGTCAAATATGATCTGTGAGTTTTGGGGTGAGTCACTTCATCTCTGGGTATCTCCAGTTCTTCGACTGTAAAATGAAAGAATAATACAAGTTTATCTCTAAGGTCCCTTCTAGCTCTACCTCCAAGATTAAATGTTCCCATGATTCTCAATCTGTCATATAAAAATACTAGGCTTGCATTGACTTGCTTGCTATGAGTTTGGTCTCCAACTCAGAATATATTTAATTCGGTCCCTCAAGCATTTATTAAGGCAGTATATTGGGCACTTGGGATACAAAGATAGATAGAAAAATAGACTTCCAAACCTTCCAAAGACCTCTATACCCAGAAGCTCTAGGCAAAGAATCATAGAATTTCAGAGCAGAGAAGGACCTTGAAGATCCTCTAGTCTTCCCCTCTGTTTTAACAGATATTTTAACTGATATTCTAAGATATCTAATGGCTTTTCATTTGGGCTCCCTCTGTCTCTTTCTATCTCTCTTGCCTTTCTCTATTTGAATTATCTGTGCCTCTGTCTCTAATCCAGATCAAACTGGCATGTGACCAAGGTGGCTTAGCCCAATTTATTGGCATTAACAAATACAGAGTAATACTCCAGGACTCATGTGCAAAACTGCTTAAAAGCATCAGTGACCAGGGAAGAGAAGTGTATAAGGAATCTCCTAATAGTATCAATGGACAGAAAGGTTCTAGTCCATATGTAGCTTTTGGAGTCATTTTTGAAAGGAAAAGAAATTAGAATTATTTTCTAGAAATTATCTTCCTGTTTAACAAACTACTCAACAGGTTTAAGAAATTTTGTCTTCTGGCTTAGCTCAGGCTTTCAAGGGAAACAAAGATTCATCCTGTCATGGAAGAAATATCTATCCTTTAGTGCCTAAATAGTGCAGTGTCTGATACATAGTAGGTAGGCTCTTGATAAAAATTGTTTACTGGCTGACCAATTCATATACCTACCAGCACTAAGCTGTAGGTAGAAGCCAGTCTTTAGATTTAGGACAGAGTCAGGACTGAACATCTTTCATATCCCATCAGTCATGGACGGCATCACTGAAAGGCCAAAATACCAAACCATGGAGAGTTAGATTCAGAGGGCAGGAGGGAGCAGTGGAGTAGACAGGTTAACAGTAGGAAGAGATTCCAAGTGGGGAGTAGGGCACACAGGTTCTCTAAAGTCCAAGGCCAGTGGTCAGTGTCCAGGAGACCTGTGGGAATTTATAAGACAAGAAAGTGATGATGACACTTGGTCACTGAAATAAACCACCTGCTCATATTTCTGGGCACCCTGTGGTTCCTGAAGGCAAGAACCAACTCCAGTAGAGCTGCAGGCAGGGGCAAGCACTTGTCAACACTTGGCAGCCGTGAGAAGTGCACTGGCAAGAGATTAGTAGCAGCACCTGGTGAGCATATCATGATACAAACACACCCTCTGGCAGTGCCCACCCCACCCCAATCAGAGAATCTTAGAAATTTACTTCTAGCTGCACAGAACTTTAGAGACCATTGCACCCATTCTGTCCCTTTTAGAGATGAAGAGACAGGGACCCTGAGAGACTGAATGACTTGTCAAAAGTGTTGGTTAGATGGTCACAGAGCCAGTACTAGAATTCAGATTTCCTGATTGCTAATGCAATGATTTTTTCCATTATATTATAGCTATCTCTTTATGGATGTCTGACCATATCCATAGGATACTATGGGCAAGAAAGTGACTTGCTTTTTCTTAAATTCATTTATGAAATGGGGATAATAATAATTACCACACTTACCTTCTAGGAAGATCATGAGATCAAAGGAGATAATCGATAGAAAGTTCTTCAAAAACTTAAAGCATAATATTAATGTCAGCTATTGGTATAATGATGCCAGAGATCGATAAGGTTGGGGCACCCTGGAAAAGAAATAACAATAGAGAACATTTATCTAGTGATTTAAAAGTATGCAAAGTACTTACCTATCTTATCTCATTTGAAAGAATTATAGAGCTCATCATCATATGAGTGATTCTATCCTCATACCTGTAAATGTTTAAAAAGGTATCACAGAATTGGGTTTATTAAATTAAAAACAAAACACAAACACAACAAAACACCTGAAGTTATAGCCTGAAAAACAAGAAAACCAATTTGTTTTGACCAATAAAATGGCAAACTTCTGCATGTTTATGGAAACTTCTGCATGTTTTCCTCAAGGCTTCCTGTAAGACATCTTTACCAGTCCTCCCCCTCCGCCCTAGTCAAAGTGTAAAAGCCATGAGGTGGGAGAGTAGCATTTAAGAGAAATAAAGATGCTCACGGGAAGGAGGATTTACTTTCTTGACCTTCAGTTCTCCCCCTGTATACTAAACAAGTTTCGCTTTTATCATCCTGTCTTCCACTTGTAAGGGTCTAAAATGCTTAATCAGTATTTCCTTTCTTCTTTCTACCCTCCTGAAAAACTGTGGAGATGCTGAATGAAGTTGTTTTCACTTACTCTAGACTGCCTTGTAACTAGCTCATGAGGGTTCCTGGTTTTTTCAAACTTTAAAGAACTATGTATAGCTTTGATCTACAGCATTTACCTATCTCTAGTTAAAAACAACAACCTTCACAATGCATGCTAAGACCTGCATTGAGAAAAGAGAATCTATATGTGTTGTCTAAGCCACCCCACTGTTGCTAGGAGTAGACTTCACAACTTTTCAGAGGATAGTCACAACTTGCAGCCATCTCTTGTCAGCTCTTCTCCCAAATCACTAGTTTTTGCCTGAAAGTTTCCAGAGCAAGACCTTTAAACTGGTGGACAAGGGTCATCTCTAGGAAACTAGAAGTCAGTATGAACAAGAAAATTATATTGAGACTCCTCACACTAATTTTTATTTGATGTTAGCGACTTTATAAACCAATAAAACTGAAGACAGGTCTCAGAAATCATTTAGCCCAATCTCTTCACTTTATGTTTTGGGTATACAAGTGTTGCGCTCGGGGGCTTACTCTCCCAACCCATACACAAAATAACAGAATGCCTTACATCTCCCAGAGAGATGCTACCTACATAGCATATCCTCTTAGGGTTCTGGGTTAAGCTGAGGAGTTATGGGACTATTTCTATAGCACTGTAGCTCATGAACCCTCATCCAATGCATTCCCTGCCACTATCAATTGCCAGTCAATCAAAATCATTTAACCAATTAACTTCAAAGGTATATTTACTGAGAAGGTCTAGCAAATAGCAAAGTAAAACAGCATTTGAAACCAGGAGCATATACTTTCTTTTTCTACCTTGGTCTTGGGGGATTATTGGCTATAAAATATAGCTCACCCCTACCCTCCAGGTTTAATTCTGAGTTTGGCCTTAGCTGCTGTTACTTGTAGGATGTGGTATCATCCTTAGCTGGCCAATTCACTGTTGGGATGGGTCAAGCAAATCACTTCTCAAGGTTAGATCCTTACTAGGCTTAGTTATTGCTGTTATTATCGCTGTTATTATCTTTAGTTGGTGAGGGGTCTTTTGATGGCTCTTCTCAGTAATCACTTGGTTCATCTCATTCTTAATACTTATTCACCTAAGATCATGGAAGAATAAACACAACCAAAACCAAAAAAAAAAAAAAAAAAAAAAAAAAACAATTGGCCACGCATTCACAGATACATAGAGGCTGGATGGGGAAATAAGGCAGCTTGGGGGAGGCAGCACTCTGTTGCTGTTGGGTTTTTTCACTAGCTGCTGAGGAAAAGAGAGTTTGTTTGTTTGAATCTTGTGTAAGCAGATGGAGTTCTAATTGAACAGCCAATATGATGACCATGCAGTAAACTGACAAGAAAGTTTAAAGAAATATGTGCGCCCTCTGAAAGAAAGGAAGGAAAGGAGGCTCTCCATGTGGTTTGAAGCTAGGCAGAGCATGTTGAACGTACGTTAAGGAATAGACCCTCATCATCCAGTCCTTTCATCAAATTTGTATGTCTCTTGGCTTTTTCCCGTTATTTTCTATTCCCCTCTTCCAGACTGAATTCTCCTTTTGATAAAGGGGGAAAAAAACCCCAATTAAATCATATTGAACAATGTATGCAATATTCTGTCCTAAAGTCAGTCACCTCTCAACCATTGGGGGGGGGGGGGAGTATGTTTTATTATTTGTTCCCTACCATTTCCTTGTAGTGATCATTTCATTTAGATTGTTGTAGAGATTGTATATTTTGTTTTTATTCATTTCATTCTGCATCATTTCATGTAAATATTCCTATTTCTTTGAATTCTCCAGTCATTTTTTTTTTTGTTCAGTGATATTCCATTAAAATCAGGCATGGTAGCTCATGCCTATAGTTCCTGCTGCTATGGAAGTTAGAACTAGTGGATTGCTTGAGTTTGGGAGTTCTGACTTCCAGGAGGGCCAAAGATGATGGAGCACAGGCAGCAGTTATGAGTCTGGAACCAATAAGGCAAGCCCTCAGGATTGGAGAGCCACCAGGTGGTTAAGGAGGGGAAACATGTCCAAGATCAGAAAAATGATGCTCACTAAAGCTTCCAAGCCAATCAGTATTGGGATCAAGCCTAATGTCCTCTTGGGTATGACTATGATCCTTTCATCCTGAATGGGGAAAAGGCCAGTCTCTAATATATCCATATAATGTATGTAGGCATATATATTATCAACCTGTAAATAAATCAGAACTATTAAAGTGGTTGTATCAAAGATCTTTAATCAGAGCAGACAGATTATAATCTGAATAGGTGCACAGAACCACCATCCTGGGAGTTTATATTGAAAGGGAAGGCATCAATTTGGCTAATTGAATTCACTGGAGCTTGAATGATTAAGATGTGCTTGAGGTTTTGATTGTCTTCAGCTGAGTTCTGGCTTGTGCGATTGACAGGAACTTGAGGATTTGATGTTTGATCTGGGACAAAGGTTAATCTGAGGGTTTCAAAAGACAAATTTGTCAGTGTGTGTGTGTGTGTGTGTGTGTGTGTGTGTGTGTGTGTGTGTGTGCATATACACCTGTGTATTATAGTCATATTGCCGTAGCTTTTCTTAACTATTCCCAAAGGATAACTACTCACATTGTTTACAGTTCTCTTAAACCACAGAGTGCTAATGGGACTATTTCAATGTCTTATATTAAATTCTATCTTTGCTTTCCTTGGGTTATGTGCCTAGTAATAGAACTGCTGCATCAAAGGGTTTAGACAGTTTAGTCACAATTTTTTAAAAATTTTATTCAAAATTGACATCCAAAATGGTTGGTATTCTTCAAAGCTCTAACAACAGTACATTTGTGTGCCTGTCTCCTGCTTGACTGTCCAACACTGACAGTTCCCACTTTATATCAGGAATAGTGGAAAGGGACAGAAATATATCTACATATTTTGTCACTGGAGTACATTGGAGAAGGGACAAAGCAGCCCATGAAAAGGAGGAATCAAGGAAACCTTCCCATATCAGGTGGTACTTGAGCTGAGCCTTAAAGGGAGACTATGAGGGGAGAGAAGGAAGGAGATCTCAGGAACCACAACTTAAACTGTGAAACTCTTGAAACTCTGCCAAAAAAAAAAAAAAAGTCCTATGCGTTTCTAGAAATAGATTCATAATAATTTTATATTGTCTTGGCAACTTTCCACATTTATTCAATAAGCATTTATTAAGTACATATGGGAAGCATCATTGGGAAATTCTAAATAACCTACTCCCCAAAGCAGCAAGGGGGCCTCCTAAGCAGACACCCCACCTTAGGAATTTGACTACCCAGCATATGCTTCCCTCCTCCTTCATTGGAAATACCAAGTTAACTTCCTTGCTTTCAGACTTTAGAGCAGCTTCCAGTCATGGCCAAAGCTTCAATGAGCATGGGCCCATTAACAGGCTGCTTTTTCCTTTGGCTTTCACTTCAGACCTTTTTAACAGAATAATATTCCCCTGGCTGGTTAAGCAAAAAGCAATAGGAAATCCATTACTTCATGCAGCTTAGAACCCTTTCAGATATAGAAATCAAATTAAGATCCTGCCTGTGTAAGTGGATGACTTGGGTTCCATGGAAGGTGCCCACTGACATTAGAAAAGACCCAGTTGTGAAGAACTGGCTCCCTTCTATTTTACATTAAAAGGCCTGTACTCAGTAGGGCACATTGATGCTGAGATGCTGTAGAAATTTCTCAAGGGAAATCTCATAGATCTGTAAGAAACTTGACCTGATTTGCATTTTCTGATTGAATCACTGTCAGGTTTTTAGTTCTTCTCTCCTCCCCCCCCCCAGAAGGAAGTGATGGAATAATTGTTCACACTACTTTCAGAGTGAGTGGTGTTATTGTTTATGGAAAACTTAGCCTTAGCACATATTGTGTATCTAACTTGGCCAATTCCATAGTGGATTTGTGTCTGTGTCATGTTACTTTAAAAAGACTTCTTTCCCATGTAATAGCACAGTTTAATGAAAAGTTCATCAACATCAGAGCACAGTCCTGAAGGATTTATTAGTTAACTAAACCTTCACCCTCATTATGGCTACAATGGTATTACTTTCAAGGACCACGGTTCAAGTAATAGCATAAATCAAAAGGATGGATCCCTGGATTGCACCATGTAAGAATCATCCCTCTCCCTGTTTTTAAAAATCCCATTCCTCAGTGGGAGCAGGAATTTAGAGATGGAATAATGGAGTGCAAGGCCAGGATATTTAGATGTCAACTAATGATATGTACTGATAGGAAAGAAAGTGGCTCTCTATTCATTGACATCACAAATCGCCTTACAAAAAGATGAGGAAAGAAGGGTTTGTGTGTGTGTGTGTGTGTGAGTGTGTGTGTGTGTGTGTGTGAACTGAGATGGGGCAGATATGTTTATACACCTTAGCATATCTGAGTCTACCGTTCACACAAATCTTCCACTGAGGTAACTAACTTGTTATGGAAATGTGTTGCTAAGATTGATAATTAACTACAGTCTTTGTACAAATACTTACTTAAATCTATCTAAATAATAGTAGATCAAAACTAGGAATAAAAGAGATTCAATCCAGGGAACTTTTTTCCTATCTCACATGAAAGAAAATCAGTGAACCTTTTATTTTTTCCCACAGATAAGCTAAAGTCCATTCTGCAAAGTGCAGCATTTAACACCTACTTGGTGCTAAGTGCAGCTCTTCCCTTGTGCTTAGCACAATCTCTATCTTCTGATAGAGAGCTAGGACACCCCTAAAGAGGGGAGGACATGAATAGTACAAAAAGAAAGACATCTTATTGAAAAGAATACCCCCACAATTTCTAATGATAAAGAAGAATCTCTCTTTGGAGCCCATAGCACTTGAACAAGGGGCTCAAAATGTCTTTTCCCTTCTATCTTACCACTTGAAAGCACATTTATGAATTTTTGGGCACATGACTGCTTTTAGGCGAAATTAAGTGAAGTTTGTCTTTAGTGTTTCACCCCATCCCCATTTTCCTTCCACCCTGCCTCTTCCCTCCCTTTACCATTCACATTGAAAATAAAACAAGACCTATAAAATATTTCCATATTTTCAATATTTTAAACAGAGAACTACATGACATTGTACCAACCAGATACAGCTAAATAAAGCCTGTTTCCTTTACCTTTATTCCTTCTCATTACTTCCTTCTTTCTTCCTCCCTCACTTTATCTCCTTCTCTCTTCCCTCTCTGCTTCTCTCTAACCCACTTCCTTTTTCCCTTCCTCCTTTCTAATGCTTGTCAATTCAGCAGAGATTTATTAAACATCTATTATGTGCAAGGCACTGAGGATTCAAAAATAGATGAAACAATCTTTGCATTGAAGGTATTTATTCTAGATGTAGCACATGTACAGATTAGAAAATACAAACTATACAGGAAGCAATTACAATGTAATTTCTTTCTTTCCTTCTTTCCTTCCTTCTAAGCATTACCTAGGGAAGAAAGAGAGAGACAGAGAGGGAGGGAGAGAGAGAGAGAGAAGAGAGAGAGGGGGAAGGGGAAAAGAGAGCGACATGTTCACTGTCTTCCTTCCAAATATTTCTTCCAGAGGTCAGGCATAACCTCTCATAAAACTGCTCCCAGAATCATATCATTATAAGGGACTTTTAGATTCAGCCTAATTCAGCCTACAAGAACCATCCTCGCTTTCATTCCCAGGCATTTGCTTAACTCTTACTATGTGCCAGACACTATTCTAAGATCTGAGAATGCAAAAACAAACCTTAACCTCAAGGAGTTTACAATCTAATGGAGGAGACAAAAAGAGCATACTGAAGTATATACATAATATGTAGAAAATTAACACAACATAGTTCTGTTTTTTAAACCCTTATTTTCTGTTTCAGAATTGATACAAAGGATTGATTCTAAGGCAGAGAAGTGGTAAGGGCAAGGCAATTGAAGTTAAATGACTTGCCCAGGGTCACACAGCTAGGAAGTATCAGAGACCAGATTTGAAACCAGGACCTTCCATCTTTAGGCCTGGTTCTTTGTCCACTGATCCCTGTATAATACAGTTTTGTGAGGAAGGACACTGGAAACTTGGTGGGGTAGAGTATATAGAAAGAAAGAGTTCCTGTAGAAAGTGGGACTTGAGTTGAATCTTGAAGGAAATACAGGAATTCCAAAAGGGAAAGATAAGGAGACAGTTCATTTCATCTTAGGAGGGCAGCCATGGCAAAACACAGGTAGTCAGGATCTGGAGTGTGCTTCATGCAGAACAGCAAGTAGGCCATTAAGGGCTGAAAGGCTGAATGAGAAAAGGAGTATAATGTGAAAGAAGATGAGATAAGTAGAAAGGCCAGATTGTGAAGAGATTTAAATCTCAAAGGAGTTTTATTTCATCCTAGAGAAAACATACCCAACAAGTCTGCCAGCCTCTGCTCCAAGTCCTTCAGTGAGGAGAACCTTCTACTTCCCAAGGCAACCTATTCTATTTTGGGATAGCTCTAATTCTTAAGAAATCTTTCCTTACTCAAGCCTAAATCTGCCTATTCACAACTTCCACCCATTGCTCCTAGTTCTGCCCAAGGCAGCCAACCAATGCAATTTCACAATCATGGCCTTAATACTGTGTAGCCAAGCCCCACCCTGATATTAGGGTAAGGCCATCCCACCAATCCAAAAAGCTTGGTCCAGCTGTATCATAGATGTCCAGTTTTGTGTCTTTTTTTTTATCTTCTTGGGGTGTACTTTACATGGACAGTTCACTGATAAGCAGCCTGCTTCATAACAAAGACAATCAAGTTAATTGTTCCAGCTAGCTATTTGGGGAACACAAAGAAAAAGAGGAGAAAAAAATTAATATTTTAGCCCATTTTTCAACCAACTTGGGCAACTTTGAAGTCTTTGTCCTTTTAGTTGTTCTAGGATAACAATAGCTACCATTTTTATAGTTTTTTAAGGCTTTTGAAGAGTTTTTCATATGTTAACCCATTCAACCCTCAAAGCAAACCTTTGAGCTAGATATTATTATCCCATTTTTCAAATCAAGAAATAGAGGCAAACCAAGATTAAATTACTTGCCCAGCGTTATGCAGATCCTAAGCATCTGAAGCCAGATTCAAATGCAAGTCTTCCAGACTCCAGGCTCACCACTCTAACTACTGTACCACCTAACCCATAAATCTGGAATTAGAACCTTAGAGTCCAAACATCTTCTTTTATAAATGAAAAAAAATGAAGTCCAGTGTGAGTTGCCCAAGGAAGCAGAGGTAGTTGTGTTGCGGGGTAGAGGTGAAAGAACTTGAGTCAAGAACAGGGAGTCAAGAAAAATGCTCTCCAGAATCATCAGGTCATAGCTCTTTTCTCTCACTCTCCTCCTCCTCCTCTTCCATGTTGGAATAGGATTAAGTACTTTTCCATCGCTCTGTTCTTCTGGGGAGATGGATTGTACCTTCCCCAGATATGGTCAATAGATGCTGCTGTTGTGTGGGTTGTGCTGTCCTTGTTTTGAGAAACCACGGCCAAATGAATCTGAGAGTTATCATCTGCATCTAGATCATACACTAGATGTTAGAATATTGTTAGGGAGGGAAGAAAGACTTTTTTTCCACCCACTCCTCCTCTTCCAGGATGTCACAGAATTCTTTGTTTCTCATCCTCAAACCAGCCAGTGAAAGTCCAATCCTCATTTAGCTGCTGCAGACTTCTGGGGACCCTCAGCTATTTGGGCCTGTCAAAGCTCCACACCTTGGGTCTGTTAGCATATTCAAGGAGCCCAGCCCAAGTCTAGTATAGTTTCAGTAGCCCCACCTCACCCAGCTCTAGTGTCATTTCTGGAAAGACTGATTTTAAGTTTTTATAGTCTATGACAATGTGGTTATCTAGGATCACATCCACATCCTTCATTTGTAACTATATTGCTGTGATTTTAACTGCCCCCTGCAATATCATTTCATCCCATGTTCCATTTTAGTGGAATCAATTAACCTTAGGTGGGTCATGCCAACGTTGTTTTATTAGATGGATACATAGAGACATAGATACATACTAGATGGATAGATGGATATTTGCTTTATTTACAAGATGAGGTTAAAGATAAAAAATAAAAATTTGGAGGAAAGCAAGGCAGACTAGAGAGAAAAGTAGATAGAAACAGGGATCTGTTGAGGGGAGGTGGAGAGAAAGCATCTGCTCAGTTCCTTCACTGTCAAGTCTGCCAAATTCTGCACTACATAGCAATCCTCATGCCACCATTAAGGCATCTCTTTCATTGCTGGGTCTGTACTGTTGCATCCAGTTGCCAGGCTTCCTAAGGCCAGGCAGTATTATGCTCATGGTCTTTTTTTCTCTCTCTCCTCTACAAGAAAATATCTTTAGGGGGCAGCTGGGTAGCTCAGTGCATTGAGAGCCAGGCCTAGAGATGGGAGGTCCTGGGTTCAAATCTGGCCTCAGACACTTCCCAGCTGTGTGACCCTGGGCAAGTCACTTGACCCCCATTGCCTACCCTTACCAATCTTCTGCCTTAGAACCAATACACAGTATTGACTCCAAGATGGAAGGTAAGGGTTTAAAAAAAAAAGAAAAAAAAAGAAAACATCTTTAACTCTATCACTAATCCTATCAGAACCCTGTTCACTTGTTCCTCTAAGGATATAACTGGCACTCTGATTAAAAATTAATAATAGTAATTGTATTTATATTTACATAGCACTTTAAAATTTGCAGAGTATTTCACTTATTATCTCATTTGACCCTTAGATCAGGTAGATGCTGTTATTATCCCCACTTTATTAATGAAGAAACTAAGGGTGAAATAAGTTAGATGACTTATACAGGGTCACATAACTAGTAAGTGTCTTGAGCAAGATTCAAATTCAGGTCTTCTTGTCTCCAAGTCACTTTAGTCATTTGGTACCCAACAGCCTCAACATGCTAGCTGATGAATAATAATGATGATGATAGTGCACATATTTACATCAGCCTTTTTAAGGTTTTGAAAGTATTTTGTCCATATCACTTCATTTGATCTTCACAAGAACACTGTGAGGTTGATGCTATTATTATGCCCATTTTCTAGATGAGAAAACTGAGGTTGAGAAAAGTTAAGTGGCTTACCTAAGGTCACATAGCTAATAAGTGTCTCAGGCAGTACAACAACCCAAGACTTCTTGAATCCAAGTCAAAGACTTTATCAACTGTACCATGAGATTAAAACCAAGCAAAACAAAATAAAACACCATCCCAGAACTCACACATCAAATGAGTATGTCCCTTTCAAAGTCACCTTGGGAAACTTTACACTTACTCTGCTTACACTGCTGCCACTACACAAAGTATTTTTGGAATTTCTCTCTTGGAACAGCCTTCAGAGACAGTTTTCCAGTAGACAAAAAGGCCAGGGACATTACTTTATAGGCACACTCCATTTTTTAAAATGTATGTATTTATTCATTACCCCTCAAAAAGTATTCCCTGGCGTGGTCAACCACCTGACTCACCAGGCTTGCTTCCAAATGGCTTTTGGCTATTTCCAAAATTCAAATCCACCCTTAAAGGATCAAGATTTGCCGCCATTGAGGGTATTTAAAAGAATGTGTCATCAGCTTGGAAGGCAGTTCCCAAAAAGGAGTTCCAGAAATACTGGGAGCAATGGTAGCATTATTGGCTTAAGTATTTAGGCTCCCAAAGTGGCCCTTTGAGGGAACAAGTCTCCTTTGAATGGATTAGCTTTGGTATATGTTTTAAACCGCCAATCAAATTATCTTAAAGTCACACCTAATATTAATAGGATAGGCCTACAGAGAGGACAGTCAGTGCTCCCAGGATACTCCTTTAACTTCCAAAGTCACATGTTCTTTCCTAAGGTAACATGTCTACTTTAAATGTAGGCTTTGAAAGAGAGCAATAGGGTACAGATAGGTGGCTCAGTGAATGGAGAGGCAAGCCCATAGATGGAAGGGTTCAAATGTGGTTTCAGATACTCCATAAATGTGTGAACCTGGGCAAGTCACTTAAACCCCATTGCCTAGTCCTTACCACACATGATTTATTCTAAGATAGAAGAGAAAAGGAAGGAAGGAAGGAAGGAAGGAAGGAAGGAAAGAAGGAAGGAGAGGGAGAGAAAGGGAGGAAGGAAGGAAGAAGGGGAAAAGAAAGGAAGGAAAGGGAGGGAGGGAGAGAGGAAAGGAGAAAAAGAAAGAAAGAAAGAAAGAAAGAAAGAAAGAAAGAAAGAAAGAAAGAAAGAAAGAAAGAAAGAAACAGAAGGAAGGAAGGAAGGAAGGAAGAAAACCCAAAAACTATGAACCCTGGAAAGAAAAATGACTCAACCTTTCTGTTTTTATGTTGTCTATGTTGGCAGATGCAGTGATAAGTAGCTGGAAATATTCATGCCAATCTTTGCATCAGAAGAGCAGTTTGTTGTTGTTGTTGTTGTTGTTGTTGTTGTTTTGCAGGGTATTTCAATCTTTGTCTAACACCAGCAGCTTAGTTTTTGAGAATTACCATCAAACAATGGAGGGCATCATTTATTATGTGAACCAGCGTCAGACTCAAAGAAATAGCTTGTTTAGAGCTGAGGTGTCAAACACTTAGCCCACAACACTTCTGAGTGAGACCAGGACCAAATTAAAATGTATTTGGGAAAATAGTAAACTAAATAAAAACAAAACGAAGCATAGATAACATATTTTAAAACTAAGTCAACTTTCAGCCCATAGTGATCCTTATGTATGGATCAGTGGACCCCTTTCCCTCAGCACTTCTTGGTTTAAAGCAGTGGTTCCCAAACTTTTTTGACCTACCGCCCCCTTTCCAGAAAAAATATTACTTTAGCGCCCCCTG
>NC_058131.1:578959523-578995420 GCF_016433145.1 Gracilinanus agilis
TGTTAGGAATAGGTGTGTCCCCTGCCCATTCTGCCCCATGATTGCGGGAAAGGGCTTCTCTCCATTGAAGCTCTGTTCACTGTACACCTGACCAAGGGTAAGGGAGCCCCAAATTTAAATGCATGCCACTAGTGTCAGGTATGTGGTAGTGAACAATGGCCTACGGGGATAGTTTGCCCTTGATCTTTTTGATGGTGGGTTGTTAAGGTTTCCACAGAGATGGCAGAGTGGGCTTTCTTTAATTCTCACCCATGTAGAAAGAAGAGAGGCCGACTGTAGACTCTTACTGTCCATTTCTTTCCCATGCTCAATAATCTGTGTGCTCATCCATGGCTCTGATGTGAGGGAAAGCATCCCATTTGAGTGGTATTTGAAGCTGAAATGACATGGCTTTATTTAGGCTGTTGTCAACGTTACTGTGTATAGTGAAGTCATTCCTTGGCAGGTGTCCTTTTGCCCGTCAAAGGGAGACTCAAGAGTCATGGGGCAAGGGGATCATTGCGCCGAAAAAAATGAGGAGCTTGGGATAACTCGAGGTTCATAATAGGGAAGTGACTCTGCTGGAAGTAATGATTCATCATTTGAGATGTACTCACGACTGGAACTATGTGTGTCTCACGATTTTCATGATCAAAGAAAAACTGGTATATGGAAAAACTCTAATTAGAAAGTTTATTTTTCTTGATTATTTGGTACTAAAGGGAGATAACGTAAAACTTAAGAAAATAAATCTCCTCTTAAATCTATGTATGTCTGCATGTATATGTGTGTGTGTTACTGCTAAAGATAGAACAGTGGCTAATGTCTATATCAGGAAAGAACAATTGGTAAATTTATATTTAGAGTTCTGTTTATATATATATATATATATATATATATATATATATATATACACACACACACACACATATATATACTGTTCCCTGAAGTATTAACATTTTTAAAAAAATTTAAATTACACCCTATGCTTCAATAATAAATACATGAAAATATTAGCTAGGCTTGATTCTTCGTTGTGAAATATGATGTTTATGACTTAAACACATAAGATATGGCTTAAAAGGACAGTTATTCATAACTTATGAAACCATTCTCATTATTTTATAGTTACACCCATTCTACAGAACTTCAGACATATTTTCATTTATTCCTGAGTACTTATAAGCTGAACTGAACTAGAACATCAAGCAATCAAGTTTGCTTCAAAAAAAAAAAAGTATTTTGGGAGCAAAATAAAAAGTAAACAAACTCTAATTTGTTAATTTGCTAACTATTGTTCCCTACTATAAGCACTGGTAAATGCTTGGTTTTTCACTAAAATAAGACATGAGTACTGTGAGAGAGCCAGAGAAGTAAATCAAATGTGAGGAGGTTTGGGAAGAGATGGGAAACCCTTTATTTGAAGTAGATTTTCCCCTCAGGAGTTTTATACACACACACACACACACACACACACACACACACACACACACACACACACATTTTCCAGGCTAAAAGTCAGAAGATTTCATTCATTTTGTATATTTTCACATAATTTCTAAAGGCAGGGAACAGATACTCATGTTGTTAGTTTTGAGAAACAAAGAGGATGAGACTTTTGGGTTTTTTTGTTGTTATTTGAGAGGGGCTATTTAGGGTATAATAAATGGCTATTTGAAGAAATTATTGAATACTCTTGATTGTTCTACTACCACAGCTTTTCATTTCCTTAAAGACTTAAAAGAAATGGACAAATATGTTGTATGAACTATAGTAAAAGGATATTCTTCCATGATCTTGCTACTTTGAGAGAGATTTGTTAAGCCATTCCATATACAGTATCTTCTCTGACAACTATCTAGAAAAGGGGTATAACTGGTTCCAAAAGGACGAAAGAAAAAGTGGAGAATGAAGAATGAGTTCTATCTTAGCCCAAGTTTTCATAGTTGGTTATAAGTGGATGGTGTTTAGAATATGGGGATAAGGAGGAGGGTTCTAACCAAACCAGAGTTCTAATTCAAGGCATAAATTAATGCTTACCTGAACAGGTGACATTATCCAAATGATAAATTACTATAGGCACAGGTCATTGTATTCATAAGGGTGATTTATGACCCAGGTTTGGAGATGAACATGGAAAGAGATATTTAAATGTAACCATTTGAAATAAAAGTTACTCAATTTGGCACTACATTTAAGGAATTGAGGTGTTTCTTCCCCTTGTCATATTCATTAAAACAGATTAGCTCGGCTTTTTAATTTTTAAGTAGGCAATTAAAAAGCCAAATGTATGTTATAAATAAGACAGCTAATGTGTATGTGGTCTCTTCCTTTTTCCTTTATTTAAAAACATGTAAACACAAGCAACACTAAATGAAACCCCAGTAATCTGTACATGCTCTCTTTACAGAGGTTTGTTCAAATTATTGTAACATTTGGAGGCTCAGTAAAGAAAAGAAACTTCTAATGATTTTTCTGCCTCATTGAAACCCTAGAATATCCTGGAAAACACAAAGATGGCGTGTCAACAACAGATTAATTAATATGATTTCAAAATATAAGGGGAGGGGAAACAGTAGGCTGACAGATTCATAAAATTAGAATTGATTTGTCTTTGGCATTATGTAGTTTTTCCTTCTGAACATGAGAAGTTATTGAGAATTAATGTAAGATAGCAAAAAGAGGGCCATCCTTGGACTAAGGAGAGAATGTAGATTTGAATCCCACCTTTTACATTAACTATCTGATCAAGGGTAAGTGCCTCAATGACTCTTAATTTCCTCACTTTTAAAACCAGGAGAAACCTACTTGTAGTACCTACACACACCACAAACCTTTTTGAGGTTTGAATGATGATAGATTTAAAAGGCCTTGCAATACTTAACATCATATAAAAATTCTAGCTATTTTTAATGACCATCTTTTGGAGTACATTCTCTCTCATTTATTAAGTACATAAAAGAATAAAAGAGAAAGGTAGCAGAATTCTCACCCAACCAAAGAAAGAGGAAAGAGGAACTAGATCTTTCACTGGAATGTCTCTAGAGAAAAGTATGAAAGAAAAAAAAAGGTTTTCTCCTCAACTCTTAGTGAGTCAACTCTCCTGTATGTTCTTGGCAACAGCAGAGCCAAAATTAAAATAAAAATGAAAAACACACTCTTAGGAGAGCTTTGAAGCAAGAGGGATTATAAAACCATTGATCTGGACTTGACGACTCTTCTTCCTTGCATTAGACTTGCCAAATAACTCCTGCAAAACTGTGATCCTTTTACCTGTTATTTTGATTACAGTTTAGTTTTGAATCAACATAAATAAAAATGCCTCAGTATTTGTTAGGTTTAAAGTATTGGGTCACTTTTATGTAGGACTTCTAAAGATGAAATAGTCTTCCAGTTCTAAAGAAATTAATCTCTAATGGTGGGATTTCCAAAAGGGATGGGGTGTATTTTTCAGAGGGGTGTGAAAGACTTTTTACAAATGACAAAATGAGAACAGTAGCCTATTCCTAAGTGTAGCCTTGGCTAAAATCAGGGCATTTGTGGGCAATTAGTTTCCATTTTATAATTTTATTATAATACATTAATCAAGAGTGGGTTGGAACCAGCTCTTTATCAGTTCTGGAGAGCTGATTCTTAAATTTTCAGTGAGAACAGCTGGGTAGCACATGGGATAGAGTGCCAAACCTATCAAGTCAAGAAGACTTGAGTTCAAATTCAACCCCCAACACTAGCTATGTGGCCCTGTTTGCCTCAGTTTCCTCATCTGTCCAACGATCCAGAGAAGGAAATGTCAAACCATCCCTGTATCTTTGCCAAGAAAATCTCAAATTGGATCATGAAGAATCATATATGACTGAAATGAATGAACAACACCACAAATTTATACCCGGAAATTGGCAAATCAAGGTTTGATTCATTATTTGATTGATTGTCTAGAAAATGATAAAGAAAATATTAGTTTTGCGTATTAAACTTATAATTGTGTCTTGCCTACATATTTTTTCAGAGAGTCAGTTGTCAAACATTTACCAGCATACCCATGATTAAGATCGCCCATAAAAATGAAGAGACTTCCAAACAAGACTTGGGTTTTTTAAATTTGTCATTTTGGCAGTGAGGCTGGGAACATTTTTTTCAGAATGTTTTAAATGGGAAAACAATGTTGGTATGGGAAAAGGTACAGTTTCAAGATGGCATTTCTCTGTTTCTGATTCCCCAGGTCATATTCACCTCCAAAAACACATAAGTCACCGAAACTTTTCTTTCTTTTCATAGGGTGTTTCTTTATCTAATACAAAGCAGCAATGGCGTTCTGCCCTTATATAACGTTCTTTACTTTAAGCCCTACAGGCAGGGTAGGGTCTGAATGCTAAAGTATAGGACACTGCTTAGGATAATACTTTGTGCTGCTATGGTACTTTGCTGATCCTTCTTCATTCAAAGCTCCCAGAACATTATCTAGAGGCAATATGATTAATCTTTCTTTTTTTTCTTTCTTTTTTTTTTTTAAGGGAAGGAGGGAGGGAATGAAGTAGAAGCTGTTGGCTTGGATTGCCCTGACTGCTCATACAATGAGAGTAAGCCAAGCCTGTATTTGAATTCCAAGCACCTAGCTTAATGGGCTGTGTCTTAGATAATCTTCCTCTTAATGATTAAAAGAGATAGTGTCTTAGTTGAAAACCTTGAAACCTTCAATTCACCCAAAGTTTACAGATTTGACACTTTCCACCAGACCCCTTGGCTCAGGAAGCGCTGCACTGGAGAAGTAGATCAGATGTAGCAAAAGTCTGGCCAATGAGGGTCCAGTTCTCAGAAAAAACCCAGGAAGTTCTGCCTTCTGCCAGTCCAGCATATGGCTAACCAGCTTCCAGAAATCCATGATGGAGGTTCCTCAAGCTCCACTTGGATAGACAGCAGACAAGAGTCTCCTGGGAATTCTGTAGTGACTAGACTATTATTGGCTAGAGTTTCTTTCTGCTTTACTTCTCCTACCCCTAAACATAGAAGAAAATAAAAATAGTAACTCTCCTTTCTATAATATGTTAAGTTTGCAAAGAACTTTCCTCATTGTAAAGCTGGGAGACAGGAAGTACAGATGAGGAAACCAAGGCTGAGAGTGGCTAAACAACTTTGGGGTCATTTGGCTGGAAAGTGTTGGATATCATATCTGAACTTCAGGTCTTTTAAGCCCTAGGATCAGGACTTCTGTTCAGTCATTGTGACCAAGACAAATTCTCAGAGTTGGGGGGGGACCACAGGAGCCACCCTACCCCAGTGCCTAAACAGGTATCACTCCTCTAATATCTTGTACAATGGAAAAGACACTGGTTCAGAAATAGGAAGGCCTGGATTGAATTCTGCCTCTGCCCTTTTCTGTGTATCCTTGAGCAATTTGCTTACTCTCTTGGATTCATCTATGAAATGAAGGGATTTCCTCATCTGTGAAATGAAGGGGTTGAACTCAATGACCTCTGAGGGCCAGATCTATGATTTGATAATTCCTTTTGCTTCAGCGCTAAATCCTACGAGTTTAGTTTGGGTTTTTCTGTTTAATTTTGGCCCTACTGTTGCCAAGAACATACAGAGAGAGTTGACTCATTAACTAGAGCTGGAGAGATATCAACCAACTTGAAGCTGTTAGTCTCGAATGCTATTAATTTTGTGATAAATGAGAAAATTCCACCTTACCTGATTCTTAGAGGGTTCTAGGAAGAAAATGTCACAATTTGTGGCAGTAATAGCCTATTTCTTGTCCCAAGGCTTCCCCAGTCATTCTTGAAATTGGCTGGCCATTTTACAGGTAGAATGGGAATATTTTCCATGGGGTATGATTTGAGAAAACCAATCCAACCCAACAAGCATTTATTAAGTGTCTTCTATTTGCAAGATATTAGATACTGAGGATGCCCAAACAAAAACAATTCTGCTTGGAATATGCAACATGTAAATAGAGAAGTGAATTCATGGAAACTTAAAGAGGAAGGGAGTATTTACAGCTCAAATGATCCATCAGTAAGAAGATCCCACATGCACTGCAGCTTTGAAAAAACTAAGGATTCCAAGTTGGAGCCCTTCTGGCTCTGTCTTATCATGACTCTACTCTTCCACACTCCTTACAGATAAATCAAGAGGAGAAGGACTAGGACTATTTCTCTTTTTGAAAATGATTCGTCTTGCACAGAAATGCCTAGTATTCTACTGGTCTCCTTCCCAATCCAACTTTCCAAATATATTTGTTCCCTACTAGCCTATAAGGTCTGCATGAGATGCCACTATGACAAATTTAACCCTTTGGAGAAAGGCATTACCTTTCTCCAAATGCAAATACCCAATATTCTTATTATTTTATTCTATTTTTATTTATTATTTATTAGATTTTATTATTATATTTATATAATTATGTTCTAATTTTATTATTATTATATTATTATTAAATGAAAATACCCAATATTCTTGGGAAAGAGGATACGTAATGCCATCATTAGTCATTAAGACCTTATTGTGACTTCTTAAAGATACTTTCCAGGATGTTGGCTAGTTAAGAGCATCTTTTGACAGAGTAAATAGAGAGAGTTTCTAAGCCACGTATTATTTAAACAGGGTTCTTAGTTGGAGCCAAAACAGTCAAAGGAACAAAATGAAAATGTTTGGCAGATATGTTGTGTGTGTGTATATATATATATATACATATATATATATGTATATATATATATATATAGCACTAAGGAAGAGAAGGGCACTTGAAGAGATTGTTTTGTTTTTTTTCCCACAGGAACAGGTAATACTTTTATTTATTACTGTGCAAGTAAAAGTTGGCTATTCAGAACCCAAGTCAATCTGGATAGTTGAATTTTCTAGATATCTGAGGGCTTACACCTATAATTATGTATTTAAAAATATTTCCACCTCAATGGAGGTTTTTCTAAAATGTACTGCACATTTTTTGTCTTCTTAAAAAGGGGACATATTTATTGATGTATTTAGGTCTTATGATTTCATCAGAATGGGAATAAACTTGGAAACTTTTCCCACTAACATAGATAAAAAATTCCTCTATATTTAATTGTTTCAGAGCTACTTGGAGAAATCAGTCTATCAATCAATATTTATTAAGCATCTACTACATACTTAGGCACTATGCTAAGCATTAAGGTACAAAAAGAGGCAAAAGACAGTCCTTGCTGTCAAGGGACTTACAATCTAATGAGGGAGATGGCATGGTAACAAATATATACAAAGTGAGCTATATACAGGATAAAAAGGGAATAAGGCACTAGAATTAAAAGGGTTGGGGAAGGCTTCCTGGAGAAGGTGGGGTCTTATTTGGAACTTAAAGAGAGCCAGGGAGGTCCCTTATCAGAGCAGAGGAGAGACAATATTCTAAACATGGAGGGTGGTCAGAAAAAATGCTCAGAACTGAGAAATGGTATATCTTGTTCATAGAATAACCAGGACAACAGTGTCACTTGATTGAAGGTTATATGTCAGGAAATAAAGTATAAGAAGATGGTAGGAGACCAGGAGATAAAAGACACTGAATGCCAAACAAATTCCCAAGTTAAAAGGAAGCCACTGGAGTTTACTGAGTTGGGGAGGAAGGGGGCATTCCATGATCCAACCTATTCTTCAGGGCACTGAAATTATCTAATCTATGAATGGCAGCAAAGCTAGTATAGGTCAGAAGTATAACTTGAATTCAGCTCCCTGACCCCAGAGCTATCCATTATCCAATTTTTCCTTCTTAAGGAGGAGAGAAAATTTTGGGTTATTCTAAATGACCAAAAGTTATTATGACTACCAGTTCTTTTTAACTTGGCTATCCTTAAAAGCTGCACTTTAGCTATTTGCCTGCCTGTACTCCAAAATTTTCCCAAATTTCCATATTTTTTACAGACTTGGTGCTTTCTTTTTATAATGTTTTCATATTATCAAAAGATTTAACACTTGTAAAGCACTTTGCAGACCTTAAAGTGTTCTATAAATACTAGCTATTATTATATTATTAATGTCAGTATTATAGCGAACATGAAGAGTGTGAGAAATTCTCTGAGGCACTCCTTCGGTGCTGGGGTTGTATGCTCAATTGAGAAGAGATTGATTGAACCACCAGTGGGAAGGGGGTGGGTACTAGTGGAGCTTTGATTATCTTTGAGATAGAAGCCATAGGGAAAGGCAACTAGGTAGCACAGTGGGTAGAGTGCCAGGACTAGAGCTGGGAGGACCTGGGTTCAAATGTGGCCTCAGACACTTCCTAGCTATGTGACCCTAGGAGTCACTTAACCTGGATTGCCTAGCCCTTGCCATTCTTCTGTCTTAGAATCAATGCCAAGAGGAGAAGCTAAGTGGCTCAGTGGATAGAGAGCCAGTCCTGGAGACAGGATGTCTTAGGTTCCAATCTGGCTTTAGTCATTTCCTAGCTGTGAGACCCTGTCACTTAACCTGGATTGACTAGCCCTTGCCACTTTTCTGTCTTAAAATTAATGCCAACAGGGACAACAAAGTTCTTCAGTGGATAGAGAACCAGTCCTGGAGACAGAACATCATAAGTTCAAATCTAGATTTAGTCATTTCTTTTTTTTTTAAGGTCTTTTTTAAAAAATGTATTCATTTATTTAGAATATTTTTTCCATGGTTATATGCTTCATAATTTTTCCCACCCCTCTTCCCTTCCCCCTCCAGGAGCTGATAAGCAATTCCACTGAGTTATACATGCATCATTATTCAAAACCTATTTCTATTCATATTTGCAATAGAGTGATCTTTTAATGGCTTTAGTTATTTCCTAGTCTTGTGACCCTGGGCAAGTCATTTAACTCAAATTGCCTAGACCTCACTGCTCTTCTACCTTGGAACCAATAATATTGATTAAAAAAAAAAAGAATTAATACAAAGACAGAAAAGAGTGAGTTTGTTTTTGTTTTTTAAACTTTGGGGAAATGGTCTGGGCCTGTGTTTTCATTGGTATAGGCAACAACTCTCCAACAGAAATGTCTGAGGTGGATTTGAATTTAGGTCTTATAGATCAGCAATCTACAAGCATATATTCAAGCACCCACAGTGTGTCAGCCATAGTGCTAGATTTTTGAGATACTAAGCCAAAAATTCCTCAGTCCCTGCCTACAAGGAGCTTATACTCTATCAAAGGGAAATAATATGCACACATCCAAACATAAAGGATCACCCTCCATGGTGGGGTTTCCTCCCACAGAAGTTAAGGTAATTATAGACTCAAACATGTAAACAAATTCTTAGTCAATTTGAGAGAAGGAAGGTTCTTACTTAAGGATATATTTTTTTAAGTGTACAAAATAAATTCTGTAGCTGTATATCATTTTCTCTTGGTTCTACTCATTTTAATTTTCACAATTTCAGGGTGGTCTTTCCACGTTTGTTTGTTTCTTAGTTAATCTGCATTGGTACAGGAGGTTTCCACACTGGAAGGTGAGACTATTGATAAAATCACAAGTTTGGTTCCTCTTTCCCCTACCCCCCTCCCCCTACAAAAATGCAGGCGGATAGCTAAATTCTTCTGATCTCTTTATCCATCAATGTGTGGGCTCACTGTTTTCCCACTATCCCTTAGTGTCCTTGGCTGGACCAGTAAGAGTTAACGTCTCATGCGCAGGGTGTGAGAAACCTTACATAACTCGTTCAGTCTCATCTCATGGGTATTTTTATGTACACTCTGCCAGAACTCATTTCACGGTTTTAAAACAAGTTGTGGTACCAAAAGAATTCATAATGAACAGCCACAAGATATGATTGTTTCCCATTTTCAAGGAAAAACCTGTAGCTCCCCAGGACTTATTAAGAATCATTTCTTAATTAAGCCCACAACGCTGGCCTGAAAGAAAGAACGCTTGCTGCTGGTGCCGCCCTCAAAGATACGTATAAATAGCTGTGCAGAAAGTTCACTTTTCTTAAGAGCCTTGGAGGTTTTCCTCCATCCCTCTCCTTCCCCTTCCTCCCTCTCTGGATTCTTTAACTGTCTTTCCCTTGAAGTCATTTTACTCATTCAAAGACACTAAAGAGTCTGTAGTCTCTAGCCCAGCCTCATCCTATCCATGTTGCCTTTGTCTTGCCTCAGAAAGGAAAATGAGGCAGGGCTATATTTTGGTACTAATAAAGGGGTCTGCTCTGAGAAGAACAAGAACTCTCAAGCTGGCTAGATCTGCACTTGCTCCCTTGAAGTTTGAGATATTTTTTTAGAAATACCGGATCTGGAGTTAGAAAGAACCTAAGGGTCATAGATTAAAAGTTGAAACCAATCTCAAAAGTCATTTAGTGGTGGCTCAGTAGACTGAGAACCAAGCCCAGAAATGGGAAATTCTGGGTTCAGATCCAACCTCAAACACTTCTTTCTGTCTATGGGCAAGTCATTTAAACCCCATTGCCTAGTTCTTACCACTCTTCTGCCTTAGACTGATAAACAGTATTGTTTCTAAGATGGAAAGTAAGGATTTAAAAAAAAAAAGTCATAGAAGAGAGTTTATGCACAGAAATTTTTTCTCCAGTCCAGATTTTTCTTACCACAAAAGAAATACCCCTTTTTTCCCCCTGGTTCCTAGCTTAATACTCTTCTCAATACAACATACAGCTATCCTATGGACAACTAGGAGACATAGTAATTAAAGCCCTGGAGTTGGAAAGAAGGCTGACCTGAATTCAAATCCAACCTTAGGCATTTACTAGCTGTGTGTTCCTGAGAAAATCATTTAATCTCTTTCAGCCTCATTTTCTTCACTGGAGATAATAATAGAACTTACCTTACGGGACAGGATTATTGTGAAAATCAAATGAGACAAAATATCTAAACTGTTTGAAAAGCTTTAAAGCACTACCTAAGTGCTAAATGCTAACCAAGGATATATACATTCTCTTGTTTTCCTTTCTCAGTCTGCAAAGATCAGGCAGGAGGCAGGGAAGATGAGAAACCAGGGAGGTGTGAGGATGGTGGGGCAGAGTCAAAAGGAAGGGAAAGGAATGGGCACTACAGGGGGAGAAGAGTTACTTCCCAGATAGGAAGGAAATAGGAGAGCTGATGCTTAGAACTATACTGGCATCCATTTGTTGGCCCAGATCCTACTATCACCAAAGCAAAACAATATTCATGCCATGATATATTACCAGGTTTCTTAAATTATTAAAGTTCTCTGGGAAATGTTCTCCGATCTTCTTGTTTGGTAATGATTGTCCCCCTTCAGACTTCACATTACACCCTGTTTGATAACTTTCCAATGCATTTATCACATAATATTACATATTAAAACAAACTATAATGGAATCTTTCCCTTACACTTAATCGTAATTTATTTGAAAGTAGAGACTTTGTCCTGTCTACACTAGTACTCTGCTTTCAATAGACTTTTCAGTAGACTTTCAATAAATGTTAATAGATTCAACTTGATTTAAGGGGCTTGGTCTTCTCGCATCTTCCCAGGGTTCTAGTATATATTGTTGCTGTCATTCAGTCATTCTGGGGTTTTTTGGGTAGAAGAGTATCTTTATTTTTTTCTGGGCTATATATGTATTATGCAAAACATATTTTCATATCGTTCATTTTTGTAAGTGAATAATTATATAAAACCAATACCCCAAAACAAAAGCCCAAATAAACAAGTAAGAAATTGAATGCTTTCATATGCATTCCATGTTCAGTCATTATTAAAATTATGTCTAACTCTAAATGACACAATCTGGGGTTTTCTTGAAAGAGATAGTAGAGTGCTATTTCCTTTTCCAGTTCATTTTACAGATGAGGAAACTGAGTCAAACAGGGTTAAATGACTTACTCAGGGTCACAGAGCTAGTAAGTGTCTGAAGTCAGATCTGAACTCACAAAGATATATCTTCCTGACTCTACTTTATAAATGTTTGCTGACCTGCTGACCAGTTCCTCCTGGCTGGGCACTTAAAATCTAAATAGCCAATGAGTCTTCAGCATTCAGTGAGAAATAAGGGGCTCTTTAGAGATTTGCCCATCATTTACCAAACAAATGACTAAAAATCAAAACTGAAAGTAGAAGCCATATATGAATGTATATGTGTTGCATGTATATAACGAGATATAGTGTGTAGATATGCATACATATCTTCTACTGGTTTCTACTTCCTGATTTGATTTTAGTGACCACACACATTCAGCTGTTTAGGGAGAGAATGTCCCCAAACTCTCAATGTAGTTTTAAACTCTTAAAGCCTATAGGTTAAAATTTCACTAAGATTTTTGGGCAATTCTATATGAATGTGAATATTTCCCTATTTCCTGGTTTAATCCATACATACACATATGTATATAATCAAGCTATATATTTGGGGGTAGAATTTGGTTTCATGGGAAAAAGCCTAAAGCCAGTTTTTGTTTTGCTGAGGTTTTTTACCAGTGTCAAATGCCGGAGAACTTGGGCATTGCCGTTGTTCAGCTGTTTTAGTCACATCTGATTCCTCTTGACCCTAGGTGGAATTTTCTTGGCAGAGATATTAGAGTAGTTTGCCTTTCCCAGCTCATTTTACAGATGAGGCAGAGTTAAGTGACTTGCCCAGGGTCATACAACTAGTAAGTGTCTGAGGTCAGAGTTGAACTCATGACTCCGGGAATCAGCACTCTAGCCAGTGTTCCACCTGGCACCAAATAAGAACAATCAGCTTGAAGGGTTACCATCTTATAGTCTTTCTTCCCCAAGTCACCCATCCTCACCACCCACAGAAAGAACTCGGTTGTGTTTTCAGTTCTCCCATGGGGTGGATCACAGGGAGTGGGGTGGAGTCTTTTGGCACTTGATAGAGTGAGTCCCAGTGCTGTAATGCCCAAGTAATGAATCTTTATAGGCGTCAAGCCTGAAAGAATTAAGTTTCCATGAACTCTCCATAGAAATTAGTAAGGGACAGGCAGGGACAAGGGGTAACATTTCTGCCCCATAGAGCCCACACTTTGGTCTATAAAGAAACTCTTCTATTAGATAAATGAAGGGAATTTTTTTTTTAAAGCAGCATTTATTTGGTTGAAAGCATGAAAGAGTCAAGACAAAGTTCCAAGACTGAGCTGCTTTTGAACACAGACATCAAGAACGTAGATGGAAGGTCTAAGGAATGTTCTGAGCAAGAAGGGGAGGGGAAAGGAGAGAAGGAAGGTCAGATCCTTTTCTCCAAATCTAATTAACTCTAGACTTTTTCACAGTCTGAATAAAAGCGTTCTTCTTTGACGGCTGGTGACTAATGGCTCAGAACATTCTGGTATCTTTTTTTGAAAATAAACCAGGTTCTGTGCTCAGATACCTGCATGTGGCCCGCATGGGCTGGACTTCAGTGGTTCAGTTGTCTTTGACTTCAGGGAGAGCCGAATAACGGGAGGGCAGGCTTCGAGCTCTCTGGGTATTTACCCCAGAATCTTGATTGTGGGCCTTTTGTTTTTCTTTCTCATTTTTTCAAAGGGCAGCATAATATTAAGTGCAATGTTCCTAAGCTGCCTGTTTTAGAATCTGTCCAAGGTGTAGTTTAAAAATATAAACAGTGTGTGCACTGCCTTCCATACACTCCAGGTAAGGAGGGAGAGAGAATCTATTAACGAGGCGAATCTAAACTAGGATGTGTGTGTAGGAGGCAGGCAAGGAGAAAGACTGCAATGGAGTAAGCAGAAAATTATTCAGCACTTCTCCGCTCTATTCATTAAAGCAATGGTGTTAGGCACTGAAATTTTCTGTTTCAGTCAGACCTTTATTTCATTTATGTCAGTATTTGTAAATAATTATCTTAACGTGACATTTTAAGTAGACTTGTTTTCAAACAGAGTGCTATGCACAATGACTGCTTTCTGAAAAATAATGAACACACAGCATTCAGTGAAACGATTGACTTCTTTTTTTCCATTTACCTTCCTAAGGCATCGCATGTTTTCCTTGAAAAGAAATTGCCTTTGAGGGGCCCATATTGTTCGGCTGCCTTTTGGCCACCTCATCAAGGCTGCTGGGAAATCTCCCAGGCTTCCCCTAGCAGAGTTGGATTCTCAGAAAGCAGGTTTAGCATCCTATGGTACAGAACGTCACAAAATCACTCTTAATCTACAAGGGTCAAGAAGGTCCCGCCGTTGAAGGGAAAGAAAACATCTTCAAAAGGTCACAGAGCATTTTGGCTGTGAAATCCCCAGGAGCGACCTTCCAGGAATATGGTAGCCAGTAAGCCTTGAGGTCTAGCAAGGCCCAAGTCCATCTTTGAAGCAAATCACTGGAAAACTCTTTGAAGTCTCAGCCATCCTCCCCCCAGTGAAAAACGAAAGCGCTGAATATTTAACAGTTCCAGTCCTTGGGGGTTCCCAGCTTACTCACTCTCTGGTTCTCAGAGAGACACCACTTGTGCAATGAACTTTTGTACTTTTCAAAGTGGGTAATCCTATTTGATTTTAAAGCAGTTCGTTAGTGTTTAAAATGGCTTAAAAGTTCAAACAAACAATATCCGAAAATTAAGAATCAGAACTACAGCCTAAAAAACAGTCTTCCTATACACACATATTCCTCTACATTATTCCTGTTACACGTTGGAAAGAAGGAACAAAGGGACAAGCATTTACGATGCACCTACTATGTGCCAAGCACTGTGCTATGTATTTTACAATTATTTCCACATTTGATTCTTACCACAAACCATGTGAGGTAGGTACTATTATTATCCCTATTTTACAAGTGAGGAAAGTGAGGCAGGCGGACACACAGTGAGTGTCTGAGTCAGGGTTTGAACTCATGTCTTCCTTACTCCAAGACTCAGTGCTCTAGTGTACTAGTTGAAATCGATATGGTCCCAAAAGAGAGATTCTCCACACCCTCTCCCCTCTTTTTTGAAATGCTAAAAATATATGGAAATTTCAGAGAATCTGAAACTCTCTCTTACCCCTTAGGTGATTATGTGAACTCTCTGGCCACTGAGAAAGGTGCTACGCAGGCTAAAAGGATAATAGTGGTGGTAATGGTGTGGAGTTTTTAATGTAATATCACCCTTACCTTTTGTCTTATAGTTGATATTACATATTGGTTCCAAGGCAAAAGAGCAGGAAGAGCTAGACAATTGGAGTTAAGTAAATTGCCCAGGGTCACACAGCTAGGAAGTGTGTGAGGCCAAAGTTGAACCCAGGATCTCCCATCTCCAGGCTTCTACCCACTGATAGCCACCGGTGATGATTTGTTTTTAAGGAAAGTAAACGAAGTGAGAGGGAGGAGAAGAAGGGAAAGAAGATGGAGCAGAGGGAAGGTGGGTTTAAGCCAAAGAAGAACCTTGCTAGCATAGTCTCACATTTGAATAGGATCCCACTTTTGTTGTTCTCTTGTCAAAAGAAATGATTAAAGGGGACAACTAGATGGCTCAGTGGACAGAGACAGGAGGTCCTGGGTCAAATCTGGCCTCAAATACTTCCAAGCTGTTTGACCCTAGGCAAGTCACTTAACTCCCATTGCTTGGACCTACACAATATTGATTCTAAGACAGAAGGTAAGAGTTTAAACATGACTGGGGATGTAGACTCGAAACTACCACACCAATGCAACCACCAACAATTTGGAAATAGGTCTGGATCAATGACACATGATAAAACCAGTGGAAATGTGCGTCGGCCATAGGTGAGGGGGTGCGGGGGGTGAAGGGGAAAGTAGGAGCATGAATCATGTAACCATGTTAAAAACGAATATTAATAAATGTTTAAAAAAAAAGAAAATAAAGAAAAATTATAAAGTTTGACCTAAGGAAAAATGTGAATGTTACCTGAGCTGAATTTACCATCCAGATTAAAAAAGAAGAATCCCTCAGATTTATATTTTTCAAAGCACTTGTAATACTCATTAGACCCTCTCAAACCCCTGTGAAATAGGTAGGATGGGGATGGTTATTCTCAGTTTTATGAATGAGGAAACTAAGGTTGAAGACGGGACTTATATAGGGTCATATAACTGGTTAGCAGAGCCAGGAATAAAACCCCTGTCTCCTGTTCTTTTTCACTATTTCATTGTTTCTAATGGAGCCCAGCTAGTGTACCTACACAAATTTCTTTGTATGACCCGACCAAAAAAAAAGGAGAAGAAGAAGAAGAAAAGAAAAAGAAGAAAAAAATTCCCAACCAGCCTTCGGGTGCCCTTTATGACCTAAGAAAAGGTTACCAAGGCGCCTCTGGTATCTCTGAGATAGAGAAGGGAAAGGTGGTGCTTTCTGGTGGCAGGGATGGTGGAAATACCCACGAAACACTGGCACCAGCTGACAACTGCAAGACCCAGCATGTGCTGTTGTGAAATTACAGCCAGCCCAGAAGTTTCTTTGTTGAGGAGCCATGTACCACCTACAACAGGAGTGCTCTTTATTACCCAACATGGAGCTGCTTGGAATTCTTGCTGAGATTTGAGGAACAGCACAGTGGAAAATCCTATCAGAGCAAAGCTCGTGTGGGGCTAGGCGGTGGTGGGATCCTGGTGGGAGGCTTGCCGTTGGACATGTGTTAGCCAGTGGGGAGAGGGGATATCAAATGGATAGAGACTGGTTAGAAACTAGGATTTCACAGGAGGTTCCAAAAAAGAGTCCAAAGTCTAGGAAGCTCACAGAAGGGAGCAGCCCAGCTAAGTGGCTGCTTCTCAGTTTGGGTCTTCCCTTAAATCATGTTTTCCCTGGAAACAGAGCCATAATAGACACCCACAGGGTACCCCAAGGGAAATTTGGGGTGAGATACTTGGTGGAGAAGGGACTAGCCACTCTAGTTTACCACATACTCCATTCTAATAAGTATTTTTATACAGGGGGGAATATCAGATTTAAAAGTATTTCAAGAGGAGTCTTAAAGGGAAGAAATGACAATAAAGGCTACAGGGAAAGGGAAGATGGGAGTGATAGAGGCAGTTGTATATAGTTGATGACTGAGTTGATTTTTATTTTAATTTTCTGCTCTCTCTTTCTTTCCCTCACTCCCTAAGTCAGGAGACAGTTCCCTAGATTCCCTGGGCATCCTAGGGAAGATTCTTGGATCCAAGCAAGGTGCAAGGGGAGAGCCCCCACTGGTGATAAGATGGTTTTTCTCAACCAATGTGGAGAGTTTCCTTGGAGCAAGCTTAATCCATAGCTATTAGGGACTGAGCTCTTGTCCCCCTGACCTTTGCTTTGCAAGAGGATTATTAATTAGCAAATCTATGATTCTTCTTCAAGGGAAAAAAAATAGCTCTTCCTCTTCCCTCCACTGTCCCCCACCCCCCTCCTTTGGACTGTCAGCCTTGCGCATCAATATTTCATTTTGGAGAGCCTTGTTTGATGCCAGTTCTGCTTATTTGCTTCGCAGGAATTGCAGCCATGCTCTGTAGGTCTGTCAGTATGTAAATTAAACCGAGCATAGATAGCTTTGTGTTGCTTAATGTTCAGCTGATAAAAATTAATGTGGTGTGAAATGAGTATTTTATCTGACTACAGATACAGTGACGGAGTTAATTAGACAGGCAGAGGAGAGATGTGATTAACCATACAGGGCCCTCTCATCAAGGGGTGGCCTGCCACTGCACCGGAGAAGGAAGGCACGCGGGCTTGGGTGGGCAATCTGATGGTAATCGGTGTTGGCAGCAGATTCAGAGCCAACCCAGGGCGCAGGGTGCCCTCCTTGAACAATCAGACCTGACAGGCTGAGCTGCAGCCAGAGTTCTGATGAGGGCATGCCCTGGGTAAATGGGAGGCAGGGGACAAAGCCAAGTGCTTCCAGCACTCTCTGGAAAGTGCCCTCGTCAGCACTCTCTGGGACTGCCCTACCCAATTCTCCACAGGCTCACAGCATCATTTTTGGAGAGAGGAGCTTTATTCTTAAGGGGTGACGTGGGATAATGGGCTAAAATCAAACCCCTGCTTATAGAGGGTTACTGGTATACCTAGAAATCCCTTCCCACAAAGAAAACATTTCCCAAAGGGCTCCTTAGACCTTGGGTTCATTTCCAAACAAGTAGATCTCCAGACCTCTCCATCTGTAGTTACAGTGTAGTTTCTCAACTGGCTTAGATAATATTTGTACTTCTGACTGGAGAGAAAAGAGATGCTTTTCCCTATCTCTGGGTTGCTGTCTATTGCCCTTCATGCTCTCTCTAGCCACACTAGTACCACATGGGGAAATGACCCTCAAAGAGGTCTTTGGAGCCCTGAAGTTGCTCTCTTGGGGACCTTTTTAGCCCCTAGGCTCCTCGTAGGAGCTGAGTGGGCAGTATACGCACACCCAAGCTAGGCAGTACTAAGTAGCTTGCTGTGTTTACCTGAAAACATTGCTGAAGGGTTCCAGACCTTCTCTGTAAAGCAAGGGTGACTGTTTTAAGAACTCTAGACACAAAGCCAAAGATAAAGTCAAGAGAAGTAAGCACCTTATATCTATTTTGTAGATGGTTGAAAATTTAACTTTCCTGAACACACACACATTCAGGATTTTCCGAGTTGGTACTCCCTCCATTGACATAGATCACAAACTCTCTGTGACTCAGTAGAGAGGTCTTTGAGAGTAGCTGGGGCCAAAACTTTTACCATTTGTCTACCATTATCAACTTTGTCTTCTCTGAACTGAGCTGGGCTGATCTTTAGATGTCGGACATACAGGTCATCAACTGACCCACATTTGAAGTCTCTCCAAGTTTGGGGGGACCTGCCACAGTCTTCCCAGACTTGAAAAAATCCAGGGTCACTTCCACACCATGATGACACATCTCTTCATAATTCTAGTGGCTCTGTTCATATAAATAGATATATAATTTCTATATTTTAAAATAAAATTATGGTGCTTACTTTAATTTTTCACATGGTGGCTTTTGTTCCATATTGTTGAGATCAGATTCTTTATTAGAAAGTGAAAAAATAGAACTCAGTGCATTAAGGCAGTGGAATGCAGTGGAAAAAGCATGAGATTTTGTCAAAGGACTTAAGTTCTAGTTCTGGCTTTGGCATCAATTACCTTTGTGACCATTGGCAAGTAACTTACTCTCTTGCTCACAGTTCCTTCATCTGTAAAATGAGGGGGTTGGACTTGAGGTCCTGTAAAGTACCCTGTAATGCCATAGGAACTATGATCCTATTATTGGTGATTCATGGTGCTAATCCCCAGTATCTTCACCTGGGTAAACTTACATTCATCTATTCATTTCCTCACTCAAAGATTCCAAAGCACCTTGTCTTGAGAAAGGGGACATGCCCTATGATCATCTAGTCTTTTCTACCTCCCTACTCTTAGAGTTGCTTAATGATTTCCATTGTGATATAGAGAATGCTTTACTTAGAGGCCCACAGCTACCATTAAGTAAGAGCTTGAGTTCCTGAGTCATTAGACTTTGGTCCAACCAGGTGAACATAATATAGATTTCCTATTTATATTCTAGTCTAAACAACTGTTTTCAGAAAACAGAGTAGTTCAGGATGCGTATGCCACCAACAAGTAAAATCTTCCCTATGTACAAAGTAATGTGCCCTCTTGATTAGCCTAGGACTTTGTCCACCCACCCACTAACTCCCAGCCTTAGGGCTTACTCTCATCTGTCCAACACAAAAAGACCCTACTTCCTAATCTTCATTCTCCTTCTTAAGATCTCTGCTCCTTGGCAAGGTATAATGGAAAGGCTAGTGTATTGGAATTAAGGAGGTCATGGTTCTCATTTTAGCTATGTGGCCTTAGGAAAGTCACTTAACTTCTCCAGGGCTTAATTTCCAGATTTATAAATGTAGAACTTAGGCAATATCATCTCAAAGAAGCTTTCTAGGTCTAACATAATGTAAATTTATATTACAGCTCCATACTCCATGGCCCACGATAGACTCTTCTTTACAACTCTTTGGGCATCTCCATGCCATGCTATCTTTACTCCATCATTGCCAACTTCCCATATACACACACAAACACACAAAATTCCCACTGAAACCTTGGATACCACCTCCAGGAAACTAGCTTCTGATAGGTGAGTTTTTACCTTGTCTTGTCTGGGACTAGACCTCCATGATACTTCCTGGTTATCTCCACCATATTGAATCTGTGCTGGCCCTCATCTCCAATTTCTCTCCATCCCCACTGAAAGCTTGGACTCTAATTCTTGAACACCAGGCTACAATAAGTGGATTTTTTCTTTATGTTGCCTAGAACCCCACTGTGCTATTTCCCAGCTATCTCCATCATGCTTTCCTTGACCTTTTAGAGTTCCCTTTTATATATTATCTCCTCCAATTAGAAACCCAGCCCCTTGAAAGCAAACTATCTTGCTTACTTGCTTTTGTAATCCTGTAAGTGCAATGAAGAAGGGAAGAGAATAAGTTTTTATTAAGTACCAATGTGCCAATTAGTCTGCTAAACACTTTACAAATATTATCTCATTTGATCCTTACAAGAACCCAGTGCCTTCAACATACTTAGTGCTTAATAAATACTTTATCTGTCTAATTTTTTGTACCCCACTGATATACCCAAATACATAGGCTCTTTATAATTTCTATTGCACACAATCACAGGAATCCACACCTTCTGTGTCAAGTCCTGTTTTCCAATCAGGTGTAACAGGTATATCCACTATTGTCATTACACTCAGGTTATTTGAATGTCATCTTCCCTATTAGAATGTAAGCTGCTTGAGGGCAAGGACAGGGTTTAGCCTTTATGACACCAGCTGTTAGCAAGTACCTAAAACATAGTAAGTTCTTTTTAAAAAAAAAACAAACCTTACCTTCTGTCTGAGCATCAGTTCTGGGCAATGGGGGTTAAATGACTCACCCATGGTCACACAACCAGGAAGTGTCTGAGGTCAGATTTGAATCCAGATCTTCCTAAGTCCTATGCTATATACACTGCACCACCTCGCTGCTCTTGGGGAGATATGAAGTTTAGACAAGACATATTCCCTGCCCTCATGGAGTTTTCAGTCTAGAGCAGTGATTCCCAAACTTTTTTGGCCTACCACCCCCTTTCCAGAAAAAATATTACTTAGCCCCCTGGAAATTAATTTTTAAAAAATTTAATAGCAATTAATAGGAAAGCTAAATGCACCTGTGACCATCACTGCCTCCCTGGATTGCTGTAGCACCCACCAGGAGGCAGTGGTGCCCACTTTGGGAATCACTAGGAGAACTAAGATACCACTGAGAAAACAATACACAATATGACTGTGAATGCTTCAGAGAGTTACCAAACAACCTGTTGTTCAAGATCTGAAGTTGTCTTGGATTCTTGCATTGCTATAATAGTTGTCATTCACAATTGATCATCATACTTTATTGCTGTTACAACATTCTCCTGGTGTTCCCTTGGCATCACTTCACAGTAAGTCCAAGATCATCTAATTCAAGGTCTCGTTTTAGCAAGGTGCAAACCAAGCCCCAAAAAAGTTTAAGTGATTTGCCAAAGGTCATACAAGTAATAAGTGGTAGAACTAGAATTTGGAGCCAGGACCTCTGATTCCAAACCCTTCTCAGTACGCGCCAAAATTCTTTCCAGTGCATGCCAAAGGACTATCTAATCATTGAGAATTTCACCTTATCTTTTTAACCTGTTCTGGACACCTTGCACACCTAAGGAAGCACTTAAATGCCTTTGGCAATGACGATAAAGGTGATGGTCAAGACTCTAAGTCCTTTCCTGTGCATCTCATGCCCAGAGCTATAAAAGCTAAGGACAATCCATTAAAATCCCTGATGGGAATTGTGTCTGTATGTGTGTGTTTGTGTGTCTCTAGGCAGGCCTGCAAACTCTACATGGGGGTATTCTTTGCAAATGCCTTTGTTCAAAGACTGTACAAAGGAGCCTGGGGATCCCCTTGGCAGTTACATCCTCAGTTGTTTGCAGTTAAAATTCAAATCCCTTTCCCATTTACTGATTCCCTTATTTAAAATATTTACAACCTAAAACAAAGAAGGCTCAGGTCTGCCCTCCTCCTTCACAGCAGCATCTCAGAAACGAAGCAGAAAGGTTAGGGCCATTTGGAAACCCACGTGGCTCCTGATGAGGGTCTCCCTGATGAGCAGAATGACTATGTGTATGGATGAAGGCCTGTTAGCTGGATGCTCATCGATGTTTACACTTCAGGTGCATGAAACCAGACACTGAAACTGTTCATTAAAAATTCCTACATTCAGGCAGACAAAGGAGAATCATTTCAAAAGCTCGGTAATGAATGTACAAGTGGGCACGAGTTATCTTGTCAAACACAATAATCGTGAGCAAACTCAAACGGCTGTTACTTGTTTTATTTGATTTTCACCTGATTCTGAAACCTTGACAACAGGCCTCTATTCTGTAGCATGCAGGTTTTCTGGGTTCCAGAGCCCAGTCTTTCACATAATGATGTGCTCTGGCCATAGGTGGTAGAATGACTTGCAGGTGCACGAGGGCAACCAATCAGAGCTTGCCCAGTCTCCAATCAGTTTTGTCTCAAAAGGCAGCCCACCAAAAGCCATTGAAATGAAAGTCATAGTTTCCCTAGTTACCTGATGGATCCCAGGTCAGTGAAAACAAATTTTCCATTATAGAAGCACCCCAGGGTCTGGAAGGAAATGTACCACTTTGTGTAGTAAGCAGTTTTATGACTTCTCTTCACTTTTATCCCACCTCTTTTTGGGTGAATCTGTATTCACTATTTTAAAAGAATTTTGAAAGTCATTTTAACCAGACATCTCGCCAATATAATTTTGGGTTTTTCTGCATGGGGATATGATTGGACTGATGAGATGTCCAACACAGATATAGGCAGTAGGAACTGATTTTTATCCATTACAGATTTATAGTATACAGTGTTAGTAACTGCTCTCTGCTCCTTGATGGCCCTTCTCAAATAACCTTTTGGACCATCTATCTTATTTCTCACAGCAAATATTCATCCCTATTTTCTCTCTTATCCCCCAATGCTTGTAGCTCAACAGTCTAATGCAGCTCCCTTGTGACATCTAGCATCAACTTCAAACACTTTAGACTGACACTTAAGGCTCTCTATAATCTGGCACAACTTGTCTTTTCAAACTTTATTCTTTAGCGGTCCTCTTGATTGAATTTGGAAGAGCTACTACTAACTCTTCAAAGATCTTGACATTCTATCTTCTGACAATCTTTCTGGAATATACTCCATCCTTAATTTCACCTCTCAGACCACCCCAATCCCAACCTCCTGAAGAGGAAGGTCATCTCCTTTGAAGGATTATTTTAGGGATCAAATGAGAGATTTGTAAGAAACACTTACCTCAGTATCTGGCACATAGTAGGTTCTATATAACTACTAATTCCCCTAACCCTTTAACCTTTCCTACTCCCTTCAGTTACAGTTATTGATGAACAATCTCCTTTAACCCCGCAGTAAATATTTATTAAACTTCAACTGTATGATGGGCATAAGACTAGATGATAAGAATACAAATACAAAGACTATCTTTGCAAGTTACCTCATATTTATTTCTCTGATGGTCTCATGTAAAGACATGTTGTTTCCACCAATAGAACATACTTTCCTTGAAAGCAGACTGGGTTTTTTTTTCCATCTCTGGATGCCCAAGGTTCTGAACACTTTAAACAATTAATAATTTGCTGAATTCAGTGGAATGGCTCAGCCTTTTACTTCATTCAGAAGATGACAGCATTTGATGTGTTTCCTGAGTTGCCCTCCTCCATTTAAAATAAAACAAAACTCAGCTTCATCACCTACTCTCTTTTCCCTTCCTCTGATTACAGAATACAGGTTAATACTTCTACATGGGCTTTTAATCCCTTTCTTTCCTTCCTCTTCTAAGATTTTGTTCAAAGTACCATCTCCCCTCCTGATCCCCACACTCATGCATCTCCTCTCTCTCCTCTTCATTTTTGTTCTTTCCCATCTATTGAAAAATATGATCATCCTCACAGTCCTAAAATTAGCCTTTCCTCCATGCTTCCACTTCACTCAGCTACTGCCCTTCACTGCTAAATGGAAAAGGGGAGAGATAAAGAGGAGAGAGATACTCCTGTTTCTTACTACCCATTCTTTCTCAGTCTCATTGCTATCTGGCTTTCTTCCCTAACACTTCCATGAATGGTAGTTGCCAATAATATCCCAGTAATCAGAATCTAATAACTAATTTTACTCGTTATTATTCTTAACCATTCTATGAATATTAACAACATTTGACCATCCCCTCCTATGGCATACTCTTTCCTCCTTTGTCTTCAGAAATGGGACATTCTCTTATTTCTCTTCCTTCATGGGATTATAGGATATGGATCTGGGAGGAGCCTCTGAGATCACCACACCCAACCCTGCCTCATTTTATAAATGACAAAACTAAGACCTAGGGAAGCTAAATGGTTTGCTTAAGGAAGTAAATGCCAAAGCTGGGCTATGAATCCAAGTTGTCTAACTTCAAATACAATGCTTTTTTTCATTTTATTGCACTGTAACCCTATCTCCTTCAATGATATCTTCTTCAGTTAAGTGTGGATATTCCCCCAAGAGTTTGTCCTTGTCCTTCTTCTCTTCCTCTCTCTCTCCTTGACCCTCCATCCTTCTTCTTCCCTTTTCTTCTCCCTTTTACCTTTCCATTCTTCTCCTTTCACTTATCTCTCTTTCTCTTTTTTTCTCTTCTCTTACTCTCTCAATCTCTCATCTGTCTCTGTCTCTGTCCCTGTCTTACACAAACACATACACATTCTCTCTCTCTCTCTCTCTCTCTCTCTCTCTCTCTCTCTCTCTCTCTCTCAAGACTTCTTTTGCAGGTGACTGCATTTTAAGTCTTGATCTCTCTTTTGAATACAAGGTCATGTCCAAGTCCATAAGTGAATATATCCACTACATGACTCACTTAAATTCAAGTTTTAAATTAAATTTAAATTAAATAAAGATAATAAACAACAAATATTTATTTATATATTGTCATATTTATATAATATGCAGATTATATAAATATAATAATATAATATATAAATCATACATAAATAAAAATTAAAATTAATTAAATTTAAATAAATAAAGACCCTTAAATTCAAGAAATAAGTACATTATCTTTCCCTCTAAAGTGCCTCTTTCTCTGATTTAACAATTCTTGTTTTGGGCCCCACCACTCATCTAACTTTCATGTTAGAAACCTTGGAATTCCCTCTGGTTATTCTCTTTCCCTCATTCTAATAACCCATGATTACAGTAAGTTGCAATGAATCCACCCCCACAGCATCTCTTATATCCCTCCCTTCCTCTCTATTTCCAGTGCCAGAACTCTAATACAGCTCATCATTATTAGCTACCTTAAATGTTGCATCAGCCACCGAATAAGTCTCCTTCCCTCCACTCTTTCCACGCTACATCTTTCATTCTACTGGCAAACTAGTCTTTCCTGTGCTTAACTCTGGTCATATATTTGGTGCTCAAAAACCATTATTGGTTCCCTGTTTTCTGCCATTTAAAGTTTAAGTATTTTCCAGACATTTAAAACCCTCTATAACCTGGCATTGTCCTTCCCTTCCATTCTTATCTCATTCCCCTACCTTACATACACACTTTCCTTCAGCCAAACTGGACTACACTGTGGCCTCCAAACATGACCTTTACTTCCCTGCCTTCATGCTTTGGGGCTGTGCATTCCTTGATGCCTAGAGTAGACTGTAGACCATTCACATGTAGAATTCCTACCTATCCTTTAAAAGCCAATTCAAGTACTATCTTCTCCATGATGCCTTATCTGATACATTAGTGACCTTCCTCCTCAGGCCTCATATAGTGTTGGTTTTTGATCATATAGTAATTATTATGTAACTTTTGTATTATCATTATTAGTGCTTGTGTTTTCTTCCCCGCTGGACAACAAGTAGAACCTTGTCTTACTGGAACTTCTAGCAACCAGCACAATACTTTGCACAGGAGTAGGTATTTGATAATGCTTTGAAAGGATGGAATGAATGGATTTATCCATGTGGTTTACTTAAGCTGGATGTTGGAAATGATGCCAACCAATTATGTAGATTCATTGCTCTGATAGTCTACTGAACATGACAACTCATTTGAACTGGAAGTTTCTTAAATTCAGAGCTACTTGGTGCAGGCATCGGGTGAAAGTTGATCCCTAGTGATACCTGGCAATAGAACTTCCTTAATTTCCCTTGGGAAAGTGTTCGTGGGATAGTAAGGGAGTTATATGAAAGATAGCAGCATTGTTGTGATTACTGACCACTGGGATAGGAAGAGTATAGGAGTAAGCAAGGTATTCAAATCAGGGAAATCAGAAATATGAGAACTCTATTTCAGAGTCACTTTGCATCTGAGATACAAGATTGGGAATCTTAGTCTTTTGTTGATTTATTGAATGGAGCTATTTAAAGGCATGAAAATTCTGCATATTGGAGAAATGAGGAATTTCACAGGAAAGAGGGGACACTTAGAATTCACCTATTTCAACCCTTTTGTTTTACAGATAAAGAGACTGAGGCTCCCTAGACTTTCCCCCTTCGCTCATTTTGTGACTAGAGCCAGGACTAGAATCCAGGTCTCCTGTCTCCTAGTCCAGGATACTTTCTCCTATACCACATTGCCTATCAAATGATACTCTAGACCTTGACAGTCTTTTCTAACATTGCTACTATGGGAAAATCTCTTCCAAAATTCCATGTGGAACAGACAGAAATATATTCCACATGGCCTCAGGCCCAGGGATAAAAATTCCTGTAGTGGAGATTTATCCTCTCCTTCTCACTCATTTTCTCAAGAGCACCAGCAAAAGACTCTCTAGGGGAATCAGTTAATAAGCATGTATTAAGGGTCTACTTATTAAGCACTGTGGATACAAAGAAAGACGAAAAGAAAGTCCCTGTCTTAAGAAGCTCCCAATCTAATAAGGCAGACAATATACAGACAACTATGTACAACTGATATATGTACACAGAATAAGTAGGAAATAATCAACAGAGGAAAGTAAATACTATGTATAGGGTGGTAGAAGGACAGGAGAGAGGAGAAGGTGGGATCTGGGTGATTCTATACCACCTATTACTGTTGGATATGATGGTGACAAACTCTCTTAGGAAGCCTCCAATAGATGTTGGGCCAAGGAAGGTGGAGGCTTCAAGAAGGAGAAGACCTTGGTCTTGAAGAGCTCTAACTCCCTCCCAGTTTCCTGGCCTATGTTATATACCCCGTCAACTAGCACTTGTTTATTTTTTTTTAAGTTGTCTAAGAGTGCTGGCAATTGAAGTCAGTAAGAACTGTGTTCAAGGCCCACCTCTCTTAGTACTTTTTAAGACCAGAAGTTTTAGAGAAGAGACCTGTATGGTAGAAGGGATTTCCTCTTCCAGAAGCACCTGATATCAATGAAAGGACAACAGCTATCCCTATCTTACCACAGTCACATAGGGATATTTTCCTTGCTCTTACTCTCTCATCAAGACAGGAAGTTTTCTCTCATAACAAGGAAGCCAACCAGCATTCTGACAACATATGAGTACTCCATATCTATTATCTTCTATCTTTCCAATGAAAAGAGAAAGGTGGCAGTCACTTTTTTAAAAAATAAGCTTTGATTTCTTCATTTGTGAAACACTTTTCACATAAGTCATAGAGATTAGACCTGTGATTTCATTAAAGAACTCCTGGGTGAGGAAATGGCCTCCTCCAAAGCAGATCAGTTTCTTCTCTAGAATCTTAGAGAGTTGTCCAGAATAGGTCACTGAGACCCTAAGTGAATTCTCCAGAGGTATAAGCCAGAGACAGCACTTGAACCAACAACTTCCTGACTCTACAGCCAGCTCTTTAACCATTTATCCATGTTATAGAAGAGAGAGAAATATGGGTGTGATTTTATGAGCTACTTGCTTAAAAAAAGCACAATTTTTTTTTTTTGTGGGGAGGGAGGTAATGTGACTGGCAAGCATCTGAGAAACCTTATTTAACTATTATTGAGGAAAAGTTGATNATTATATAAATATAATAATATAATATATAAATCATACATAAATAAAAATTAAAATTAATTAAATTTAAATAAATAAAGACCCTTAAATTCAAGAAATAAGTACATTATCTTTCCCTCTAAAGTGCCTCTTTCTCTGATTTAACAATTCTTGTTTTGGGCCCCACCACTCATCTAACTTTCATGTTAGAAACCTTGGAATTCCCTCTGGTTATTCTCTTTCCCTCATTCTAATAACCCATGATTACAGTAAGTTGCAATGAATCCACCCCCACAGCATCTCTTATATCCCTCCCTTCCTCTCTATTTCCAGTGCCAGAACTCTAATACAGCTCATCATTATTAGCTACCTTAAATGTTGCATCAGCCACCGAATAAGTCTCCTTCCCTCCACTCTTTCCACGCTACATCTTTCATTCTACTGGCAAACTAGTCTTTCCTGTGCTTAACTCTGGTCATATATTTGGTGCTCAAAAACCATTATTGGTTCCCTGTTTTCTGCCATTTAAAGTTTAAGTATTTTCCAGACATTTAAAACCCTCTATAACCTGGCATTGTCCTTCCCTTCCATTCTTATCTCATTCCCCTACCTTACATACACACTTTCCTTCAGCCAAACTGGACTACACTGTGGCCTCCAAACATGACCTTTACTTCCCTGCCTTCATGCTTTGGGGCTGTGCATTCCTTGATGCCTAGAGTAGACTGTAGACCATTCACATGTAGAATTCCTACCTATCCTTTAAAAGCCAATTCAAGTACTATCTTCTCCATGATGCCTTATCTGATACATTAGTGACCTTCCTCCTCAGGCCTCATATAGTGTTGGTTTTTGATCATATAGTAATTATTATGTAACTTTTGTATTATCATTATTAGTGCTTGTGTTTTCTTCCCCGCTGGACAACAAGTAGAACCTTGTCTTACTGGAACTTCTAGCAACCAGCACAATACTTTGCACAGGAGTAGGTATTTGATAATGCTTTGAAAGGATGGAATGAATGGATTTATCCATGTGGTTTACTTAAGCTGGATGTTGGAAATGATGCCAACCAATTATGTAGATTCATTGCTCTGATAGTCTACTGAACATGACAACTCATTTGAACTGGAAGTTTCTTAAATTCAGAGCTACTTGGTGCAGGCATCGGGTGAAAGTTGATCCCTAGTGATACCTGGCAATAGAACTTCCTTAATTTCCCTTGGGAAAGTGTTCGTGGGATAGTAAGGGAGTTATATGAAAGATAGCAGCATTGTTGTGATTACTGACCACTGGGATAGGAAGAGTATAGGAGTAAGCAAGGTATTCAAATCAGGGAAATCAGAAATATGAGAACTCTATTTCAGAGTCACTTTGCATCTGAGATACAAGATTGGGAATCTTAGTCTTTTGTTGATTTATTGAATGGAGCTATTTAAAGGCATGAAAATTCTGCATATTGGAGAAATGAGGAATTTCACAGGAAAGAGGGGACACTTAGAATTCACCTATTTCAACCCTTTTGTTTTACAGATAAAGAGACTGAGGCTCCCTAGACTTTCCCCCTTCGCTCATTTTGTGACTAGAGCCAGGACTAGAATCCAGGTCTCCTGTCTCCTAGTCCAGGATACTTTCTCCTATACCACATTGCCTATCAAATGATACTCTAGACCTTGACAGTCTTTTCTAACATTGCTACTATGGGAAAATCTCTTCCAAAATTCCATGTGGAACAGACAGAAATATATTCCACATGGCCTCAGGCCCAGGGATAAAAATTCCTGTAGTGGAGATTTATCCTCTCCTTCTCACTCATTTTCTCAAGAGCACCAGCAAAAGACTCTCTAGGGGAATCAGTTAATAAGCATGTATTAAGGGTCTACTTATTAAGCACTGTGGATACAAAGAAAGACGAAAAGAAAGTCCCTGTCTTAAGAAGCTCCCAATCTAATAAGGCAGACAATATACAGACAACTATGTACAACTGATATATGTACACAGAATAAGTAGGAAATAATCAACAGAGGAAAGTAAATACTATGTATAGGGTGGTAGAAGGACAGGAGAGAGGAGAAGGTGGGATCTGGGTGATTCTATACCACCTATTACTGTTGGATATGATGGTGACAAACTCTCTTAGGAAGCCTCCAATAGATGTTGGGCCAAGGAAGGTGGAGGCTTCAAGAAGGAGAAGACCTTGGTCTTGAAGAGCTCTAACTCCCTCCCAGTTTCCTGGCCTATGTTATATACCCCGTCAACTAGCACTTGTTTATTTTTTTTTAAGTTGTCTAAGAGTGCTGGCAATTGAAGTCAGTAAGAACTGTGTTCAAGGCCCACCTCTCTTAGTACTTTTTAAGACCAGAAGTTTTAGAGAAGAGACCTGTATGGTAGAAGGGATTTCCTCTTCCAGAAGCACCTGATATCAATGAAAGGACAACAGCTATCCCTATCTTACCACAGTCACATAGGGATATTTTCCTTGCTCTTACTCTCTCATCAAGACAGGAAGTTTTCTCTCATAACAAGGAAGCCAACCAGCATTCTGACAACATATGAGTACTCCATATCTATTATCTTCTATCTTTCCAATGAAAAGAGAAAGGTGGCAGTCACTTTTTTAAAAAATAAGCTTTGATTTCTTCATTTGTGAAACACTTTTCACATAAGTCATAGAGATTAGACCTGTGATTTCATTAAAGAACTCCTGGGTGAGGAAATGGCCTCCTCCAAAGCAGATCAGTTTCTTCTCTAGAATCTTAGAGAGTTGTCCAGAATAGGTCACTGAGACCCTAAGTGAATTCTCCAGAGGTATATGCCAGAGACAGCACTTGAACCAACAACTTCCTGACTCTACAGCCAGCTCTTTAACCATTTATCCATGTTATAAAAGAGAGAGAAATATGGGTGTGATTTTATGAGCTACTTGCTTAAAAAAAGCACAATTTTTTTTTTTTTTGTGGGGAGGGAGGTAATGTGACTGGCAAGCATCTGAGAAACCTTATTTAACTATTATTGAGGAAAAGTTGATAACCTTGAGGGTAACTAAATGAATATCTATGAAAAATCATGGATGGATTGTGATCTGTGGTCACTGAAGGAAAGACTCCCAATGATGAGATCACAGACCTAGGAAAAGGTCCACCCTCAGTCTGGGTCTTATTGAGTGTCCCTTGGGCACCAGCTCTTTCTCAGAACTGATCCTAGAACCCCTTGCCATTGGCCCAGACCTTGCTCCTTTACTTCATTTAAACACCTTGCTGATTTCTAACTCCTGCCTTCTTTCTCCCTGAATCTATTGGGCACCCTGGATTCAGAGATGTGAGAGATTTGCCAGCTTCATCCTTAAATATTTTTTCCTTTCTTTGACCACTGCCACAGCTGGATGCCTTTTCTACCCTTGACAATATTGTGATACAGTAGAGAGAGAGCATCTGTAAAATGAGGGGATTAGGGTCTTTGTGGCCTCTTCTTGTCCTATAACCATGATATTATATTCACACACTCACATAAACACACATGGCACAAAAGAGTCATGAGCAGAAACAGAAAACATAGAGATGCAACTATTAAAAACTGCATAGGAAAGAATCTTATTCAGCTGGGGCTAAATGGTTACCCTAGCTCGCTAAACTATCCTAAGCTAATTAAAATTCTTGGACCAAATCCCCAGCCTCCATTTTTTTTCTGGGTCCCTAGAGCTAAACCTAACTCAGCTGTCTATCTCTATTCCTACCCAAGCCAAGAATGTCTCCTCTATAGAAAGCTGACATTTTCAAACTTGCCCCCTTCTCCCCTGCTGCTCCCCAGGGTAGTCAGAGTCTAGGCCTTTCTCAAACTCAGAAGCACAATGCATTCATCAGCTCCTAATCATTGTACTCGTCATTTCTGTGGGGGCTTCTTGCTTCATTAGCCATTCCCAGACTGGGGACCCTTCCTGAGCGGAGAGGCCAAATCTCTGAAATCCACTCCTCAACACTAACTTGCTCAGCGACTTTTCTTTAACCCCAACCAAGGCATGCGTTGCCCTAAAAACACAATACAACAACCTTTTGAAAGTAAACAGATATCCCCTTTCTCACAGATTATTTTATTCTGTTCTTCTAAGATTTTGTGTGACGTTAATACCAAGCACTCCCTTCCCCATCCACAAAGAGAAATGTGCTGTATTGACCAAACTCCTCAACTTGTCCAGTTAAAAACGTAGTCGCTTGCAGTCCTTTGGCCAAAGGGAACTTGGGGAAGAAAGGGAAAAAAAGAGGGATGCTCGTCTGTCCATCTTGCCATCTCTCGAGATCAGCCTTAAGGAGCTTCTGGTAAAACATTAATCCTCAAGGCTCGCCTTTATTCCTTCCATGTGTCCATGTGCAGAGTTCAGAAACGAAAGGGCATTGCCTCTATCTCCAGCGAGCCTCTCCATAAATGAAGATTCCCTTGGTTTGGAGTTGAATGTGGTAATGCTTTAATTCACACGCCGTTTGTCATCGAGTTCAGTTCAGTGAATAAAGATAATTGTACAACACTGTATATTTTTACTCTACCCAGCCCCTCTCATGAGGGGAGAGCTCAGCCTGGCTCCATTGGTTTGCCTCTTTTTTTTTCTTTTCCTCAGCTGACCAAATTGAAACGTGTGGGTTTCCAGGATTAAAGAACACTAGTGCATTAAACGGGAAACAAACCTCTCCAAAATCACAAGGTACTGGAAGTTTTAAAAGTCTGTTTTCTTACCATCACTCTCCTCATGCCTTTCCTGCTTCTTTTTTTTTCCTCCTTTGTGTGCTCGTTTTCTCCCCTCCGGGGAGGCATTCAGCTCAGTGGGTTATGTAACTGTGACTTGACACTGCAGCCAGACTACCCGAAGCTTTGGGATTCAGCTTACTGAACTGTGGCAAAGCATGCATTCTCCTTCCCCGCTGCCCATGCCGGTGCTACTGGCTGCTTGGGGGAGCACAGTTAGAGGATAAATAGATGACTTAGGGTTACAGATCAGCTCCACTTAATTCAGTAAGCGGGCGGCTGGGCGGCTCCGCGCCGTTCCCCGTATTGGGAGACGTGCTGAGGACAATACTGTCCTGATCGCTAAAATGAATGGCTCCGAAGGACCAAAATAGGCCACTGGCATGCTAACTCTGGGGCCGGTAGACTTATTTTTCCCCCTCCAGGGAGCAGCCTGGGAAGCTTTGCTAACAATTTCATTGTCCAGAGTACAGGGGCATCCAAGGTTAAGGTGAGTGGATTCCCAAGCTTTTAGGTCCATGCAGGGGGAAGAGTGGGGGGAGGCACTCGGATTCCAAGAGCAGGAAACTCTCGGAACTCTTTCATTCGCTATCATTCTCCTTCCTCGCTGGATGGGAACATTTGGTTAATAACTGGCACTCAAACCAAGAACATCCAGTCTAAACAAGTGCTCTCTTCCGATTTGGACTTTAACGATGGGTTTGTTTGGGGGTTTTTTGGCACAGGAAGGAGGATGCTAGTTGTTTGGGGCTTTTTTAACCCTTACTTTCCACCCTAGAATCAATACTATATATTGGTTCCAAGGCAAAAGAGCAATAAGGGCTAGGCAGTGGGGGTTAAGTGACTTGCCCAGGGTCACACAGCTGGGATGTTTCAAATTTGAACCCAGGACCTCCAGTCTCTAGGCCTGGCTTTCAATCTACTGAGCCACCTAGCAGCCTCCAAGATGTCAAAGTAATTATTTTTAGCTATCTATTCCCCTGAGTAACTGATAGATCTTGATAGTACCTGGTAACCTATCTGACAAATTGTTTCTTTCAGATCTGTGTAGGGATGGAAACTTAGAAATGGTTACTTCCCTCTCCCCCTTTAAAATAGTTTTCTTCTGTGCAATACCAAATAAAACTAAGTCAGAAGTTGAACAATGCTTCTTGTAGGAAGCTGCAACCTGAAGGGCACCACACCTAAATCTTTTTAAAGGAGGGCCTCCTCTGCATGCCTTGTGCTAGGTAATATGTGGCGTAACGTATTTACAAGGTTTCATGGATCCCCAGGTTCTGCACTCCTATGAAATGTGTTCTTTTGTCCATAGTCTGAAAAAGGAAACTTGGGGGAAAGGAGAGAGGAGGGTATGATGGGTGGCAGAGAGAGAAAGCAGTATTAAAATTAGAAAATGAACTCAGTGAAAGAGTCATTCAGTTTAGCGTCATAAGATGTAGGTTCAAAGTCCAGGTCTGCTACATACTATTAGTAAAACATTGGATAAAAACTCTAGGTTCAAATCCTGCTCTGATACTTCCTATTTACATGACCTTGAATAAATCATGTGGCCTCAGGTTCTTCATCTGTAAAATGAGAGTTTTGCACTAGATGCCTTCTGGTTCTGAATCTGAGGATGAATCTAATTCAGTTTATCATGGCAATCAATCTCTCATCACCCCCAACTCCACCTGCAAAGATAGAGGAGCCACGGTCCATTTATTGATATATGAGTAAGATTTCTTGGAGAGCCACGTCTACAACAAATACGTTCATACATACATACATACACACATACACGTTGATATTTCAAATATCATATGGGTCCTTGGAAACTCTCTAGAATTCCTGATTTGGGAAAAGAGGGGAAATCTAAACATCACAAACTAATATCAGCATCGTTATCTTCTACACAAAGTCTTTTCTAACTTCCCCAGACATCAGTACCTCCCCCACCCAGTTAATCTTAATGTATTTATTTTGTATATACTCATATAGGTCCATGTTATCTCCTTCAATCAACCGTAAGCTCCTTAAGAACAAAAACAGCTTTATTTTCTTATCCTCCTTGCTTAGAAATGTGCCTGGCACTTAGTAGACATTTAATAAAAAAAAATGAAGAGCGAACCTCCTTCCAAATTATGAATTGTATGGAAAGTTTCCCTAAAGCTGGATGGACATACAAGGATGGTTTAATGAATTAAGAAACATGAAGGTTCATTCAATTAAGGATTATGGAATGTGACAGATGGCACAGAATTCCTTGGTAAAGTGGGCAGTCACTCCAAGGTCAGCTAAGACTGGCTCCATTTCCAGAGAAAGTCTGAGATCTAGCCTCCCATTGCGTACTACCAGCTAGGTTCTTATAAGAAGCTCATGGATGAATGATACCCACTTTCAGATATTACGTTGAAAAGTTACATAATTCAGTGGCCTGTTAATCCTCCTTTCTCCTCTCCAAAATTGTCCTGAGCATCATCTACCTTGAGCAGCAACTGCCTTCCCCTTGCCTTCTGGGACTGCTGATGCAGCCTGTGCTCATTGAGGATTCCTTCCTTTGCAGGCAGGGCTAAGCTCATAAAACCCCAGCTTGTGGATCTGGGATCCTTATTAGAGAGAAGTGTGTTTGACAGGTTTGGTCATTTAAATGGCCTGTCAGGTGAGCCTTTGATCCCAGTCACTTTCCTTTGTTTGAGAGGAATGCACTCCCAATTGCCAAGAGGCAAAAAATGCACCAAGAGAGAACACATGATCTAAACTGGATGAAGCTTTTATGACCAAACCAGGGAGAAAGTTTTGCTCAGATTCCTAAGCACCCCACACCCCCTCCTTCACATACAGATACTTTAACAACCCACCGAAACAAGAAAAACAGCAGGACTGGCAATCAGAGGGTCTAGGAATCCAAAATCCCTATTACAGCCTTTATTGTAACTCAATTTGTGGCTTGGAACAAGTTATTCTCCCTCCCCGACTCAATTTTCTCATCTATAAAATGGGGGTAATTCATACCTTACGGTGTTGTAAAGGGTCTAGGTTGGTGGGGAGAGGAGGTTGATTAATTAATGTTTACAAAGTTCTTTGAACTTAAAAAAAATCACTCTGTACATTGTTATTATTTTTTACTTTAAGTTCAGGGGTGTGTTTTAACCTGAACCTCTAAGCAGAACTCCTGGTTTGCAAATCCCTGGGAAGGGAAATACAATTTAAGGAATTAACACAGCTCCCAGAGAACAAGAAGGCGTTCACCCAGTAGTCAGTCTCTCTCTCTCTCTCTGTCTCTCTCTCTCTGTCTCTCTCTCTCTGTCTCTCTCTCTCTGTCTCTCTCTCTCTGTCTCTCTCTCTCTCTCTCTCTCTCTCT
>NC_058131.1:578998399-579065467 GCF_016433145.1 Gracilinanus agilis
TCTCTCTCTCTCTCTCTCTCTCTCTCTCTCTCTCTCTCTCTCTCTCTCTCTCTTTCTCTTTCCATGGGGGTACTTGCAGCATAGGAAGAGACAGCAGTCATTTTCAGTGCCAAGAACAATGTGAGCTCCAAGAGAGGAAGCAGGTATCCAAATTCGGGAGGAAAGCTTTGACAAGCCTTTTTCTTGGCTCTCGCGCCTTGCTGAATGGAGCTGTCTCTCTTTAGAAAACTCGGTTTTCCATCCCTATTCTGCCTTTATACAGTCCCTGGGGAAGCCAAACATGGAGAGAGTAATGCCTTGCCTGCTGCGCAGACTGCCAGGCGGAGGGCTTCGTGTCTGAAACATTAAAGCATACTTAATATGATTTAATTTCTAGCTCTGCTAATTTATCCTGTTGTCACTCTGCAGCACAACAACCAAATACAGACACTTGTCTGCAACTAGGTAATTAGGCTTTGTTATGGAGTTAGATTTGACTCCAAGTTAATGAGTGGCAAAGGAAAAGCTAATGAAGAGAGAGGTTTCTCCTCGGGTGCTAGGGATGTTTAACCCTTTTATGTGAATCTGGAGAAAGGCCCTTTTTCGTGGGAAAAATCACAATAGCCTAATCCCCCGGTTGGAGAAACTTTGCAACCCGCAAAAGTTAACAAGCCTCTTCCTAGAGATGGGGTAAGCCAGATCAAAAATCCTTGAAAATGTAGCTCTACCTGAATTAACCACATTGATCCTGCTGCTCCGGCAGCCCCCATCACATGAAGTGCTTTATAATTGTTTCTTACAGAAGAAACAAATACAGGTGATATGTATCAATAGATGGACGGGGCTCCTTAAAGTTCGACTTTTCTTGCCCGAGGCTACGCTTGAGTCTTAAATCAATAGTCTACCCAATAGAGCCTGATATTGACTATTGGATTAAAGGGCATGTCAATTTCTTTTTCAAGATTCAATATTCAAGGATTCAGTGAGAGTGGGGAGATACTCCAGGTGTGCTTTTGTTCAGTAGTCGTGACCCATTTGTATCGCGGGGCTGCCATTTAGATCATTTGAAATGAAATGCCTGTCATCTCATAGAATCATAGATTTAGAGCTGAAAAGAGTCCACTAACATCATCTGGTCCAACCCCCTCATTTTGTAGATGAGGAAACTGAGGCTAAATGATTTACCCAAAGACACTTCGGTAGAAAATGTCTGAACATAAAATGTCTGTCATCTCTTAGAATCACAGATTTAGAGCTGAAAAGGAACCACTAACACCATCTAGTCCAGCTCCCTCATTTTTATAGAGGAGGAAACTGAGGCTAAGTGATTTACCTAGTCACTTAAGCAGGAAATATCAGAGCATAAAATGTTTGTTATCTTTTAGAATCATAGATTTAGAGCTGAAAAGAATTCATTAACAACATCACCTGGTCCAACCCCCTCATTTTGTAGAGGAGGAAACTGAGGCTAAGTAATTTTCCCAAAGTCACTTAGGTAGGAAATATGAGAAAATAAGATGTCTGTTATCCCTTAAAATCATAGGTTTACAGCTGGAAAGAACCCACTAACATAATCCAGTTCCAACCCCCTCATTTTATAGATGAGGAACCTGCGGCTAAGTGATTTTTCCCAAAGTCACTTAGGTAGAAAATATCAGAGCAAGGATTTGAATCCAGGTTGGTTTGTTTGATTGTTTGTTTTTTTGGTAGGGTTTGGTTTTTTGTTGTTTTTTTTAAACTGCAAATTTAACGACCTTTCTATACCAAGCTCCCTCCTTGTTTGGAGGCTCAACAACTGAAGCAGCTGATGGCATTTTTCTCTCTCCTTAAGCTCCTGAGATTGCTCTTTATTCTCCTGAATTCAGAATGGTAATTAGAGGAGAGTCCCTAGATTTCGATGCACTTAAGCAAGACTTTCATCTTTCAGTATGTTCCACTGTATGACCAGTCAACTACACTAATTAATCCCTTTAACCTGAATATCTCAGTAGGTAGAGAAGTCTCATAGGTGTGTACATCTGATTTCCTTTTATACATATCACCAAAATTTAGAGAATAAAATTTTATCCATCTAGTATCACTTAGGAGCCCTAAGTTTGAATCCTGCCTAGTTGTGAGACTGATTCAATCTCTTAAACTCTCTCAACTTTAGTTCCTCATCTGTAAAAATGAGGAAAATAATAGCAACACTTACCCAACAGCATCATTGTAAGGATTTAATGAGAACATCTGGGAAACACTTTATAAACTTTAAAGCACTATATACGTAGGAACTAGCTGAAAATCAGACCTGGGAATCAAGGAGATCTGACCTCAATTGGACATAAACTGACTGAGTGAACTTGTGCAAGTCACCTTCTCTAAGTGCCCCCCCTCAGTTCTCTAAGGCTGTAAATTCCAAGACAATTTCCTCTCCCATGAGGTATCTGTGTGGTGAAGAAGGGGAGGTCCTCATCAGCAAGCTCCTTACATCAATGAAATCTTACATCCAGAAAAAAAATAATATGCCATCTAGTTCATCCTCTTATGTCACAAGTGAGAAAAATTGAGAGCTGAAAAGAGGAAGCCACTTCTCCAAGAATGCACAGCTACTTGAAATGGGACCAGAGATTCGGTTTTTGGACTCCTGCTCTGAATTGTTTATTTTCCCATTTTGCCTTGCAAAATTGAAGCGTCCATTTCATAAATACCATATAATCTATATTTTCTCCTGAACTCTTGGGCCCCATGCCAAAAGATTATATGGTGCCAACTATTTTGGCATTTCATGTAGGTATTTTGAAATAGATCTGATTAGGGGATAGAACCCCATTATAGACCTCTTTCCCCCCCCCCCCCCCCACCAAGGTCAATTCCAGAGTTGGATTGTCCATTGCCATTCTTGCTATTGACTTATGGCAATGTACAGCAAATATCCACTTGCCCTTCTAGCCATACTGGTCCTTCTGGCACTGCCCAGCTCGGTTTGTGGGCATAGTGAAAAGTGAATTAAAAAACAGATATATTTCAAATATGTGAAAACACTCTCAGCAGACAAATAGGGAATGGCATGAACTTGGTGTCTGGGCACAAATCAGTCCACTCTGGCCCTAGATGAAACAAGTCAGGAAGGTTCAACTTTTCTTTTTATTTCCTTTTCCTTTGGTAGCCTCCTCTTATTTTTATTGGTCTTGGTCATATACCCAGTGCCAAAATGCTTCTGCCTGGCCTCCCAGGGTACCTACCACGCCACCTTTCATTGACTACCACCGATGATCTGGGTCTTTCCTAACCCAAGAGATCACTCTTCTTGCTCATCAAAATTTTTTTCTTTTTTGGGGTCCATTCCTTCAAGGTCTTCAGAAGTAGCTGGTTTAGGAAATGTAGTAATTAAAAACAAATTGAGATATCAGTGGCTTATAATGGCCCAATTTGCAACTGTTCACATATGGCATCTGTAATTTCACTAGGATCTTTAATACTTTAACCATCCTTTAAAGCCCAGGTCAAATGCATAGAAATGTTACTTATCTTCTAACTCATTTTAATCTCGTCTTCAATTCAGGGCATTCCATGTATATTTCTTTTGTGTGCTTATATTTTAACTTGTATCAAATTTATGTATACCTAATATCATCCCTGTTGTAAGTTTCTTTTTTTTTTTTAAACCATTACCTTCTGATTTCAAATCAATACTGTTGGTTTCAAAACAGAAGAGCAATAAGGGATAGGGAATTGGGGTTAAGTGACTTGCCCAGGGTCAAACAGCTAGGAAGTTGTCTGAGGTCATATTTGAACCCATGAACTCCCATCTCCAGGCCTGGCTCTCTATCCACTGACCACCTTACTGCCCCTGTTGTAGCTTCTTGAAGACAGGGTCTGTGTCCTATTTATCATTGTTTCCCCCAGTTCCTAGCATGTAATAAATAAACCTAGTAAAGTGCTTGTTAATTTAATTCAAAAGAGTGAGTGGTTTTGGAATAAACAGTGAGGCAAAGTCAGTAAGGAAAAGATTTTGGCCCAACACCCAATTCCTAAATCTAGCCCAGTGCCTAGCACATAGCAGGCAATGTATCAATTAGTAAACATTTATTAAATGCCTTCTGAGTGCCAAGCACTCTGCTAGGCACTGGAATGCAAAAATAAAAATGAAACACATTGACCTTAAGTAGCTTATATTCTATTTGTAGAAATACATGTAGACATATAAACGTATTCAAAATAAGTGCTGGGTGGTTTTGGGAGGGAGATAGCAAATGGAGAAATTAAGAAAGATTTCATGCAGAATATGGTACTTGAAATGGGTCTTAAAGGAAATAAGGGATTCTAGAAGGCAGAAGGGAAGATGGAAGGCATTCCAGACATTTGATTTTAATAAATTTTTATTTATTTTTAACTTGAATTTTTTTCAGATCAGAATCTTTTTATAAAGATATTTTATTTGAACAATAACACATAATAAATTTCCACATAAGTTTTCCAAAGTTACATGATCCAAATCCCCTCCCTCCCTCCAAAGGATGGCAAACAATTCAAACTGGATTATACAGTTATTATCATGCAAAACACATTTCCGTATTGTTCATTTTTGTAAGAGAATAAAAGCAAATGAAGCCAAAATCCAAATAAACTAAAGGGGAAAATCACATGCTTTTATCTGCATTCCAACTCCAACAGTTCTTTCTCTGGAGGTGGATAGCATTCTCTGTCATAAGTCCTTCAGAATTGTCCCAGATCATTGTATTGCTGAGAGTAGTTGTCTATCACAGTTGATCATCCCACAATATTGCTGTTACTATGTACAGTATTCTCCTGGTTCTGCTTATTCCCTCTGCATCAGTTCATGCAGGTCTTTCCAGCTCTTGCTGAAATCATCCTGTTCATCATTCCTTACAGCGCAATAGTGTTCCATCACCAACATGTACCACAATTTGTTTAGCCATTCCCCTTGGACTTGGACCATAGAGAGCATGAAGGGCAGTGGTGTGTAAGGCTTGAAAGATAGAATGGGGAAAGTCTGTTAGGAATTTTAAATGCTAAATAGAAGAGGGTTTGTTTTTTTCATTCCTAGTGATAACAGGTTGCCAATGGAGTTTATTGAATGTTGTGGGGGATGAAGAGAGAGGGGTTTATATGGTCAAACCTGAAATTTAGGAAAATCCCTTTGGTGGCTATATGTAGGAAGGGTTGGACAGAAAAGAAATTTGAGGCAGGGGGGTCAGTTAAGAGTCCATAGCCATAATCCAAAGTGAGTGGTGATCTGGGATTGAATTAGGGTTGTGGCTGAGTAAGTAAAAAGAATAAAACATAAGCAAGAGATATTGGGAAGATAAAAACAAGATCTGGCAATTGACAGGAAATGTGGAATGACAGAGAGAAAAGCCAAAGATGCATCTGAGGTTGAAAAGTGGGGTGCCTGGAAAGATTTATGGTATAGGAGAAAAGTGGGTTGGAAGGGGATTAATAAATTCTGTTTTGAACACTGAATTGAAGCAGTTATCTTTTGCCAGTGTTTACTACACGTAATATAGGCCCTGGTCATACCCAAACCCAAGGATCACAGAATTCTCCTGTCTTGTTGTATGTGTTTCTTCTGGAAGCACCAACCTGGGAACTGGGCAAAATTGGGAGACTGGGAGAGGACTTTCTGAAGGAAAGCTGACATAGGGTCAAACAGCAGAGACTGAATAAAAGGATTAAAATGCCCCCAAACTTATGATTTGTCAGATCTCCACCAAGGTCCTAGCTACAAGAGGGTGGGCAGCTTCACAAGATTCAGCCAAGTGCTGCTTTTCTTCCATGTCACTAATTTCAGACCCAAAGAGGTTTAATATCCCAGAAGCATATTCATCTTTCTGTGTTTATTAAATTAAACCCTACATGAATCTGCAACAACATACCGTTCATTAATAGGAAAAGAGACCATTGTTTCCCTCTGGGGAATAGATTGGCTCTGATCTGCTTCTAGGTAGGCATAAATGTGTTGGGGGAGGAAAGGGAATGGAGGGAGGAGGTAGAGGTGGGGGAAGAAGAAAGAGAGGAAAGGAGGTCCTAAAGCCTAGATTAAAAATATTCAAGACTGATTTTTATGGGAGCTAAATCTGTCTAAGTATTCCTGATGGGGCGCCTAGCATGATATTAGTTTTTATAAGGGGAAAAAAAGAACATGTAATTGTGATATCTCCATAGGAAGAAAACTGCAAATCTGTTAAGAAGAACCCCTACGCAAATTTGAAAACAGCTTACATATAGGAAAAAGCCATTTTTTCTTCTAGCAACATTAACATAGTCAAACAACTGAAGAGAGAATCCCATTAGCTAAGTCAGTCCCATCAAGTTAAAGCGTACCAACAGTGCCACCGGGGGCTCAGTGGGAAGTCTCATCTTATACAGCATAGACCAGAATAATCTGGAAATCCCATCAGTACAGATTCATGTTACTATTAACAACGAAGGCAAAGCCAAGAAGCCCCTGGGGGGAGGAGGGGTTTAGAAAAGAAAGGAGGTGGAACAGTATAAGAAATAATATGGTGATAGAAATTACAGTGGAATCATGATTTGACATTCATTAAATCCCTGCTCTGTCCAAAATGCTACGGTAGCCACTGATCTGGGATCTAGAAACCTATCAAAGTTTGGAGAGATTGGTTAACACTTGTATAGAAGCAAGGCAGCTAGGTAACTCAGTGGATTGAGAGCCTGGCCTGGAGACTGGAGACCTAGGTTCAAATCTGGTCTCAGACACTTCCTCGCTGTGCTACCCTGGGCAAGTCACTTAGCCCCCATTGTCTAGCCCTTATCGCTCTTCTGCTTGGGAACCAATACATAGTATTGATTTTAAGACCTAAGGTAAGGGTTTTAATTTTTTTTTTTTAAACACAGACATAAGCAGCATTTGGTTGAATCTTGTGAAGTTGCCCACCATCTTGTAGCTTGGTCCTTGGTGGAGACCTGATAAGTCATAAAAACAAACAAAAAAAAAGAAAACATTTTTTTAAACACTTATATGAGAGTTCAGCCCATGACAACATGAGTTCAGGTAATATGAATCTGACACAGGTTGCTACTCAGGAAGGAAATCTGAGAAAATGTAGCCAAAAAAAGGAGGAATTGATTTTCTTTCTCTAAATATTTAGGCTTCCCCTTAAGGTCAACCACAGTTTTGCAACTAACTGGAGGGGAACATGGTTATAATCTGAATTAAATGAAGAAAAAGTTTGGGTATTTTTCACCCTCCATGTTTTACTCTGCATATTTCAGTTGACTCAACATTTATTAAGCTTATACTATTTTCCAGACCTTGGGTTGAGTATTGGGAATGCTCAAAACTAAAATGGACCTATGATGTCATGGATCAAAGATTCCCTCCATAGGCTGGCCAGAAATAGATAAATTATGATTGTTATCACCAGAAGGCACTTAGAATATAAAAACAAAACTATAACCCCTACCCTCAAAAACTTAGAGTGTACTAGAAGAGAAGCCACCTGGCTATCAATAAGAAAATACAAAGAGAGTGAGAGACAAAGACAAGAAGACAGAGAGAAATCATTAACTGACAAGATGGCAGGATCAGGTGGTACTTAGGCTCTACTCCAATGGGTGCTAGAGATCCTGTAAGGAAGGGGTGATGAGGAAAGTCCCCAGAGGCAACTGGGAATTCTGGAAATGGGAAACCATAAATTGCCTTTATCTCATAAAAATATTGACAATAATCATCTTCCTCCTTGGCATTAGTGACAAGTATGGTGTTATCTCAGAGTTTTAGCACAATGTACAAAAAAGTCAGGACAGAGAGATATTTACTCCTGGCTTAGACATGGGAAAATAATCATGATTTCTGGGTCCTGCTAAGACTGGCTCTTAAGGATAACTTGTGATAGTGATGATGGGAGATGGGACAATAATAGCAATAGTTAGCCTTTATATAATACTTGAAATTAGCAAAGCATTTTACATGCTGTATCTTTTCAACCACACTGTGAGGCAGGTACTATTGTTATACTCATTTCACAGCTAAATAAACTGAGGTTGTCCCTTTTATAGAGTCACACAACTATAAAGTGTCAGAGGCAGAATTTGAACTAAGATCTTCCAAAATTTTCATCCATTAAACTACCTAGCTGCCTCTAAAAAGAACTCTTTTTTTCCCATTAAAAAGTTACTTCCTCTTGCCCAGAAATTAACTGTGGAAGCAGAAGGAGCTATCCCTGGAGGGATCATTGTGTGGATCTCATCAAGCAAAGGTATGTCACTGATGAGACAAGAAGACATCTTTTACACCCAAGAGTCTTAGGGAAACAGTCTCCATCAATAAGAGTAAGAGCACAAGAGATCCTGTTGAATTAGACAAGGGACACGGTCCTACAGCAATGTCCAGCAGTCATCCCTGATGGGACCTTTTGCCAGCTAGTCAGGCAGCATCGGCCCCTGAGTCCATTAAAGTCTGATAATCCTTTACCCCAGGCTCAAATTAAAGTGATTCACTGAAGTCCTAGAAATAGGGTGAGCAAGTGAAATGTGCTGAAAAAACTCAGGAAGAGAGAAGCTAATCTTAATCTGCCATTAAAAGGAAATCTCAGCACATGGTCATCTGAAGTTTAATTGGAGACATTTTAGTGTTGATTAATTGATTGGTGAGAACGAATTTGGGGATTTAGTTGTGAGTCTGATGAGCCAGAGCATATCAATAAAACTAGTATTAGTCTGATGAAAAGAAAATTTTACACTGCATTCAAGAAAGCCAAGACATATCCATCCATTCATTCACTGAGTATTTATTAAAGTCTTGCAATATGCCAAAGCAGAAGGCTCTGAATACTCTGAATACAAAGGAGAAAAAAATCCAAGATGCTTGTTTTATATTTGGGAAGCACTATATACACAAATAACTAAATAAATACAAAAACTAAATATACACCAAGTAAATACAACGCCTTTTGGTGAGGTGAGAGTACTAGCAACCAAAGAGAGCAGTAAAGCCTTCCTAGCCATTGAGCTGAACCTTGAAGGGAGCCAGACACGCCAAAGGCAGAGGTGAAGAAGAGCATTCCAGAGAGAGGGTACAGCAAAGACACAGAAATGGAATATTGTATACATGGAACAGCAAGTGCACTACTTTCAGCTGGGAAAGATGGGCCATAGCCAGATTGGGAGGCTGTAGCCAGATTGTGAATGAGGAGCTTTACATACTACAGAGAAGAATTGGGTTTTCTCCTAAAGGAAACAGGAAAGAAGGGGTTCAGTCAGACATGTGCTTTAGGACTATCAAGTTAACAGCTGGGTAGAAGGAGGATTGGATGGGAAGCAGAGAGACCAATTAGGAGGCATGGCCACTCCAATGGTCTCCATGTTCATTTCAAATGTACATCTTCCCAAGAACACATGCAACAACTTGAAAGTCATTGAGAATCTGAAGCTAGGAGAAAGAAGGCTTCCCTCCCACCCCAAGAAATAACTGTGCTTTTTAGCAATCCCTCAGCAATAATTTATTGAGTAGGTACCATGTCCTTACCATTATGCTAGGCATAACTAGAGATCAAAAAGTGGAGCATATTCCCCTTGTACTCACGTAGCTTATAATCAAGTGGGAGACATGGGAACCTAATTTTTTTTTTTCAGAATTGGTGATATGTCAGCTGCTATGGTACTTATACAATTTTATCAGTAGTAGAAAATTTCCTGTATTTTTAACCTATATTTTTCTCTGCTAAGAAATGAATTTGCAATTTTAAAACAATAATCATTCATACATATAATTATGATTTTGTTATTGTGTTTTAAATCCATACTTTCTGTCTTAATCTCAATTCTAAGACAGAAGAGGGGCAAGGGCTAGGCAATTGATGTGCCCAACTAGGAAATATCTGAAGCCAAATTTGAACTCAGGTCCTCCCAACTCTAGACCTGGATACTTTCTCTAGGGTACTACCTACCTGCCCTTGTACATATAATTGATAAATATACAGTATATTCTGATTTACAATTGCATTGGTGAGGGGAGTTTGCCTCCAGCAATGCAAGTGAGCAATTCATCTGTAACTAATAGTTTTAGAAAGTTTCCCAAGACCTTGAGGGTTTGAGTGATTTGTCCATGATCACACAATCTATCAGGGGCTCAAAACTTGAACCCAGTCTTCCTGACCATAAGACTTCACAGTAACTCTATGTGCTATTCCATGACTGTCTCTCTGTGTTTACATATGAATGGAGAAAGAGCCAGGACCTAGGATTTCATTCTTAGAGAGAATTCGCTGGTGAGGAAACTCCCTGTACCAATTCATATTGGCTCCTTCTCTGAAACTTGTAGTGTTAATAGGAATTTTTAGGCCTAGATTTTAGGGGGGGGTCCATGAATTTGATTTTGTTAATACTTTGATAACTTCATTGCAATGATACTGATTTTCTGTTAGTCCTATTTTTAGGGGTTTTTTTGTAAAATTTTTTTGGTAAAAATTTGTAAAAATTTTTTTTGTAAAATTTTTAAAAATGTTATGGATTTAAAAACATTATCTTGAAGGACAGGTAGGTAACACAGTGGATAGAGCACCAGGCCTCAAGTTGGGAGGCCTTGTGTTCAAATTCTACTTCAGACATTTCCCAGATGTTCAACCCTGGGCCAGTCACATCTCCCAATTGCCTAGCCCTTGTAGTTCTTCTGTCTTAGAATTGATACTGAGACAGAAAGTAAGAATTTAAAACAAAACAAAATAAAAAGATCCATCATCTTGAGAAGACATCCATTAGCCCCCACCAGACTGCCAAGAGGTCTATGACATATAAAAGATTAAGTATGCCTGTCTTACAGAATTGCCAAGAGTTCTGAGTGGTTAAATGATTTATCCAGGATCATGTACCCAGTATGGGTCAGAGGTAGGGCTTAAGCCCAAGACTTTTGGATTTCATGGTTGGTTCTCTATCAATTAATCCACATCATTTCCCACATACTTGAAAAGTGTTTTACAACCACCAAATTCTTTCTCTTATATTTTCACACTTGATCCTTACAATAGTCCCATGAGATGGGTAGTACAAATATCTTCCCCGGGTTCTAGGCTGAGTCAAGTGACTTGCCCAAGGTTATGTGGCTAATAAGGAGCAAAATTTGTCTTTGAAGTTTCAGTATCTTTATCCCAGACCCAGTGTTCTTCCTACTACACCATACCATCTTCTCAAGGACACATTTGGGTGTTTTTTCTTGGCTCCTGAAAAAAATCCAATCGATTAGCTTGGCTGAGTTCTCAGCTCTACTTTTCCATGTTACTAAACGAATTATGTGACCTTGAAAATGTCTCTAAATTTCAGTTTCCATACGTGTTGAACAGATACATCTCTAAGATCTTCTCAAAAACTCTATTTTTGTTGAAACCATTTGTGTCTTCACTAAGAGCGAGTTTCTTCCTCCCATTTGTCTCCCTCCATCCTCAGCCCCCACAAATATCCAGCAGGAAATGTAACAATGATATACAAGCCTTAAAGGCAGATTCCTATTAATAATAAAGACAGTAGTGAGTACACCAAGAGTATCCTAGGGTTAATACAGATTCTTAATAAAATGTATAGGCTTCCAGAACCCAACTACCAACCTACTACCATCTCTTCAACTGAAATGCCAAGAATTAATATTTATACTAGCATATTAAATCCATCCAATCTATAGGAGAGTTTCCATGAGATCACAAAATAGAGTTCTCTTCTAGGTTTGGGCTGTCCATTTCAATGAAAGGAAAAGATTGGGAAATCACAACCCAAAGTATTCAGTGACTTGGCCCCCACAATAGGTAAGAAACACTGGGAAAATTAGGAGAAAGTAATATAACTCTACAATTAAAATAAAATTTCAGCTCTGACTTATCCAGAGATATTTAAACGTAATATTTTGGTAAACATGAATCTGGGGATTTGAGTGTTTGGGGCAGGAATCAGGGAATTCCAAAGAGGTCTCATAAAAAAAATGTATTTTAAAACTTCCTTCAGAAAATATCCAACCCTATACTTCTAGCTTTGTTTTCTTTTGTGTTCTGTGATTTGCTTTTTTTTGAGTAACTGTGTGCCTGAACAGTAAGGCTCAACCATTACAGTCAATTCTTTTGACTCAGTGGAAACAGGATGTTTTGCTTCCCCAGCCACCTATATGCTGAAAAGTCAGGTAAAGAAAGAACAGGCCCTTCTCAAGATTTGTCTATTCCTCTTCATGGGTGTGTGTTTGTTGTTGTTGTTGTTTCTGTCTCTAACATTCTCTTGAAAAACAAGAGAATCCATAATACTTTCTTCTGCTCATGTCATTTGCTTCCAAGTGAATTTCTGTTTTGTATTGTGTTGTTATAACTAGAAGGTACATCAAGTGAAGTGAATCCATTTATTATGGTCTAAAGCAGCAGGCACATTGGTTCACATTTCATGAGAACATTATGCCTTGCATTAAATCGGGTATAAGGAACTCCCAGCTGCAGAAACTCCCTCTACCAATGCCATTTAGCTCTTTCCCTGCAATTTTATCTTAGAGAATTTCCTAGAACCCGGAAATAAATAATAATTTGCCCTAGATCTCAGCCCATGTTAGAGTCGGGACTTGAACCTACTTCTTCCTAGATTTAAGAACAATTTTTTATACATTATGCTACACTGTTTCACTTTGTATATAAAGATGATTACAAATGATTTGGGACACAGGGCACAGGCATAGTGAGTATATTACTCAAACAATATCCTACCTTTTGTGAAAATCAGGAGAAGGTTTTAATTCAAACAATTCAACTTTTACTAGGTACTTGCTGCATTCAAAGCACTATTAGTTTGGGGGACATATAAAGAAAGAATAAGCTTTCAAAGATCTTATAATCTTAGTGGGGAAAAAAGTATTCGTTTCCAATAGAATGTTAGCTCCTTGAGGGCAGGGACTATTTCATCTTTGCTTTTGTATCCCTGGTGCTTTACTCACAGAAGGCACTTCAGATATGTTTGTTAAATTGAATTGGATAAGGAATGGAACTGGAAAGCCAGAAATTTTTTAAAAATACCTTTGCCTGGATACTTTATAAGTTCTCAAATATTTTGGACTGACATTAAAGTCTATTATAATCAATGGGAATAGTCAGAGAAGGGTCCCCAATAGAAATATCTTTTGATCAGTGACTTGAGGGTTGTATTGTACTCTGATAAGTTGAACTGTAAATAGGGTATTTGTCCAAACAAAGATTTTGTATTAACAGAAAATCGGAAGATAAACTAGGGAAGATCAGGGACAGATTGTGAAAGGAAGAGAATTTGTATTTATTTTTGTAGGTAGTGAAGGACCATTGGCATTTTTTAAGAGAAGACTGTTATATACTAAAACAGAAGATAAGGGTTAAAAAAAGAGAGAGAAAAAGAGAAAGACCAGGACAGAGAGAGAATGATGAACTGAAAGTAATATTTGGTGGCTGTTGAGTTGTTTCTGTCCTATCTGAATCTTTATGATCCTATTTGGAGTTTTCTTGGCAGTTACTAAAGTAGCTTGCCATTTCCTTCTCCAGCTCATTTTACAGATGAGGAAACTGAGGCAAAGAGTGTTAAGTGACTTACCCAGGGTCACACAGACTATTGCTAAAGCTGAAACTAAATTTGAACTCGTGAAGATGAGTCTGCCTGTCTCCCGGACGTACACTCTATCCACCGTCACCTAGCTGCTCTCAGTAGTAGAAAAATGATTATTTTTCCCCCTTTAAGTAAACTGGGTTAATCTAAGTTCAATAAGAAGTTTGTCATTACCTTGGAACCCTTCAGTGATGCTATTCACTGTATAATAGAATAGAAAACAGGCAGCTTTTCCCCTGTTCCATACCCCTCCCCAACTTTAATTCAATTCGGGTCAATTGAAGCACATCCTTATTAAACAGCTACTATATACTTTCACTGGAATAGATTTTTTGAATTGTTTTTTAGATTTCATTTCTCAATTCATTCAAGGCATTTTGAGTATTGGATCCCATTGCCCTTCTGAGCACCCTAGCCCTGGTGAATTATAAATTCATATCCATCCATTCCCTTTCCCCACAATGCTCTTGGGCACCAGGGATACAAAGAAGAGGAGGAAATATTTACACATTAAATACAAAATAATTTCTTGGAGAGCAATTAGCCACTAAGGAGAGGACTTCTGTTGGAGCTGAGTCTTCTCTTAAACCCTCAACCTCCACCTTAGAATCAATACTATGTTTTGCTTCCAAGGCAGAAGAGAGGAAAGGACTAGGCCATAGGTTTAAGTGGCTTGCCCAGGATCACACAGCTCTGAAGTATCTGAGGTCACATTTGAACCCAGGACCTCCCATTTCTAGCCTGGCTTTCAATCCACTGGGCTACTCAGCTGCCCCTTGGAGCTGAGTCTTGAAGGGAATGAGGAATTCCAAGAGGCAGAGACCAGAATGGAGAGCATTCCAGACACAGACAGGCTGCCTGTGCAGAGGTCAAGCAGATGATACGTGCTGCTTCTCTCCAGTGCACAGGGAGAAGCAAGTAGGCTTATTTCTTGAAGGACCTCATTTCCAGGTATTTCCATGGCATTCCCCAAAACTAAAAGACTAAATGGGACTATATTAATGCTTATAGAGGTTCCTCAAGACCTGCAATCAGCTTTGACAAGATTATTTCTTACCCAGAGCCTGATGCCATCTATCTCTACTTAATGTGTGTGTGTGTGTGTGTGTGTGTGTGTGTGTGTGTGTGTGTGTCTATGAGTGGTTGGGGGGGGGGGAGTTGTCAATAAAGGAATCTAATAGGAGATATAATATAAATAAAAATATGTAGAAATTTTCAGTAACATAATAAGAGAAGTAATACTATCATGTTATAATTTTTACTAAAACCTTTTTTTCAAAAAATAAAAGTAACATTTGTGAGTATATAATTCAAAAAATTAAAATGGGCTGGATTCAGAGACAAAGAGCTCTTTAACGAAGGTATAAATGTGCTTTTTTTTTTAAAAAAAATGACTTTTTCCCCCTTTCCCTGGTACCCACAGTAACGAACACTCCTACCCAATCAAAATATGAAAACAAAATTGGAGCTGTGTCAGCATCTTGGCTGCAAATAAAACTCAAAACAGGTTATAGCACATGCTAGGAATACAAAATAAGGTTAGAAATAATGCTTCAGCTGTGAGTTCTTCAGGCTGTGGAAATAATAGAGCATAATTTAGTAGAAGAGGAACTAGGGAGTCAGCATACACAGGAAAAATGAAAGGAGCAAGAAAAATGCAAGGGGGTAGGAAACAGGGCTGAGAAAAATTTGAGGAATACTGTGGGTGGTAAATCATTAGAGGATGGAAGAAAGCACAGGAAGGATCAAAAGACAACTCAGGTAGAGAGCCCTAAGAAGAAAGCAAGGGGATTGATTGAGTTTTCCATAAAATGGAACAGAGTAAATTTCTTTTCTTTTTTTTTTAAATCCTTACCTTCTGTCTTAGAATCAATAGTATGTATTGTTTCAGGGCAGAAGAGTGGTGAGGGCTAAGGAATGGGGATTAGACTTGTCCAAGGTCACAAAGATAGGAAGTGTCTGAGTTCAAATTTGAACCCAGGACCTCCCTTCTCTAGACCTAGCTCTCAATCCACTGAGCCACCTAGTTGCTCCCCACCACCCACAGTAAATTTCTAAATGTGGTACCTAATGGGAACCAGTATTGAAGAATCAAATACATTGCATTGTGGTTAAGAAATTTCACCAGCCTACTGGCAAAATGACTAGAAAAAGGACTACCAAAACTGCCTGACCTTTTGTCCCGGGGCAACTAGAATTTCTAAGGGTTCATTTCACTCTGTTAGTCCAAGATCATCACCTAAGTCATAACTAAATTTGTATAGCAGCTTGGTAATTATCTTGACTTATAGGTACAGATGTCAGCTCACATTGTTCAACCTAATGGATTTTTGAATTGTGTTTTGGATTTCATTTTTCAATTTAATAAAAATATTATGGCTCTCTGATTCCATAGCCCTTCTGAAGGCCTGGCCCTGGTGATTTATAATGGAAGTTTTTGTGACCAAGGACCCAAGTTTACACAAAAGTAGTCAAAGGGGAAAAAAAAACCAAACTTTTTCTCCTTCAAATGTTTTCAACAGAAGTATCAAAGTATCCAAAAAAAAAAAAAGTATCAAAACAGATATTATCTCAGAAAATAACAAATTGAGCCTTGTTTTTGTTCTAGCTGAAAGGAAGGACATTTGGTTTTCCTAATAAGTATTTATTGTAGAGGTTAATTTCCCCTTGTGTCTGATTTCCTAGGACTAATGGTTGAGATTTAAGAAGAGGAACTGTTCTCCGTCATTTTCTCTCCACACTAGTAGAAATGTTTTCTAAAATTGAACGTGGCTGATAAATTTGTCCTGACATTGCTTAGTTATGATGTCTGTTGCCTTTTTGGGGACTACAATTTTTGGAAAAATTCATCCTATAGAAAGTCACATTCAATGCTTATTTGGGGAGTTTAATGAAAACATTTCATGAGAAGATTCTAAAAGCATCCCAGTACTGTAAGGTCTCAGCCTCAGTCTTCCTATCATTTCTTGATGACAAATATTTCTTAATGACAAATATTTCAGATATTCATTGTTAAGTAAACCCCATCCCTTTCAAAAAAAAAAAAGGAAAAGGGGGGGAAAGATAAGCATCTGTTTCCCAATGGCCTAAATGTTATGTTTGCTAGTAGGAATAAAAAAAAATCAATATATTCATCAGACAAGCAGTCTGCTTCTATCACTCACCATTTTACTGCCTACGCATAAGTGGAGCAAATGCTGGTTTTCCCCAAGATGACCTTTGGGTTGGTAGACAAAATTCTCCTCCGTTTTCCACAATAAAGTGAGACCAGAGTTGTTAGATAAGGAGAACAACTAGTTCAAAATTGTACAAATGTGGTAGGGAGGGGAGTGCATAATAAGGGTGGTGGGGGCTCGTGGAAGCCCAGCCAACAATTTGGCTCCAACCCAATCAGTTGATATTCAGAGGTTCCTGCATCCCAAGTGAAATGTGTGTTCAGCCTCCATCTGGGGAACACTCAAGCCCTTAGTCTGATTGGTTTCTTCTTTCTTGACTTAAAGGTTCATCACTATTCAGCAGTACACATATGTCGGGATTGTGCACACTCTCATTACCTGTTCAATTCACAACAAATTAGTGATTTTTCCCCCCCAAAAAACCCTAAAGGTGTTATACTTGCTGGCACATTCAAACGTAGGTAGTCCTAGTCAACCACCTGGCACCTGGAGCACAACAAGTAAAGAAACATCTCTGAGTACTGAGAATAGAAAAAAAAAAAAAATGAGGATTTTTGTGCTTGTATCCAAGAAGAAAGCCAGAATAAAGTCGTTTGGGAACCAAATTTATTTTTAGCTGTCCTAACCCCATTTCTCTTACAGAAGGAGATCCCTCACCTCCCAAGCCTCTCAAGTATGCGTGAATATAGACACCTAAGCTTTGTATTGTGGGTTAGAGCTGCCAGTTTATCTGTCAAATTTCACCAACTAGATTGTAAGTTTCTTGAGGACAAGGGCCATTACGGTCTACTTTTAAAAAAAAAAATTACCCATCACGGAGGTGATTCCCCATCAGCACTTGGCAAATATTTATTGATCGAAATGCTTTCTAAGCCCATCCAAACATCAGCATAAAACAGGCAGAAACGGGCCTGTAAGAAAGAAGGCCTAAACTGAATAAGTCAAACTGTGACCAAAGCAACATCACAGACCTGGGAATGGAAACTTTTGAAACTCAGCCCCAGCAAGAAGCCTGTGTGAAGGCAGCAGCTCCTTGAAAAGGTGTTAAATCGGTGAAGGGCAGAGATTGTCAATCCATTAAACAGTGAGTTACAATAGTCAAGTGCAGAGATCACAGAGGCAAGGTTTAATGTACACATATCTATACGGGACCCTTTGATGCTTTCAAATACCTCCTCGTCATCTGAAAATCAGTCAGCAGGCATCGCCTACATATTTCACAGCAGTCTACCCGTCTGGGTGTTTTGGCTTGGCAGCAGAAAGCTCTCTGAAAGGATGCTAAGATACTTCAATGCATTCTTGCTCATGTATCCAGTTTGTATATTCCAGCGGCGTCTAATTTTCAACTAATTTGGGAATAGTGGATCCAGTTAGAAGTGTGCAAAAAAAAAAAAAAAAAAGAGCGATTCATGTGGCGAAGGCACTTTTCTGCGATCCCAAATGGGTCTTACACGGACAGAGCACAAATCTGTGGAATAAGGAAGTCAAGAAGGAAATTTGTTCACAGATCGTGACCGTTTTCAACAACAAGCCCAGCCAAAAGGGCCAAATGTTTGAACTATCTGACTCCTGCCCAGATAGTTTTGTAATCTTCTGGGGAGGCATGTTTAGGGCTTTCTGCAAGTAATAAATAATTTAGAAACCATTCATTAAGACTGCCTAAATTACAGACACTGCAGGCCAGTTCTCTCTTTTAAGAAGGAGAGTTTTGGCCTGAAAATTGGACCCTGGTCTCTTACTTTCTTCTATAGTTCTTTTTAAAAAATTCTCTATAACCATGAGTAAAATGCCAGTGTCAGAAGGACTTGGTTTATACCCCAGGAATGCACAGTCAAAAGTCAAAAGATGAAAATGAATTTGGTAGTATAGCCTAACGAAGCATTGGTAAGGAAGTTAGAAGACTTTTAATTTTATTCCTAATTCTACCAGTGTTTCATCCCTTCATATATCTTTCCTATTCTTTATTTTTAAAGGAGGTCCAAATACCCCTGCAACCTAAGGGAATCTGTGAAAATTTATGAGATGAGAGTTTAACGAATTGAACAAAAATATAATAATCCAATGAGGCATACACCAGGCACAATTTGTTGATTATTTTATTTCAAGCATTTATTATGTACCTATGATGCACCAGGTATTAGAGATAAAAAGAAAGACTTTCTGGGTCATTCACTGGAAAATTAAAGTTATGTGATAAAAAAGTATGTCAATAAAATACTTATTTTGTTATGAAAATATAATAATCCTAGTTTTAATGAGAAAGGGTTAATTTATCCATCTCTCAGCCAACTTCAGGCACACAAAACCTGACCAAGCCTGATGGGATTAGCCTTCATTTAATTCAAAGATTGTCCGTAGAGGAAAAGGCTACCAATACCCATAGGAAACACTTAAAACAGGAGCAAGTAGATGAATATGCTGGTTTCAAGAGAAGGGAAACAAGATCCTGGTTTGGGGAAGGTCCAAGAACATCCAAAATAGATATAGTTTGTGTATATTTCAACTTGACAAATTAGGGTCAAAGTTTATAGCTGGAAGCAGAGGCCATGTAGAACAGGGATTCTTAACCATGTTCTTAATTGATCCTTAATCAAATGGTCATGGGCTCATTTGGTATTTTGGTGAAGTCTATGGCCAGTTTTCAGGATACTGATTTTATATACATAAAATAAAAAGCATAGAGTTACAGAAGAAACTAATTTTGTTAAAATAGCTTTTTTTAAAAAGTTGACTCATGTCAGATGGTTAACCCGTTTTCTAGACTCACACTCTCCCCCATTTTACAAATAAGGAAATTAAGACCCTGAATGGTTTAGTGACTTGTCTAAGGTCATACAGGTAAATGGCAGAACTCGGATTCAAATCCAAATCCCTCTATTTAAAATCCTGAGTTTGCCAGGCATGGTGGTATGTGCCTGTAAACCTGGTTACTGGTGAGGATGAGCCTGGCCACTGTCTTGAGCTCTAGATTTCTGAGATACAGTGGGCAAAGCTCATTTAGTGTTTGCACTGTTTGGTGTTAATAGGATGAGCCCTTCCTCCTCCTCCATCCCCAGCAAAGGGTCACCAGATTGCCTAAGAAAGGGAAGAACTGGCCCACATCAGAAACAGAGCAGGGCAAAACTTCCATGCCAGTCAGAGGCAAACTGGCCTGTGATTAGCCCTTGCATTTCTAGCCTGGGCAAGACAGAAGACTCAGTCTAAATAATCAAATCCTATCAAATCCTGTGTTCTTTCTGCAATATCTAGGCTGCTTACTTTTTTTTTTTTAATTTTTGATAAGGTACTTTAATTTGAAAAGCAGAATTTTAAATACAAGAAACAAAATTAGTGCATGGTTCTAACTTACAGCACTCACACATATTTGATACCATCACAGAAAAAGAGAAAGAAAATGGATGAATCTCATATATCATGGAAGTCTTTCTCTTTTGAAAATTCCTTCCTTCATGGATACCCTTGCTGCCTTCTCGCCGTCCCCAGGAAAACCCCATTTGATTCCATTTCTAGGTGTGTGTGCCATAGGATCCCCAAGCCTACCTTTAGCTTATAGCATTCCTTTTCCAAACGATGTCACTCAATATTGAATCATGCAGGTCCAGGGAAGAGAAAATCCTGCCTCATTTTAACATCAGCTCAAAACTCTCTTCTTCTCGTTTTTTAAAAGCTGCTCAGAGAGAATCAAATCATTACATGCCCTGATGCCATCTCAAGCTAAATGATGAACACATTTTTTTCAAGATGCCCTTTTTTATGGTTTCCCAAATGACAAGGTATTTTAAGTAAAACATGATAAAAGAGGGTATGGTCATAAAGTTATATCTATGGAAATAAAGGTATTTTATGGCAGTAAGAGTGTCAAAGCAGAGCTTTATCAATGAGGAGGATTTCCTGTAAGTAAAAAAGATAAATGAATTAGTAACTCAGGATAATTTTTTTTAAAAATACATATTCAGATGAGAACTCTGATAAGTTTGATCCCTTTTAGCCAATGAAGTATGATCTCTAATTAGGTTTCTGCTCAGACAGTAAGAAGCATGAAGTACATTTCTGAATCTAGTTGACCTTTTCAGCTAGGGAAGCCAAATGATTTCCATTCCATGCTCTTTAATTCTGGAAGAATTTGTAATTTGTTGCCATAGATGAAAAAAAAAAAAAAAGAAAAGAAAAGAAAATTCATCCCAAACAGGAAAAAAAAAGTTACAGTAGTCCCTTTCTACATTAATAAAATAATAGCATTTTAGAGCTGGAAGGTACCTTTGGGATCATGTCATTCAGCCCGCTCCTTTTAAAGATGAAAGATCTGAAGTCATAAGAGAATAAGGAATTGGCTTGAGGTCATGCAGCCTGTTCCTGGCATAACTGAGATTAGAACCCCGATCTCCTGACTCTCAGTCCAGAGGTCTTTCTAGCATACCCCCATGTTCTTAGCTGGTTTCTGCTTGGCCTGTTGGGCTTTTATTTCCTGCTGTTCCCATTTTTGCTGCAGGGAGCAGCCCTCATTTGAATCCAACACTGGGCCTGCTTTTGGGAACCTTTCAGAGGCCGGCATCTACCCTCTTGCCTTTCTTAATTTCTTTTGGAAATTCTCTATTCTCTCACCTTATTAATGTTAAAACAAAACGGGTTCTTTCATTGCCACAGGCAGCAAGAAAGTGAACTTCTAGATGGAAGAAAGTGTCTTCCCTAGTGAGAGCAACTAAATTAGTTCTGAGGTGCTTTCACTCACTGTAACTGTAATGAGAGACACCAGCTCTTCTTCATTAATGAGATGCCAATCATGAAGGGAGAAGCCACAAAGACCTTTTTTTTTGGGGGGGGTGAGTTATGGTGTATGTTATAGAATGGGATAGGTTATTTGTGCCGTGCTGAAAAGGCATTAAAGCAGAAAATAAAATTCTTCCAGGAAGTGGAAGAACACAAGTGGATGGTCTAGAATTGAAAAGGCAGATAGACCTAGTGGGCAGGTGGGAGGGCTCCCTGCTAAGTAAGTCATGGGGGTGCATGGGAAACAAAATTAAAAAAAAAAGGACAAGGAGAATTTGGCCCCATCTCTCAGATCACATGCCCACCCAACTCTTCACACAATTGGATCAGAGAATGGTGGCTCCCATGGAAAGCATCAACAGCCCAATGGGACCCTCCAGCTCTCTGGGCGTTGGTAAGTATTTAATATGGCTTCCTGAACTTTGAAAGATAAAACATCCCCCCCCCCAAGCAAATCTTAAAAAAGGAAGGAAGGAAGGAAGGAAGGAAGGAAGGAAGGAAGGAAGGAAGGAAGGAAGGAAGGAAGGAAGGAAGGAAGGAAGGAAGGAAGGAAGAGAAAGGAAGAAAGAAAGAAAGAAAGAAAGAAAGAAAGAAAGAAAGAAAGAAAGAAAGAAAGAAAGAAAGAAAGAAAGAAAGAAAGAAAGAAAGAAAGAAAGAAAGAAAGAAAGAAAGAAAGAAAGAAAGAAAGAAAGAAAGAAAGAAAGAAAGAAAGAAAGAAAGAAAGAAAGAAAGAAAGAAAGAAAGAAAGAAAGAAAGAAAGAAAGAAAGAAAGAAAGAAAGAAAGAAAGAAAGAAAGAAAGAAAGAAAGAAAGAAAGAAAGAAAGAAAGAAAGAAAGAAAGAAAGAAAGAAAGAAAGAAAGAAAGAAAGAAAGAAAGAAAGAAAGAAAGAAAGAAAGAAAGAAAGAAAGAAAGAAAGAAAGAAAGAAAGAAAGAAAGAAAGAAAGAAAGAAAGAAAGAAAGAAAGAAAGAAAGAAAGAAAGAAAGAAAGAAAGAAAGAAAGAAAGAAAGAAAGAAAGAAAGAAAGAAAGAAAGAAAGAAAGAAAGAAAGAAAGAAAGAAAGAAAGAATAGGATGAGGCTTAGGGAACCTGGTCCTTGTAGAAAGGACATTTTATTAGTAAGAAACACATTTCAAATATGTCAAGGGAAACCAGGCTTAACCCTGAGTGCTTGAAACAATCCAGTTTTTGGTCTTGTTTTGTTTTTGGTAGGGGGGATTGAGGTGAGGTGGGCTGACAGTGGGGTGGAATAGCCCATCAATTGACCTGGTTTTCCTAATAAGATTATTTAAATGGGAGACAGGCTCTGGCCTTGGAAGGATGCTGTGGCTCTTCCATCTCTTTCCCCTTCAGCTGCCCAAGACAGTGTTAACAGGAGAGGAAAACTGGAAAACATCTGTAGTTTTCCTGATTTCCAATTCACAAAGACCTGGAGCCTGTGTCTGAGTCTAACACTGGCAGAATTCTGTGCATTTTGGAAATGACTACACCTTCCATTTGGAATCCAGCACATTTTTTTTCCAGCTGTTTCTGCCCTCACTCCCCCCCACCCTCCTTCTCTTTTTAAGTGAATATATGCCTGTGTGAACGTTAAAAGACTTTTTCAGCCCTGGAAACAGAATAACAACTTAATAAAATGTCTGAGCTTACAATTAGGCATGCCTATGTCCTTCAAGAATCAGGTAACGGAAGTTCTAATTGGCAAAACAGAATCTTGAATGTCATTTTCTAAACTCATTAGACCATGTCTAACAGAGAACGAGAAGAAGCCACAGCAGCAGTTTACAATGCACTCATATTGTCCCTCTTGGAGATGTCATCTTGGGTTAGCAGGCAGCGAGCGGGTCCTGAAATTACAGCGGCCACAGAATAAAGAACAGAACCACAATGGATGGCATCCGGGAAAATGGCATTCATTAAGAGCATTTGATTTGTACTGCCTCTTTATACACATTTCTACCTTTCAGCGATCACAACCACATATACAAATGAGTACTGGAGGTAGAACTAGAGGGAGTGTTGAGGAGGGAGGAGGAAAATGTTCCTTTTTCATCTCTCTTCAGGTCTATTTTGTGTGAATTTCTTTAAAAATCATTATTGTGAGTCAGGTGCAGAAGGATAGAGGAAGTCACGCATCTTACCCTTGATTTGTTGTCTCTGATAACCTGGATGGACAGATGTTTTAAAGCCGGGGTCAGCCACGTAAACGATGGACAGCACATCTGTCTCGAATTATTTCGATCACGTACAATGGTTTCTGTGTCTGATGGCTTTTGGATTTGCAACTGTCAAAATTTAAAATAGGAAACACTAGAACTTCTGAATAAACCGAGGCCAGATTTCTCTGTTGCTGCCTCCTGGCAATGTTGTTAGAAGGCCTGGAGTCATCACGCTGAACAGAGCCTTAATTTTGGAAAATCTGATGAGAGCTACCTTAGAATTCCATCCCTTTGGCTTTTGGATCCTAGCATGGGGAACCATTGGAGAAAATAAGTGTGCGAAAAGCCAAGAACACTTTAGTTTGGGAGTTTTGTTGCTGCTATAAACTTGGTTTTTTATTTTTCAAACACTTGGTTGAAAAAATGTGAAAAGCTTAATCTATAATTTTTTTCCCTTCAAGTTGGAAACACCTGTGTTTTTAGGGGAAAATTCTTGCAGGTGTTTCTGATTCATCTCTGTTTTTCAAAACTGCCCAAGAAATGTTTATTATCTAAAAAGTGGATTTTTTTTTCACCTGCTTAGGATTGGCCACAGTAGTTTTTTCTACAGCCTGTGTTTTAAAGTTAGTCATGCATCATGAAGAAGGTAAGGAAAATGTTAGCTTCTTGAGGGCAAGGACTGTTTCACTTGTATTTGTAGTCCCAGTGTCTTGATCAGTAATTAGGAGGTGATTGTTAATTATTTGCTGATTGATGGATCAATTGGTTAGTTGACCTTCTGGTTATAGGAGTATTTGACACTGAGTAAAACATATTTTTTCAAATTTATTATAATGACAAACATTTTATTTATAAATTTAATCCTCTATTGATATATAAACTCACAAGACCATATGCAGAACAAACCTTTATTTTCTTTCTTCTAAAAAAAAAATAAAATCCTCTTGTAATTATTGCATCTTTCAAAGCTCAGTTCAGGTACTTTCATGACCCCAAGTTGTCAGGGTTCTTCCCTGACCTTCCTAAATTGAATTTGTATTTACTTGTATATAGTCCTTTCAATAGAACATAACCTCAGAGACTTTTTCAATTTTTTTTCCTTTATATTCTCAGTCCAGAGGCTGGCATCTAATTGGCCCTTAATAAAGTCTTGTTGAATTGAATTAATCAAAGATAGTTGAATTGTTAAAATGCACCATGGTGCAATGGGGAAAACATTAGATGTAAAGTTAGGAGAAAGACTTGGATATGAATGGTGCCTTGGACACTTAGTTGTCACAGGCAAGTCATTAAACGTCTCTGAGGCTATATCTTTATCTAAAAAAAAGCCAATAATGAGATCTATCTTAGCTACTTCATGGAGCTGTGGTGAGAATCAAATGAAATAATGTGTTCAAAGTGCTTTATAAGCCCTAAAGCACTATATAAATATCAATTATTGCTATTGTGTCTGTATGCATACATGCATTATATGTCTGAGAAAAATTCCACTTAAAATATCTTACGGGGAAAAATTAGTATTTCAGCTATATTCAGCAGTATTTCATGCATGCATACAGTATCGAAGACATTTTCTAGAGCAAATCTATTGATTTTGTGTGTGTGTGTCCAAAGACTAAAAGTGTAAGGTTGCCTGATAGGGATTTATTTTGAAAAATAAGAAAAGTTGAAAATCTAAAATACTTTCGATCAGATTTATGAATGGGCCCTTTGACATAATAGTAGTAAAACCATTAGTGTTTATAATGAAGATATAAATGTATTTGAGGACACTAGCATATCTTCTGAATCTTCAAATCATTTAATCAGCTAGCATTTATTAAGTGCATATTTTATGCCAGCTACTGTATTGGTCACTCTTGATAAAAAGAGAAAAGGAAAAATGCCTGCCCTCAAGGACCTTACATTCTACCAAGGGAGACAATATAATACGAATACAAAATAGATCCATGATTGTCTGAGAACACTAACAGCAGCAGGAAGCAGGAAAGGTCTCCTTTAGGAGATGGTACTCAAGCTGTGTCTGCAAGGAGATATGGAGGCAGTACATTCCAGGTAGAGAGTAGAATTGGGGGGACAGCCTGTGCAGAGTCATGGAAATCAAAACTGGAGTGGCCTGTGGACAGAACAAAGAAAGATCAATTTCATTCCTTGCAATTTTAGGGTTATATATATATATATATATATGTATATATATATATATATATATAGTTTTAGTCTTTTAAAATTTGGTTATCCACAGCTAATATCTATAAATCAGGAGTTGTGAACATATAGTTTGCCTAAATAGACCAGTTTTCTTGAGCACTCAGACTGGTTAACACCAACATACTCACTTCTCCTCTGCCCATAAAGTGCTGGTGTTGTTGCCAAACTTGAGAATCTATTACAATGCAGCTTAGATGTATTCCTTCCCTGTCTTTTGGCCAGTTTCTCCCAATAAAAATGTTCTTTCTCGCTCCTTGCTGGTAAGACGGTGTTCAGCATTTGAGCTAGTATGGTGAAGAAAGAGCGTGAGATTCAGAGGCAAGGGACCTAGTTTCGAATTCTAACTTAGCCAGTTACTAGCTGTGTAACTTGGGAATTGGAACTCAATCCAGTCTTCTGTCCACTGTTTGTCTTGACTTTTTTTAAACCCTTACCCCCTGTCTTAGAGTCAAGACTAATTAACAGTTCCAAGGCAGAAGAAGAAGCTGGGAAGTGTCTGAGGCCAGATTTGAACCTGGAACCTCCCGTGTCCCAGCCTGGGCTTTCTATCCACTGAGCCACCTAGCTGTCCCTTGATTTTAAAAATAGGAAATGGGAATAGTCCACCATCTTTATTTACCATCGCTCCATATTGTACTTCTAACTGCCTAATATAAGAATGTATTTTGTAAGCTGACCAATTTACCAATTAAGATATCTTTATCTAGAGCAGTGATTCCCAAAGTGGGCACCACCACCCCCTGGTGGGTGCTGCAGTGATCCAGAGGAGAGGTGATGGCCACACTTTTTTCATATTACATTCTATTCTGAGTTCAATAAATAGTTTCATAATTTCCAGGGGGCTAAGTAATATTTTTTCTGGAAAGGGGACAGTAGACCAAAAAAGTTTGGGAACCACTGATCTAGAGCTTAACATGGCACCTAACACATAGTAGGTATTTCAAAAATGCTTGTGGACAACTTAATTTCTCTATCCCTGGATTATTCTTTTGCCATCTAACCAGAACTTAAACCCCACCATTTCAGAGAACTTCTTTATTTTAGTTAAAAATAGCCAGAGGGAGCAAAGAGGATATAACACCATGCCTAGAGCCCAGAGCTAGCCTCCAATATATCCTAGCTGTGTGATCCTGGACAAGTCACCTAACCCCGATTACCTAGCCCTTGCCACCCTTCTGTCTTAGAATTGATACTGACAGGTAAGGGTTAAAAATAAAAGTAGCCCTCATTCTGATTCAATGCATAGCATGTTTATACTATAATGCTGTTAACAGAATATTTCATAAAGATTCTTTTGGAATGGCCTCCACAGGTACTTTATTAACAAGATCTTTTAAATAAAGGTGATTGTGGGATGGTGAGCTTCAATCCAACCACGTGAAGTTTTCAGAATAAAGTGTACTTAACATATAACCTTGTTATGTATAGATTTACTAGCAGTAGGCATAGTATCAGCTAATTAATTATTCCAAAGAGTAGACGAAGGGAACTCTTCCTTTGCCTTTCACCTCAATATTGCCTTTCTGTCCTGTACTTTTAAGTTGAAAGCTAAGCAAACCGGGAAACTGAAGGATGTGGGTTTTTTTTTGTTTGTTTATTTCTTTGGTTGTGGGGGGTGGGGAGGGTTAGGACACGTTTTTTAGCATTCAACCCTAAAACCACCTCTGCCCGCCTGAATTAACTTTAAATCTATCTGGGTTAAAGAATCACTTTATTCTTCTAGCAAAAGCTTTGGTACTTTTAAGGAAGAGACTCAGAGAATGCATTCTTATGAATCAGTTTGAAATAAAATTTTAAACAAACATACAAATTAAACTTCCCTTGAAATACACAGGGGCATCAAATTTGAAACCAAAAAGCCAGTCTGAGATTCTACATACAAAGCAGTTTTAAAAAATTGAGGTATTGAGATCATTGGCCAAATCCAAAATAGTCCCAGACTCAGAGTTCTGTGATAATTGCCCAAAAGAACAAAACCAAACAAAATCAGCAGTTCCATTGTACCCTCCCATATCTCATCATAAACAAAAAAAATGAAGTTGCTTGTGTGCCTAAAATTCTTACTTCTTCTGCAACAGTCTGAGTGAAGTTTTCTTTTCCAATCCGATTTAATTTTCTTAACTGACAAGTTGGAGTTAATAGATTTTTGAAAGAATGATCCTGTGCAGCATGCAGCATTTTTCTTTGAATTTTTCAAATGTTTATGAAGACACCTACTATGAATAAGACACTGAGCTAAGTTTTAGGGACAGAAAGACAAAGGCAAAATGGTCCCTGGCCTCAGGAAGTTTACAGTATGCTTGGGGAATAGCCTTCACATAAATATATATATATATATATATGTGTGTGTGTGTGTGTGTGTATGTGTGTGTGTATACATGGATATGTACATATATCTTATATGTGACATATTAAAACCATAATGCAATATTATAAAATATATGTTAAATATAAAATATAAAACAAAGTCATTTCAAGAAGGGAAGCGTTCCAATGATTACGGTATAGGTGAGGAATCAGAAAAGGCTTCTTATAGGAAACCATACTTTGAAAGAAGTAAAGAATTATAATTATAATTATAAGCTGGACATGAGAAGGAAGTTCATTCCAGACATGGAGCACCATTGATTCAAAGACACCAAAATGGGAGATGGAACTTTGGGTATTCACAAACCAATTTGATTTTATAAATCTTATTCATTTGACAATTCATACATTTGGGGGAACCAATGGATATTCATTTCTGTGAGGCATACCCTGAAGTAGTTAATCAGGGAGGAGAGACGATGTCAGATTACATTATGGGAAGATTACTTTACATTTTTGGTCAAATCTGAGACGGCCAGTCTTTCAGGTCTGAAACTGTGGTTGCATGCAAAATATGATCCTAAAAGTGAAATGCCAATATTTAATCCTTTAAACGACTCAGCTTCCTCATTATACTCTGGTGGGAATTGTGGTTGCTACTGACTCAAAGGTTTTTTTTCCTCCCCTTTCTTTCTTTCTAAGTGATATATTAATTGCTACAGCAGTGGCACTAGCATTCACCTCAGGCTGGGTTTGAGTCAAGGGTCTTATAATGGGAACACTAATTAATCTGAGAATGAAATACTGTAACATAAACTTTTTGACCGTGTGATATGAAATTCTGCATGTATTTATTTGTAATTCCATGTTTGCCTTCAAACAAAATCTGGGCAAACCGCTAGCAGGTGGGAGCTCCCAGACTGATAAGCCTCTTCCTCTCCCTTGTCTCCCTCTGTAAATATCCATCTTAGTGGAATACATTAGAAGGCCACCAAACTGACTTTTTATATTGATTATGTCTTTCTGGTAGGTTGAAAGATATTTTATCGGCATGTAGTCAATCGACCTAATTTGAGTGCTGTTTGGCTGTGGAATGGAGGTGTAGACTTTAGGTTATCACCTTGACTCCGCCATTACTAGCTGCATGGTCATGAGCAAGGCACTTAATTCCTCTGGCTATCAATGCCCCTTCTATAAAATATAAGACTGAACTGGAGGCTAGCCAGTATGTCTATGGAATAATGGAAAGGAACCTGCTTTGAAATGTACTAAATTCTATGCAGACCATATTCTTTATTATCTAATAACAAATTATTAGATAAAATTAGATATATATTAACATGTAATTCTATATTATCTAGTAACACATATCATTAGATGGCAATCCATCACCCTCTATATTCAACCTCCCAATACATTATTTGGAAATGTTAACGTATATTTCTGTTTTTTTGTCCTGTGACTTCAGTTTAAGCCCTGGCTCTGCTATTTAGTAGATTTGTAACGGAAGGAAAATCATTTACTTTAGGAGGCTTGATGAGGCAGTATCCTAGTGCATTGGAAAGTCAGAGTCAGAGGACCAGAAGTTCAAATCTTGCCTCTGACATTTCCTTCCTTTGTGATTTTAGGCAAATCATTTATTGTCTCTGAGCCTCAGTTTCTTCATCTGAAAATCAGAGCAGCTAGGATAAACACATGGATAGAGCTCCAGGTCTGTAGTCAGGAAGAACTAAATTCAAATCCAGCCTCAGATACTTATTAGTGACCCTGGGCTCAGTCATTGAATGCTATTTGCCTCAGTTTTCTTGTCTATAAAATGAGCTGAAGAAGAAAATGGCAAACTATTATCCTGACTTTGCCAGCAAAACCTTAAATGGGGTCTGAAATGGATGAACAACAACAAAAATGAGGGGATTGGACAGTAACCTCTCAGGTTCTTTCTAGTTCTAGTTGAACCCAGCACTACCCATCGCCAAGCCGGACTCGCTATCTGCTAAACAACTTAGCTGCCCCAAACTATCCAATTTTAAGCAGTATTCTCCTACCTCTTCATTTTTCCAGGTCATTGCCTGTTTCCATAAAGTACTCCCTGGTCATTTCTCTGCTTGTTGAAATCCTTTTCTTTCAAGACACAAACTTAGGGGCTGCTCCCTTCAAGAAGGGATTCCCAGATTCCCCCAGCTGATATAATTCTCACTTATAGCCTTGTCCTAGAGCAGAAATGTCAAATGATGTCCCACAGCCCTCCTGAGTGTGGTCAAGCTGGATTAAGATGTAGCTCCTACTTGATTTTAATGCATTGTTGTATTTATTTAAAAAAAGAAGGAAAGAAAGAAAAACATGATCATGTCTGGTTTTCTAAGTTAATATGGTTTTCTAAGTTAATTTCTAGGAATCCTTATATACCATTTAGGGTCCCTATTTCTATTTGAATTTGGCATCACTGTAGTGGAGCACGTTAGGTCTCTTGCTTGGTCCTACTGCATCACATTTATACCTAGATTAGCTTGAAATATACTCCTATTAGCTTGAAACCTTTTTGTACACAAAGATTCTTTTATCATCTTTGAATGCCCAGTGTTTTATACATACATGATTTATTGAATTCAATTTTGTTGAATTGAATTCTAACAGCAAAGATATTTGTTATTATTATTGTCTTCTGAAATGTATATAAAATTTGCCATCTACAAAACACTTTAAAGACATCTTATTTGATTCTCACAATTCACTGTGTTATAAATCCCATCTCATGGCAGAGCGAATCATAGGATAATGGACTTAAAACTAGAGAGAACTATAGAGGTTATTATCCAAACCCCTCATTTTTGTTGTTCAGCCATTTCAGATTCTTTTTTTACCCCAGTGGAGGTTTCCTTGGCAAAGATACTGGAGTAGTTTGCCACTTCCTTCTCCAGCTCATTTTATAGCTGAGGAAACAGAGGCAAACCGGGTTAAATGACTTGCCCAGGATCACACAGTCAGTAAGTGTTTTGAGGCTATATTTGAATTCAAGTCTTCCAAACTCAAGGCTTAGAGCTCTATTGACTGTGACCCATAATTAATGTTGATTCTATAACTGAAGAAGGTTTTCTTTTCCTTTTTTTTAAAGAGGATCCTTTATATATTATTAGAAAAGAAAGCTGGGTGGCTCAGTAGATAGCCAGGCATAGAGATGGGAGGATCTGGGTTCAAATCTGGTCTTAGATACCTCCTATCTATGTGATCCTGGGCAAGTCACTTAACCCCAAATTGCCTAGCCCTTACTGATCTTCTGCCTTGGAACTGAAACTTAGTATTGATTCTAAGTCAGAAGGTAAGAGAGAGATAGATTGGGAGATAGGGTACATGAAGAATAGTCTGAAAGAAGAGAAGTAAGTCAGTTCGGAGCCTTATTTTGAAAGTCCTGAGATGCTATGCTAAGCAGTTTGAGTTTTGTCCTTTGGGCACTAAGAAGCCACTGAGAATATTGAGCAGGGGGTGACATGGTCAAACCTGTGCATATACGTGATTATAGCAGCTCAGGTGAAAGAGGAAGTGCCTGCACTAAAGTGACAAGAGCATGAGTTTTAAATAGATAGACACTGGGGTCATAGAAGAGATAGATTTGGCAGTTTGGCCATCTAATCCATGAGATCGTGAGCCCCTTAGAAAAGGTACTATCATATCACTGTGCCTCTTTTTATATCCCCAGAGCTTAGCAGGGTGACTGGCACATAGTAAGGGCTTAATAAATGGTTATTGACTGAGTGAGTTTATTAACTGAATTAATTGGATTTGGCGTCCTAACAAAGGAAATGAGGAGGGTTGGGGAAGGTGGGGAAGGGAGGGCTGGGAGTGGAAGATTGCTATGCAAAGAAGGATTCCAGATTCATTACCAAGTTTCTTTGAAGTATATTGGAGTCATAAAAACAGAGAAAGGTTCAGGTGAGCCCAAATAGTCCATGCAGGGCATCAGATGCACTCAAAGAGTTTCAGTGAATTCTTTGCTTCACTCTGCTAAGTAAGATATTTGGGAAGTTCCCACTGCCTGATTGTCTTTTGAAACAGAGAAATTGGGAGTATTGGAACAAATAGTAGTAAATGGACAGGATGTTCCAGAATGGGCAGACTGGATGTCAATAAATCACTGGAACGCATGGCTTGTGCCCAAGTCTTAAAGGAACTCAAGGGTGAAATTGTGGAACTCTTGGCCAAAGTGTGTAACTTCTTACAAAAGGCTACTGTGCTAGAGAACTGGAGGACTGCCACTCTGACTCCTGTCCATAAGAAGGGAAGTACAGACTGGGGTGTCTCCCATCCATACCCACTGAGTTGGTAGAAACTAACAAAAAGATTGTCTTCTTGAATTGTTAGGCACATAGGATCATTGATTTAGAGCTGGAAGGGATCTTGTTGTTCAGTCGTTTTTCAGTTTTGTCCAACTCTTCGTGACCCCATTTGGGGTTTTCTTGGCAAAGATACTGGAGTGGTTTGCCATTTCCTCTTCCAGCTACCAATGAGGAAACTGAGGCTAGCAGGATTAAATAACTTACCCAGGATCAAGGGTTTCTAGGCAAAGATACTTCAGTATTTGGTCATTTTTTTTCTCCAGCTCATTTTACAGATGAGGAAACTGAGGCAAACAGAGTTAAATGACTTTCCCAGGGTCAGGGATTTCCTGGCAAGGATATTAAAGTGGTTTGCCATTTCCTTCTCCAGATTGTTTTGCAGATGAGGAAACTGTGAAATCATAGTTGAATGGCTTGCCCAGAGTCACACAGCTAGTAAATGTCTGAGACTAGATTTTAAGTCAGGAAGATGAGTCTTCCTGACTCCAGGTCCTCAGCTCTTTCCAATGTGCCACCTAGCTACTTAGAAGGGACCTTACTGGTGTTCTAATCAACCCCCTCATTTCACAGATGAAGAAACCGAGGCATAGAGAAGTTAATGACTCAACCAAGGTAGCACTGGTAACAGAGATAGGATTCAAACTTAGCTCCTCTGATGCAAAGTCCAAAATTTTCTACTATACCACAAAACATTAAGGAAAGACAAAATGGCTTATAGTTTAAAAAAATGATTATTCAGTCTCTATTAAAGAAAACATGATATTGTATATTCTGTTCATGTGAATAGAGGGATGGTTTGGGAATAATAAAGAAGAGCAAGACATGTCCCTGCCGATTCTGGGTTAAAAATCAATTTTTAAAGATAAGACAGATATCAAGAGAATATTGGTAGTAAAGAAAAGATAGGCTTCTGTGGCAGCAAGTAGCTTCTGAAGGGAAGGAGAGGGAAGCCTTAAAAATGTTGCATTTTGGAAATGTTTTCCAAAAGTGATTAATTCTAATTTCATATTCAGTTCTTGTCTCAGTCCGTTGTCCTTCTGTCACACTTGGGAGAGATATGTGTGGTGAAAGAGTCATTCAATGGATTGCTCATCTCACTTTATATCATAACCTCCCAGTAATGTTATGTGGCCAGAAAACATGTAATATCATATTCTCAGAAGATATGGGGATTTCAGGTAACCCAAAGGATAATGGAGAGACACAGTGGTTCTTTTGTAAAAATTTAAACCCTTACCTTCTGTCTTAGAATCAGTACTAAGTATCAGTTCCAAGGCAGAAGAGCAGTAAGGGATAGGCATTTGGGAGTTAAAGTGACTTGCTCAGGGTCACAAAGCTAGGAAGTATCTGAGATCAGATTTGAATCAGGACCTCTTGTCTCCAGGACTGACTGTCCATCCACAGAGCCACTCAGCTACCCCTTCTCCTAATGGTTCTAAGCAGGCTGATTCCTACTATAAATAATGACATAGTCAAGAAGGAACCTATGAGATTACACTAAAGAGTGACTGAAAAGGGAAATGGGTTATATAATGAAAAACAATTATAGATGGACAGCCATCTAAATATCATAACAACCAGAGGAAGGCTCTGATTTATTGGATAGATCTTCAGTGGAGGATTTATGGACAGAAATAGACAAAACACCTGAGAAGAGAAGGCTTAAAGAACTTGATATCTTTACCCCTCGAAGGAGTGCCCACACCATGAAGATCACAAGTCTGTTGACATACCAAAACGTTGAAGACATGGATAAGGAATACAATACTGATCAGTGTATGGGGAGTGGCACACCTCATGAGTCCTGTAAAAGTTTAGTAGAGGGAGATATCACTTCTAACAGTAGTGATGAGGGCAATCTTCTTGGGGGAAGTGAGTCTTAAGCTGGACATTCAAGGGCAATAGATGCTTGGAAGAAGGAAGAAGAGTTGGGGGGGAGGGGAGGAGTAAAATGTCAAAAGGATGAAACAGTGTGAGCTGTTTCCAGGTAGGAAAAAGTATAGGAATGGTGAGTAGATTCATCTGGTTGAACTCGAGTGTTTGTTCAATAAGTATGTGACTAAGAACAGCCTAGTTCACATTTATTTACTTATTTATCATTTATTCTGGCTCCAAAATTAAGTCACTACATGGGATCCTCTGTGTGGCATTGAAAAGGCTTCATAATCTGGCTCTAAACCCATTTTCCAGATTGTTTTCATATTACTCACCTTCACAAACTGCCTTCCAGCCAACTTGGCCTATTTGCTATTCCTCTAATGCAGCTCTCAATCTCCTGTCTCCCTGCAGAACATTTCCTTCATCTCCTGTCTCCATTCTTTTGCATGAGCTGACCTCCATGCCTGCAGTTTGCTCTCTCTTCTCACTCCCACCCCAGCTCTCTTCGTGGCTTAGCATAATATGGGAGAAGAGGGAATGACAGCAAAATGGGTATTTTAGGAAATGACAGCGCTGTTTAAAAAAAAAAAAGATATCGATAGAACAACAACAAAAATAGAGATAATTTTAGGATAAATATAAGAAAGTGCTACTTTATGCAATGGAAACTTGCTGCCCCCAAAGTTGGCATGGGCTGAATCTATAAATAGGTTTGGGAGAATTAGATAAATAAATGGTGACAGATCCATCAGATTGTTAAGGAAAGCTAGGGATGTTATGAGGAAAATCATGGTCTTTCACAAAATGTCAAGGATAGAATTCTGAGTTAGATGAACTATTAGGCTGATGCAATATGGCCTTTCTCAGAACAATGTAAGCCTCTTGAGAGCAGATACTGGGTTTTTTTTTTTCCTTTTTCTGTTCCACTTCATTGACAGTACCCTGAAGAAAGTAGGTGCTTAATAATTTTTTTAAATTTAATTTATTCTGGCCATATTGACACAATGTTTGATCTGCATTAAAAATATATTGGTTAGTTGAAAGTTGAAAGTTAGTTGAACTGTGTGCTATACTTGGATTCAGGAAGAACTGGGCTTGAATCTTACCTCAGTTAATTAACTGTGGGATCATGGCTAAGTCACTTAATCTGTCTCAGCCTCAGTTTTCTTATCTGTAAAAAGGGAATAAAATTAATAGCACCTATTTCACAAGGTTATTATTACATTCCAGGTAATGGAGGTAAAGTGCTTTATGAGCCTTTAAGTACTCTATAAATGCTAATTATTGTTATTCTTGAACCCTTGACATGACTTTGCTTAGTTGGATATATTGCCAAGCTTTTTTTTAATTGTTGTTCCAGAAGAAATGTTAGTAATATCTTGTTTTCATATCACCTACCTTTCCCAATATGCTTCTCCCTCTCTGAAAACCAGTCTTTATAATGAAAAAATTGAAAAGAAAAATGGAAACAAAATAGTACTTCCAAATTGTCCATTACATCCAAACTGATAATGGCAGCGTTCCACACTTTATAGTTCTTTACCTCTGCAAAGAAGGGAGGAAGGAAGGGGTCTTCTACCTCTTCTTTAGGACCAAGTTTGGTAATGATAACTTCACCACATTCCACTTTCATTAAACCAGTTTTACCCTCTCCTGCTTCTCCTATCTTTATAAAATAGTGGTACTTAAAATTATCTATCATCCTTATTTGTAAGATTGTATAAATGGGTTTATATTTTAACCCAGTGTTGCCTTAGGCAGTCATCTCTCTCCATTTGGCAGTCAGATTTTTGTTATTTAAGTTATTCTTTAGGCTCTTGTGCTATCCTTGTTATATCAATTAGTTTACATTAAATAAAATTTTAGATAAATTTATTAGATAATGTAATTTCTCTTGTCTATTTCCCATTTTAAATTTTTAACAGCTGATTGAAATAGTTCCAGTTAAGTTACTTTAATTATATGCCATATATTTCCCCCCTTTTTTTATTTTTTATTAATTTCTTAGAATATTTTTCCATGGTTACATGATTCATGTTCTTTTCCTCCCCCCAAAACTCCACCCCTCCCTGTAGCCAACGTGCAATTCTACTGGGTTTTTCATGTATCATTGATCAAGACCTAATTCCATATTATTGATAGTTGTACTGGTTTCCCCCCTTTTTAAAAAACCTTTAAATACCATGTATTTGTTCTAAGGCAGAAAAGTGATAAGGTCTAGACAATGGGGGTTTTGTGATTTGCCCAGGGTCACACAGGTAGGAAGTGTATGAGACCAGATTTCCAGATTTAAACCCAGGACTTCTCATCTCTAGGTCTGACTCTCAACCCACTGAGCCACCTAGTTGCCCCCATCTTTCTCCTTATTCTTTCTTCTTGCTTTTTACCAGTTCTGATATTTGGTGAATTGGTAGTCTGTACAGTCAGTTGATTCAGTGATAAATACAACATCAATTATGTCTTTTATTTTTTCAGAAAATGCCATTTTATTCGTATATGCAGTACTTCTTTATTCTTTTTTCCAAGGATGTGTTCATAATCTAGAGATGAAGCTTCTGTGAAATCTCTCATTAATGTAGACTATTCCTTCGTGACTCATGCTTTCCCAGATATTTCCCTCAATTCTCACCTTCTCCCAGCGGTACATTAAAGTCATCAAGTATCAGATTATGTGCTGATTTCACCTGGAGGGTCTTCTCAAGTTCTTCATAGAATTTCTCTAACACTTTATCTTCAGTAGCCATTGTGGGCATATAAGCTACAAAGTTTCATGTTGCTCTTTTTGCAAATATTTATCAGTTCTGGAATTTATGATGACCAAGCAGACTTAGACTAGACCTGTGATTTCATTGACACAAAGTTAGATAAGAAAACTTCCTCTACCAGCAGAATAACACTGTCTCTACAACTTAATAGCCTAAGAGAGTTACCTGGAACATTTGAGGATTACCACATATCCCATAAAATGTTTCTTATAGCTTTGGGATGTACAATAAAACCCACTCAACCAATTCCTTTCTTTGACTTTCCAAAGAAAAACTTTGAGCTTTCCTTCTATTTAGCTGCTTTTTCCTTCTGATTTCATTTAAATCAAGAACTTCAAGATTGATATGATTCAAACACATCAACAATGTCTGTACTTGTGGATCATTGGGACAGACCTCAAGTTAGAGCGCTGAAAGTCAAATTAAAGTCTGACAATTGAAAAACTAGATGATATTTAGCACGCTTTTGCCTCCTTCCTGCTATCAGAAGAAGCAGAAAAAAGACAGTACTAACTATTTAATTTTTTTTTATTTCATGGGTCATCACTGCCAAAAAGAAAAATGTCCTCACCACATAAGTAGCCTCTCTGTCATTAGCTAGCTTAGTCTTCAGAAAACAGACTCAGTCTATTGGTAGAGTCATACATGAAGCTTTCCCGGAATGGTAGAATGTGCCAGAACTTACAATTCACTGGCAAATTCATGAAAACTCAGAGTTATGTCTACACCACAATGAAGCATGGGTGTAGGAGTTTTGGAAGTCATATCAAGGGCATCCAAAGATGAAAATGAAAGGTGTAATATAAACTGAGGGAAAACAGAAAAGCTTTGAAAAGTCATAACAGTTTTTTTCTTCAAGGCTACATCACTTAGATCCTTACATCACAGTCCCAGAGGTAATTAAAGAGGTAGAAATAATATTAAAGAACAAAGAGAAAAGGCAGCCGGATTGGACCAAATTTAAAGGGAAGAGTCATCCTAGAGGAAAAAAGATAATTGTGAAGGTATTGGGGTACCAAAATACACGATATTTAAAGGAGAAGATCCCAAGGCTTGAAAAAGGCTTGGACCTTGTTAATACCAAAGAAGATAACTGAGAGAATATGAATAATTACCAATTAATATGCTGACTGTCCCATTTATTCAAATTCTATACAAAAAATTAGGGCATCTTTAATAATAATATTAACAGGGAACAAAGAGGCTTTTATAAATGATATTCAACAATGGGAACCATCATTATCATTTCACAATAAACTAAAAATTGAAGGGAATATAAATCCCCATATTGCTCATTGTTAATTAAGGTAAGAAAATGTTTGATTCAATAGGACAAAATGCCACCTTAAAGTATCTTTTACCATAAAGTGTTTCTCATCCATACATTAGAATCATTCAACATTCCTTGCAACATATGAGTAGAAAGACCTCTGTCCAACAGCCTCTCACTACAAATATGAACCAAGTAGAGATGTATTCTCACAAAGTTATTACCACTGTAACGGAGGAAACTCAGAGGAGAATCCAGGTTGAAGTGACATTCAGCGTTCATGATGAGGTTCTACATCTCCAAGTCTTCTTGTTTGAGGTTGACATTTTGCTTATTGCTTCAAGCCCCAAAACATTCCAGAGCTTCTAGGAAGAGCTTTATAATCACTCAAAAGAGTCCATCCAAATAGGGAAGACTAAGTAGATGCAGGATGTCTCTTGACCATATTTCAATATATAGACACCTTATAGAATTTATTCATTGATATATATATGTATATGTATATATATAAATATATAAATATATATATATATATATATATATATTGCTATAACAAACAGTCTTTAAGAAGACAAGTTGGGCCCACCATTGCACAGGAGAAGGAGAAGTAGACAAGTGGTTTTGGCAAATCACAACACTCTTTACTAACCCCAAGTTTACTATGAAAGCAAAGAGCCATCTTTTGAATGCTAATTCTATTGGCATTGCTGTGTGTAAAAAAAAAAAAAAATAGGGATCACAACTACCACCAAAGAACTCAAAAGGATTAATGAAAATGGCAATGGAGAAGCTCATGGTAGGTGTGAACAGGCTGAATGGCAAACTCCAAAGAATAGAATTAATTGACATTATTAGGGAATTTTATGATATGAAGAAAAAATAGTCTGGTCACATTGGGAAGAATCATGGATAATGGGTGGAATGGATATCCAGAATGTTCCACTGCTACCTTAACAATATCATAAATCAAGAAAAGCCTCCAGAATGTTGTGTGAATCCACATGATAAATTCACTTGAAGACATCAGTCTGTCAGGATGGACAGGCATGGATAGGTTATGATCTGCATTGTTTAGAGGAATTTCCAAATAGATGCTATCCATTCAAAAATTATTCATTTTAAGGTGTAGAGCTGATAGGAATGTAAAGGATTGTCCAGAATATTTCTACCACTCTACCCCATTCTCATTTTAAGGATGACAAAATTAAGAAGTAAAATTACTTGCTCAAATTTGCACAGATAACAAGTGGCAGGGCTGGAATTTGAGCTAGCATTCTCTGACAACAAATCTAGAGTTTCCTCTGTTATACCATCACCCTTGTCCTTAAGTAAGTAGTAGGCCTTTTCTTACCATCTCCAGCAAAGGAACTTTCTAAACTTATTTATTCTACTGTTTTCTATTGTCTTGTCCTCTAATGTACCAATGAGATAAGCATGGGCAGCTATTATTTTCCTATAATGTTTTCTCTTAAGTCAAATATCAGTAGAATCACAATCTGTTGGAGAGCATTCTGATGCTTTCTACATTATAGGTCTCCCTTCTACATCATGACTTTCCCCTTCGTGATTTCAATATATCACAGCTCACCACAAGAAATTAAATGGGAGGGGACAACTAGTTGGCTCAGTAGATTGAGAGCCAGGCCTAGAGATGGGAGGTCTTGGGTTCAAATCTGCCCTCAGACACTTGCTGCATGACCCTAGGCAAGTCTCCTAACTCCCACTGTGTAGTGCTTACCACTCTTCTGCTTGGAACCAAAAAACAGTATTAATTCTAAGATGGAAATAAGAGTTTGAAAAAAAAGAAAAGAAATTAAATGGGAAATTGGGGGTGGGGGAAGGTTTGAGGAAGCCATAGACTACAGTCTAAGGCCAACAGATGACAAGGAAGTTTAGAAACTCAGAAATGCATAAAATATATGTATAGTATTATATAACACCAATATATTTTATCTTTTAATATCATAAACATACACAATTTCTTTTTTTAAATTAAAATAAGAAAAAAGTTAAAGTTTGCAAAAAGGACATGAAAGCCAACAAATAGCACATAAAGGGGAGAAAAGTTAACATTGACCTACATATAACCTATGACTAAATATTTGACCAGTTTTTACAGAAAGGTACTGTAAACACTCCATAAAAGAAAAAGAAAAAAATTCAGATTTATTCTCTGGTATGAAAGGAGAGCCAAAAAATTTTACAGATTTTCCAGATTGCAAGAGTGCCTCATCCCTAAAACCTGAGATGTGAAAAGAATCCCTGTATATTGTATTGATTTTACTTAGACTTACTTAGAACTGGAAGGAACCTTAAAACTCTATGCCTAAATGTTTCAGAAAAATAAACCAAGACCCAGTGAGTTAAAGTGACTTCTCCAAGGTCACTTGGCAAATAAATAGTAGAGCCCAAGTTAGAATCAAATGCTCCTGACTGCTAATTTATTGCCTTTTCCACTATGTCACAGTACCTTATTGAATGAAAAGAGACACCATGGTGATGATATGCAAAGCACACTGGAATGAACATCAGCTCTTCCTGTGGAATGTCAACACCGCATGGACGTTTTTGTCTTTATATCCCCAGCAACAAGTACCTAGGAAATGCTTACTAAATTGGATTGATTTGTTTTCAAAAGACCTCTGTTGTTCACTGACTGTGACTTATCCTTACCAAGCCTCAGGCTCTTCATCTTTAAAATGGGAGTAATTATCATGTAGTTCAATGGGTATATTATTGGGGAATTTTACTTTAAATGATCACTCTTATTGGAAATATTAATAATATGGAAATAGGTTTTGAACATGTAGAACCCAGCAGAATTGTTTGTCAGATCAGGGAGGGAGGGGAAGACAGGAGGGAAAGAATATGAATCATGTAACCATGGGAAAATATTCTAAATAAATTAATTTTTAAATAAGTAGAATAAAATGAGAATAATCATTTTTTATTACTAAAGTGAAATGAGAAGAAAATAAAACCTGATGTCCCAGCATCAAGAAGAGGGAGACAGAGAAAGATCCATATAGTGAAGAAATGGCATTTTCCATTTTCCCTCCAAACTCCTACTATTTGTACATTATCTGGCCATTTGGAATGTTTTTATGCCCTTGTACATGGTCAGTCTTTGTGAATGTACCATGTGCTGCTGAAAAGAAGGTGTATTCTTTTTTGTCCCTATTCATTTTTCTCCATGTATTTATTAACTCTAATTTTTCTAAGATTTAATTCACAACTCTTACCTCTTTCTTATTTATATTTTGGTTTGATTTATCTAGATCTCATAGAGGAAGGTTCAGCTCTCCCACTAGGATAGTTTTGCTATCTATTTCTTCCTTAAGCTCCAATAGTTTCTCCTTTAAAAATCGGGATGCTATACCACTTGGTGCATACATGTTGAGTACTAATATTTCTTCATTGTCTATACTGCCTTTTATCAGGATATAATTACCTTCTCTATCTCTTTTAATCAGTTCTATTTTTACTTTGGCTTTGTCAGATATCATGATTGTTACTCCTGCCTTCTTTTTCTCAGTTGATGACCAATAAATTCTGCTCCAGACTCTTACCTTTACCCAGTGTGTCTACCTGCCTCATGTGTGTTTCTTGTAGACAATATATAGTAGGATTTGGGTTTTTAATCCACTCTGCTATCTGCTTCTGTTTTATGGGTGAGTTCATCCTATTCACATTCAGAGCGATGATTACTGCCTGTGTATTCCCCATTATTTTGATTTCCTCTTTTAGTCCTGCCCTTTCTTCTTTCACTATTTCTTTCTACATTAGTGTTTTGCTTTTAATCAGTCCCCTTCTTCCCCATCCTTATTTTACTTTCCTTCCTACCCTCTCCCTTCTTATTCCCATCTTATTTTTCTTTAAGATATATTAATTGCCACCCCCTACCCTTCCTTCCCTTTTAATACTCCTTACCCCACTTCTCCTCTTCGTTTTTCCCTCTCAACTTCTCTGTAGGGTAAGATAGAATTCTATACTCCAATAGATCTGGCTACTCTTCCCTGTCAGAACTGATTCCATAAGAGTAGGGTTTAAGTATTACATATTACCACTCTCTTCCTCTCCTTCTTATAATAATAGTATTCTTTCCCTCCTCCCTTTGCCCTATGCATCTCTTTATGTGGTATAATTTATCCTATTTTTCTTCTTCGTTCAAGTTTCTCTTTGTGCCATCCTCTATCTCCCCCCACCCACCCACACACACACACACTTTTTTTACCTATCATCTTAAACAACTTAGTCATCTGGCCTTTTGCAACTAGAGCATCACATTTATGCTACAAGTCACAATTCTCACAAAGGGAAAGATTTCTTGCCTAATAGTTGTTATCCAAAATTGTAATAACAGAATATGTTGGTCATTTTGTTTACTAGTTTTGTGTGTGAGGTTATGGGGAAAGGAAGCAGAGTGGGCTTTGGGTTCTTTCAGGTCTTTTGGGTTATTTTGAGTGAGATACCAAGCACCCTAGAATAATAGCCTTTTTAGCCTATTCTTAGGAGACTTTTAAATGAAAAGGGAAAAAATACTAACTTTTTCCTCCTCTAAATCTGCTACAATCCAAAGAGAGAAGAAAGACTTCTTTTGATTTAAGTTTTCTCTATTCTTATTCTCTATGTATTGGTGAAATAAAAATAAAATAACTGGAGGGCTAGTTCAACAATAGTACAGTGAAAACTGACGAAGTAGACAGCCAGTCAAGGTGATTCCTGCCCTCCTTTTCCTCAGTGGCTGGATTTTGTTTTTTGGTCATTGTTGGTTTGTTTTCTAACTACCTCACTCTCCCTTCTCTTTGCCTCAATAGTCTCAAGCCCCATTGGATTAGTCTTTTAAGAAAGTGACTTGTTTGGCAGACCACCTAAGCAATACAGGGTATTGTTGCTGCTTTGGGTCCCACAGCAGCTCCCAGGGGCTTCTTCCCCACTCTCAGGCCCTAGGGCACATTGCTCAGAACCACACCACTACTCTGACTGGCTGGGTTGGAGCCTTTTCAGTCAATTTGGGTTTGTGAGGATCAGTTCCCTGCCACAGGGTAGTGATTCAGAGACACAGAAGGGGCTCTTGGGCTTTGTGTTGTCACCATATTTGAAAAACACAAGCACAAACACACTTCTAAAAGCCAGGCTAAAGTAAAACATCTCCACAAAGCATCTGGGGAAGAGGATGCTACTTTTACTTTAATAATAATAATGATGATGATGAGCAAACCAAAGATAGCCTCTCCCAAGCTGAAAGTGGAAAAATGATCAAAGGAGAGAAGTTCAGAAAACCCTGCAGAGTGCCAGCCAGCCAGCCCTGGCACATCCAGGGAACGTCTGTTTCCATTCTGATTCAGTTGACAGTGTCTAGTCACATCTCTTAATTAATAGAGATTGCAACTGAAAACAAAGCATTAGCGATGCTCAGTCTCCCACCAGGCCTGGACGTGGACTGGAACAAGATGAAGGAGTCTTGAAAATTATTGGAACTTGGGCTCTGTGATTCTAATTTCTGGGCACGTTCAGGGCCCAGCATAGCATACTATTTGGGGAGGTGATTTAAGGAAGAGGAAGGGGGGCTCTGACCATGTCGAGTCTCATTTTTCTAGAGCATGAGTGTAAAGAATATAAGGACTAAGAGTCAGCTCCCACCTCCAGGACCAGTTAATCTACCCTTTGCCTAATCTGTCCAGTGAAGGAGATAATGCCTTCTCTCCATCCCTCCCTACACAAAAGGTCGGTTAGAAAGATCAAGGATGTAATGGATGTGAAAATTCATGGTGTATAAAATGCCATGTAAATAGTATGAGATACTGAACCAATTCAATATTAGGAACCAATTCTAAGTGTAACAAGGCCTTTGAAATATGCCCACTTCATCTAACATGGAGGCATCCCTAAGGGTGCTTGTCTGGGCATTTCTAGAGGCACCCTCAGGAATGGACAATTCTTTGATTGAGCCACCAAAAGGAGTCTAAACCCCCTTTTTTTACATATGAGGAAACTGAAGACCAAAAGAGGTTAGATAACTTGTCCAAGGTCACACAGTTCATAAGTAAAAGAACAAGATTCTAAGCCAAGTTTTCTAACTCTGAATTTTGTGCTTTTTTTCCACTTCATCAAGACATCAAGATCAATGACTTCCTCAAGGTCTGAGGATAACAATTGACAAAGGTGGGCTTGAACCCAGGCCTTCAGACTCCTAGGCCTATGCTCTTTCAAGCAAATATCATGGATGTTCATATGATTACACACAATAATATTTGAAGGACTTTAGATCTGGAAAAGAAGAGAGAGTGAGAGAAAAAAGGAGGGAAGTAAAGAAGGTAAGAAGAAAGGAAGGGAAGGAGGGAGAGAAGAAGAAGGAAAGAAGGAAAAAGAAAAGGGAAAGAATTCCATTAAGTATCTCATCTCCTACAAAAAAAAAAAAAAAAAAAAAAAAAAAAAAAAAAAAAAGGACTTAGAATTCCTAGGGTAAAATACCCAAACTACCCTTTCCATTTAAAACAAACAAATGTGGCCCCCCACCCCCTTATTTATTTATTTTTAAGGAAGAGGTACCCAAAGTTTGAGCTGTCTTACTTTCTCATGTGTTGGTCCTCCTTGGCTGGCTGGACATGGGAGAGAAAGTGGACTATGCCCCCATTGAAGGGTACCATTTTCTTCTTCCTCCTTGGATCTGCATGCATCTTTCAGATGGAAATGTGTTGGGGAAGCTGATTCATCTGCTGTTTCTCTCACCAGAGCCGGGACAAGGGCTTTTCATTATTTGCTGTGTTCCTCTTTAGTTTACAAGGTCAGGGCTGATGTTTTGGTTGTTTTCCCAGCAGTGCTCTACTGACCGACTTTGCTCTAATCCCTTGATGTCACTTAAATAAACTGTAGAGGGGGGAAGGGTGGGGGAGAGGAAGGGAGATTTGAGAACTCCAATGATTTCCTGCTGCTGCTGTTCTCAGCTGCAAATTAATTTGATGGTGTTATGTAAGTGTAATCATCCTCTCTAATCACATCACAGGATTGGGAACTGCCAGAAATAACAGAAGGGAACATTCGAGATATCAAAGGGTAGCCACTGAAATAGATTGTTTATTTAGGTACCAAATTGAAACGCTATTATTGGGAGATGGAAAACAATCCTCTCCACACTCTTCCTTTCACACGTCTTTGCATTTTATGTGGGTATTTGTCAGGATGCATCATCCATAAGTAAAAGGAAACACAAAGACTTGGGGAAGAGTTCTGATTGCGCCTTCCCTGGAAGGAAAGGAGGGGGAGCTAGTGGACAGAAACACTTAAGTTCAGAGAATCTTCGATTTAGAGTAGAAAAGGACCCTTGAATCTAAACCCATCGTTTTTATAGAGGAGCCAAGTAAGTCACATGATTTTAAGTGATTTCCCCAACCTAACACATTTGGTATTTGAGCTGGGATTTGAACCCAGGTCTTTCTGACTCATTGCCCTCTACACTGTATCAAACTGTTTTTTTTTATTAGTGCCTTGAGATTTTAGTTGAATTTTTTTGCAAGTTAGGAAGATCTCCCTTCGCAATCAGGTGGAATAGTGAATAGAGGTCCCAGCCTGGAGTCAGGGAGACCTGAATTCAAATCTGTCCTTTTACACTAGCTGTTTGACCCTGAGCAAGTCACTTAACTCTCTTTGCCTAATCTATAAAAGGAGCTGGAGAAGGAAATGGCAAAGCACTCCAGTATCTTTGCTAAGAAAATCCCAAATGGGGTCATGAAGAGTCAGACATAAATGAAACAACTGAATAACAACAGTTATTATTACCAAAAGAAATCACATCTTATTGTTTTTTTCTCCTCAATGGCAAAGTGTCAGCTCCTAGATTTTATTCTATACAAGTCATAAAAGTATAGTATGGGTAGTGAAGTAGCAGAACAATATAAAAGACTAGGTGGGGGGAGAGGAGAGGAAGATTTTGCTGGAGGATCTGGGAAGGTAGGCATGTTCTCTGGCTCATCTGACTTCAGCCTTTCATGTGCTCAGCTCATCTTTGAAAACCACGGCTCCTGCACTATGTTAAATCCTATCATCCCTTTTCCCACTTTGATCACTGCAGGCTTTGAAATTCCTTCCACAAACAAAGTCCCCATATCAAAATGAAAATACCTTGTTTAGGAAGGCATCACAGCTCAGTGGAAGGAGCACCTCCTTAAAGAAGGAACCAGGAGATCAGAAATCCTCCTCTGCCATTAACTTAGCTCTGTGGACTTTATCTCTCTCAACCTTGCTGCTTCATCAGGGAAACTGGGCTGATAATAAGAGTCTTCCTGTCTAAAGCCATGGGACTAAACCAGATGATCTCATGGCATGTATAATACCCATTTTGCAGAAAATGGGTAAACTGAGGCTGAAAGAGATGAAGCAGTTTGCCCAGGGTTACATACCTAGTAAGTGTCTAAGGCTAAATTTAAACTTGGATCTTCCTGACTGTAGGCCTAATACTCTATCCATTGCAAAAGGAGGTAGTGAAAATATTATTATCCCCATTTTTCCAATAAGAAAACTGGCTTAGAGTGCCTGAAAGATTTGCTCTATGGTCTTCTGACTCCCAACCTAGCAGTCTCTCAAATGTACCATGCTGATATAATTGTACTAAATGCAAAAATAGCCAGAAATGGATATACCCTTTTTCTAAGTTATGATCAAATAACTGATTAACAGTTGGAATTTCTGAAGTTGTGAAGCCTATAATACATTCTAAGAAATAGGAAGGACATGATATTATTATTGTTCAGTTTTTTTTCCAATCCTGTCCAATTCTTAGTGATTCCATTTGGGATTTTCTTGGCAAATATACTGGAGTTATTTACCATTTCCTTCTCCAGTTTATTTTACAGATGAGGAAACAGAATTAAGTGACTTGTCCAGAGTCACACAGCTAGTAAGTGTCTGAGGCTAGATTTGAACTCAGGAAGATGAGCCTGGTATAAAATCCACTGTTGCACCTAGCTGGCCACAACTTGATAAATCTATTTGTTCAACATGAAGAGGAAAATTGAGGTACCTACTGGATAATTCTAGTCTAAACCTACGTTAGCCCTCAAGATCTAGTTCATTAATGCAAAGGTACTTTGATTATTTTAATTATCTGGACAATTCACCTAAAATCAAGTACAGATCCATGATTTCATTGGTTAGGTATTTCTAACACTAGAGTGAATGATGACCTATTGTGATTGCATCACCCTGTGAGATTCTGATCTTTGCTGCCCCATAAACCTTTCATAGAGGACCCACCCAGGTAACTAAAGACCTTCTTGTTCAATTTCCTGGGTCAAAGATAGCTAGGTAGCACAGTGGGAGGACCTGAGTTCAGATCTGACCTCAGGCACTTCCTAACTGAGTGGCCCTGAGCAAGTCACCTAAATCTAATTATCTAGCCCTTATTTCTCCTTTGCCTTAGAGCCAATACTTAGTATAGATCCTAAGATGGTAAGGGTTTAAAATGTATATTATATACCTATGTATGTATATAATATATACATATATACTGGAACAATTTACCATTTCCTTATATTACCATATACCATAGATCAAAGTGTAACAATCAGACTTCAATTTAACATACATTATTAAGTACTTACTGTATGCAAAATTTGGCACTGTTTAAAGTCCTTAAGTGGGAGGTAGCCCCTGAGTTATGCTTTGAAGGAAGGCTGGTATTCTATGAGGTAGAGGTGAGAAGAGAAAGAATTGCAGATGTGTGGGGCCATGAGTACAAAGGCACCCTGGGAGATCAACTATAATGGAAAGATAAGATCTTAGTAAACCAGTTTGTTTGGAACAAAAATGCACAAAGGAGAGTAATATAAAATAAAATAAGAAAGGTAAGTTGAAGCCATGTGCTGGATAATTGTCCGTCTATAATCTCTCTTTCTCAGAATTTGACTGGCACATTTCTTTTTCCAGTTGTGTATGTCCATGACATCTTTAGTAACATTTACCATTTCTTAGTTGAAAACCATCAATAGTAACAAATATTGTCACCTACCTTCCATGGGTCAGTGAGATAATATTTGTAAAGCATGTAGCATAATAGTCGGCACATAGTAGGCTCCATAAAAATGCCATTATGATGATTATTATCAGATGCTAATGAAAAATACACCTAGTAGTACAAGTTAATTAAGACATTAATTAAGAACTTGTGAACATTGACTTGAGCTAAACAAATGCCTACATTATATTACCTTATTAAAAGAAAAGTGTTGCTAAAGAAAACTTATCAGTGTTTAAGTAAACAACATTATGGGATTGTAGATGACTTTCATTTGGGAAATAAAATGTTTTAAGAATTTTTCACACTAATTGTGGACATTTTATGATGCTTTTAATTACAAAGGAGTTGCACTCATTCAATAGGTATATATAATGGCTCTGTGCTGGATGCTTATCTTGTTATTCAAATAGTGTCAGTAGGAACTCTACCTAGAAATATTTCTTAGAGGTCAATTGGAATTGAGTGAGTGTTCTTGGAAATAATCAAAAAGCATTTCCTTCAAAATATGCTAGAACTGAGACTTATCCAACTACATACTTTTCTAGATTAGGATGAGCTTTAGAGAGAATCCATTCAACAGATACCACAGGCAAAAGAACCTTCAAGATCCCTTTTATTGGGCAGGTGAGCAAACTGAGGACCAAAGAGATTAAATGGTTTTGTCTAGAGTCAATAAGGAAATGTGTGGCATGTCTCCTGATTCTCAGGCCAAAGCTCTTTTTCTATAATATTCTATTTTGAATTCTCAACAGTAAATCATATTTTATAGTGCTGAATATATTGTAATTGGCTAAAGGAAAGAAACCTCATGACCCTCAAAAGATGAGTTTGTACATTAGCCAGGAAAGTCACCTTCAAGGATTGATTGATAAAAGAGATCTTTGAATGGTCTTTTTTAACTTGTTTGAATCCCTAATGAGAGTCATCTATAGAAACAACTGCTCCAGGCAAAATTCGAGGACTGCCAGCACTGTTCCTCCCCCAAAAGAGAAACAGCCTATGCCACCAATCCTATTAATCTAGCATGTACAAGACTCTAAATGCTATTTTTGAATCCATTAAGTTTTTACAGGGATTATGGTTCTAACTCATACTGTAATGTTTGAAAAGTCCTCTTCAAAGACCACGAAGTTCCCTCTCTCCTTAACTCAATTTATTTGTGGTTATCTGACCAAAGAAGAGTATGGCCCTTGTAAAAACATGGCAAATATAGCTGCAGTGCTGGGTCTCTGATACTCCCAACATCTCATCTGCCTCAGGATTCAATTTATCTCAAAAAATACTTCCCAACCAGTGGAAATACGCATCAGCCATGGAGGGGGAGCTTGGGGGGTGAAGGGGAAAGTAAGAGCATGAATTACATAACCATGTTAGCTTTTCTAAAAAATAAATATTAATAAATGTTAAAAAATTAAAAAAATACTTCCCAATGTACAGTTATAAGTTGATAGGGATTTAAGGATGAAAAAATACACAGTCCTTACTCCTACCACCAGGAATGCAAATCTAGTAAAATAAGACAAATATATAACAAGAAAAATAAGAATAACAATAAGGAGAAAGTTGTGAATCGGGATATCAAGAGATTTACTGGAATCCTGAAATCCATGTTCAATAGGAAGAATATGTTTAAAGCAATTTATACCCAGACAATATTAGTCTTAACATATATTACAAAACTTCAAAAGGGACCATATCAGATACATACAATTTTAACAATACACAAGTTCCATCATACAAGGCAGTTACAGAAAAAAAGTCAATGCTTCCTTATCAAAAAGAATTAGGACTAAAGGGTGTTGTCAAAGTACGTGATAAATAGTTTAAAATCTTATGGAAATGCTTTTGTAATATGCAGACTGAGTAACAAGGAAGGCTTAAAATACTAACACGCCATTGGATCTGTCAAATATGAGTAACCAAAAATGGCTCTCCTCTAGATAAAGCCTACAAAATAGCTCAGATCCAAGAATGGAATCCAAAGCCCCTCCATAAACAACCTCCAGGAGAACTTAGCCATTGATGTGTGAAAAGAAGCCTAGAATAAATGACTGAGTCATGTAGATTTGTTTATGGAAACCCAGTAGCTTATGATTGTGATTTAGGATCATATCATCACTAACAGAAACCACTGATCTGGATATATTGATCAATGTAGATTAGTCCAAAAGATGGTAGAAATAGCGCAACATACCACTGTAGGCTGTGTAAATTTAGCATCTATTGAATACTTAGCCCAAAACGACTTAGCCTACTGGCTATAGAAGGATATATCAGAAGCTCACTATCTTTCATAAACTATCAGACAACAAATCTACAACTATAGACCTCAGAATATCCTTGGTAATTCAACAAAGAAACTGTTCTGGACCATTGATTTAAAAGATTTAAAAGAAAAAAAGCTGATTCCCATAATCACCTGAATATAATTAAGAGCTACTGTTACTAGATATCACCATAACAAGTATATCTTTCAAGTAATGTGAAATGAAAACCTTTAAAAACTACTTGAGACATCTAGGTGGCTCAGCGGATTGAGAGCCAGACCAAAGATGGGAGGTCCTAAGTTCAAACCTGACCTCAGACACTCCCTAGCTGTGTGACATGGGGCAAGTACTAACCCTCTGTTACTAGCCCTTACCACTCTTCTGCCTTGAAACCTATAGAAATATTGATTCTAAGATGGAAGGTAAGGGTTAAAAAAAAAAAAAAGACAGTTACTGAGACCAAGCAGGAGAATTCAAAATCCCATGAGAACAAAGTAATGTGTCTTTTATCTCCATCATTCTGTCTGATTCTAGAGTTGTTTTGATGATGTTTTCAATGAGTCCACAGAAGATGAGCTTTTGTCCTCATTCTTTAATTCAATTACACAAGACAGTTATTTTATCCACCTGTACAATAGTTTGTGGACCATTAAATACAAAAGAATAATAAGCAAGGTAGTGACTTCTCCCAGGGTAGTTTCTGTCTGAACTACCCAAAAAGATGAAAATAAGAAGATGATAATAATAAATTCATCAGTATCTGAAGCACTTTCTCCACCATAGTCTTATAAGGAAGGAATGAAGGAAAGAGAGAGAGAGAAAGAGAGAAGGAAGGAAAGAAGGAAAGGAAAAGGCAGAAGGGGAGAGAGGAAGGAAAGGAAAAAAAAAAACATTTATTAACCATTAACTATGGGCCAGGCACTTTGCAAAACACTCTACAAATTACAAATATACAAATAACAATATAACAATAATAACAAATAAATAATAAAAGGAGCTAGGTGCTGGAATTATCCTCATTTTTACAGCTGGGGAAACTGAGCAAGCAGTAGTTAAGGGACTTTCTTAGGGTCATAGAACTAGTAAATGTCTGAGGCTGGATTTGAATTCAGGTCTTCTTATCTCCAGGCCCAGGGTTCTATCAACTGTGTCACCTAGCTGTCAAGTCCAAGTATTATGATTCCAATTTTCCAATGGTAAAATGCAAGTCTCAGAAAGTTTAACTTGTTGATCCAAAGTCACACCACTAGTTAACATCAGACCCAGATCCTTTAATTCCCAGAGTGGTAGCTTTTATAGTCTGACACAGTAATACAAGTAAAGAAACAATGAATGTGCCTTCAAAGTAACTTGAAGTCTCTTTCAAAGGGCCACAGGGCTCTGTCCTAGGTTCCGTTCTGTATGTTTTTATCAATGACTTTTATGAAGGTATACATGGAATGCAACTCTGCAGTCGACAGAACACCACAAGGGACATGTCTAATCTTAAATGACTGAGTAAATATTAGTACCATTTGCCTAATGTTTTCACATTCCTATATCATGAGTGCACGGTTGTAGGTACACACAGGATCCAACAAGATTGTGACAGACTAGTACAGTGGGCTGAATCTAATAAAATAAAATGTAATAGATGTAAAATTCTAACTCTTCCCTTAAAAAGAATGCTACCCACATTGAGAGGAAGAACTGCAGGAGTGGAAACACAGAAGAAAAGCAGCTGCTTGAACACATGGGTTGAGGCAGACATGATTGGGGATTTTGATTCGAAACTACCACACCAATGCAACTATCAACAATTTGGAAATAGGTCTTGATCAATGACACATGTTAAAACCAGTGAAAATGTGCATCGGCCAGGGGTGGGAGGAGGGTGAGGGGCGAAGGGGAAAGTAGGAGCATGAATCATGTAACCATGTTAACTTTTCTAAAAAATGAATATTAATAAATGTTAAAATAAAAAAAAATGGCAAGGATAGCAAAAAAAAAAAAAAAAAGGAAAACTAAACAAATATATAAATGAAATTTGGCAAGAAAGCAGTTCATGAGGGAAGGACCTTGGGGTTTTAGTGGCTGGTAAGCTCAGTTTGAGTCAGCAGTGTGACTTGGCAACCAAGAGAACAAACATGGTCTTCGGATGTCCAGAAAGGCGAAGGTTATAGTCCAATCGGGCTTTGCCCTAGTTAGCTCATACTTGAAGCACTATGTTCAGTTCTTGGCACCACCTTTTGAAAAGGACATTGACCAACTTTAGCACATTGGGATGGGGAGGGGAGAGAGGCACTATGATGGTAAAGGGACTTGAAAGCATGCTTAGCACAGATCTAGAGAAGAATGTTTAACTTGGAAAAGTGAAATCTAAGGAGAAATATGCCAGCTCTCTTCAGGTATTTGAAGGGCTCTCCTATGGAAGTGGCATCGATTAGGCTTAGTTTTCTTGGTCTCAAGGAGAAGGAAACAGAATTAGGGATCACCTAGTGGTGACTGCAAATTCTAGCTTCATATAAGGAAAAAATTCCTAACCATTTGAGCCATCCAAAATGGAATGGGCTGCCCAGAGAGTTCCCAAGCTCTCCCATCACAGAAAACCTTTAGACAAAGGCCACTTGTTAGGAATGCTGGAGAAGATTCCTGTTCAAATACCAATTGGACTAAATGACTTCCAAAGTCCTTTCAACTCCATCATTCTATGAGTCTAACTGCAGAGGAGACGTCCAAGCAGAGTTGTGTAAGAGATTTGAAAAGGAGGAAGAGCATTTGTAGCTAGGGACAGGGAAGAGTGTGGATAAGGAAAAGCTTCATAGAAGAGGCATCAGCTGAGCTAAGCTTGGTAGGGAGAGAAAAATGGTTACAACAACCATTAAGTTATTAAATTAAGTCATGAAAGCAAAAGAGGATATGATGAGGTCAAAAAATAGTAGGCTGAAGTCTGGCTAGAATGAAAAGAACACGAAGGGGACATAACTACGTTTAAAAAATTTCCCTCAGGGGCAGATAGGTGGCTCAGTGGATAGAGAGCCAGGTCCAGAGACAGGAGGTCCTGAGTTCAAACTATCTCAGACATTCCCTAGCTATGTGACCCTGAGCAAGTTGCTTAACCCCAATTGCCTAGCCCTTACTACTTATCTGCTTTTGGAAGCAATATTTAGTATTGCTTCTAAAACAAAAGGCAAGGGTTTAAAAAGTTGAAAAAGAAAGGCTTCCTTCAGTGTCTCATCAATATCCACCATGTCCTTCTTTGGACATTATTTCATGTGGCATGGTTGGCACAGAATTGGCTTTCTCTTGCCTAGTCTATAGTTCCTTGAACTAATGGAATCCAGGTGTGGAGGGCTTTGAATGTCAGACTTAGAAAAATTATTTTTCCCCTCAGAAAGCAACAACTAGCTTCTGAACGTTTTTGAGAAGGGGAATGACCTGGTCAGACATGCACATTATAAAGATTACTCCAGCAGCAATGAGAAGAATGATTTGGAAAGGAGAGGGACCAAAGATGGGGAGATTGAGCTCTTGCAATAATGGGGTAATGAAGATCTAAATGAAGGTGGATGTTTTGGAAGGAGGAAGGAGAGGGGGCCTGTGTGAGAGTTCTCATGAAGGTAGAATCAATAGGTCTTAGTAACACATTGGATGTGGGCCAAGGCTTTTTGTCTTTAGGCTCTGCTATTTTATTCAGGATTTATATATTTCCAGTTGAAAGTCAGACCCTAATTAAATGTTTGGAATATTTGGGAATATTCCTCTAGCAAGAAACTATGCACTGGTCTGTGATTTCCTCCACCTTTGTTTGTTAAGGATAAATGTTACATTAGTACCATTTACTTCATATCTACATGTTCCTGTATCTCATCTACGGAACTTGTGTGCGTTCTGAAAGCCTTGTAGATTAAGAGCTTAAGAATGTGGTATTTGTTTCAGCACTACTTGGGTAATATGTTTTTAATGGTAACTAATGTGTGCCACGGATAGAGAGTGAGTCCATATAATGGCATTTATAGCATAGTATGTCCTGGTTTTCAGTTGATTAAGGCTGTGCTCAGGGTAAGCAAGGTTCCTGGTAACTAAAACACTGGCTCTTGGCTATTTGCAACTTTTTAAATTTTAACAAGCGGAAGATGCAATATAGATGATGCTTAAAACATTTATGTATTGGGGAAAAATCTGTATCAATTATAAAACAAAAGACAAAGTCTTAGAAACAAAGGACTTTTTTTTGTCTTCTTGAGGTATATGACTAAGAATTAGAACCCTAAAGGAGAAGAGAACAAGAAAGGGTCTGCCTACATAGCAGTATTTAAATTGTGACTCAGTAGTGAGCTCAAGCCGGTCTATGACTCAGATATCTCTTATTTCTTCATTTCTTCAGGGTCTTCATTTGTGGCTTTGCTCATATCTGCTCCACTGATAGAGTGTTGTACAAAGCCCAACCTACTCTGGTGTTTATTGCAGTCGCCTCTATTATACAATAAATATCATTAAAATCTAATTGTTTCTAAGTGACCAGAATCAGAGAGGCCAGACTGAGTTAGAAAATATGTTAAGAAATGCAATCTACTTTACATTAAAGTACATCCAGCAACACATTCATTCTAATAATTTATAGTTGCTTCTGCTAATAGCAGGACCAGTTTAGTGAATCAATCTTAGCTAGCATATTAATTGTATGTAATTGGATTCAGCTAAGTGTTTTTTAAAGTGTCTGAGAAATGTTATTTCTAAAATAGGTTAACCATGGCTCTTTCACAGTTGGATTTAACCTGCTATTAATAATAAATTCATAAAAAAAAAACCCCTTGGCTATCTGGAAGCCTTAAAGAATGGAGGGGTTTGAATGGTCAGGATTTCAAGATAGTAGTTTAACCCTGGATGTACCTAGGCTTCTTTATTTTAACTGTTTTGTTTTCTTTAGTGGAAGTACTTCTATAAGTCTGTGATTGAGTCATTGCGGAGACTTTTTCCCATAGTACAGATCACAGCTGATCAAAATTTTCTCATCTTGGGTAACCTCAGTCCATGTATTCCTGCAAATTTGCCTGATAAGTTGCAGACCTGCCTCCAAATCTCTTGAAGTTGCATGGATGCCAAACATACAGACTGTCTGTCCCTTTGCAGCATTTGATGACTGACTGATCCACCTTCTGATTTAGTCATGCATCCCTTTGATGATATCCTTTACTTTGCTTCTCTTGTACAACACTTCATCCATTGGTGTTTTAAAACATATTCATATTCGCCATGCTCCTCTATATTTTTCTTTGATTGATCTTCAAATTCATTTCTTCACAAAGTTTAGTATTCCGTGACTTATGATGCCTTAGAGCATCAGCAGAGAAATGGGAATGAGATCTGTAATTTCATTGGTATTTAGAAATCTCAGATAAAGAAAACTCCCTCTACTAATTCAGGTCAGCATCTTCTCTGCAGCTGAGGCTAAGAGCATTGCCTAGGGGCACTGAAATGTTAAGAAGCTTGTCTAGGGTCACACAGCAATAAGTATCAGAGTCAGGACTTGGAACAAAAAGATTCTTAGCTTCAAAGTCAGTTTTCTATCCACTCTGATATACACTTAATTTATACATTTACTTCAACATGTGTGGATAATTAGACCAAAGTCTTTTTTGAAAGAAGTATAGAGTTAGCCTTGGTCTACATCTCTCTGATTATATAATATTTAGCAAGCTTAAAACAGGGAGATGTATGCTCATCAAAAGTGTTTACCACCGAAGTGAAGGACATCCCTACTTCATCCTTCACACTCTGGAGTCACCACTGGCCATTGCACTAAATCAAATTCTTACATCTTTAAAAGTTGGTTTTATTTACAGCATTGCTGTTTTGGTGCCAACTCTGCTCATTTTACTCAGCTTCTGTTTAGTTCATGTAAGTCTTCCTAGATTTCTCTGAAGCCATCTACTTAGAACAGAATAATATTCTATTATACTTACATACCATAATATGTTTAGCCATTCCCCAATTGATAGGCATGTCTTTTTGTTTCTAATTCTTGGCTATAACAAAAATAGCTGTTCTATATACTTATATACGTATGAGTCTTTGTCTTTTTCCTTTCCTTGATCTCGTTGGGGTACAGGCCTGGTCATAGTATCAATGGATCAAACATAAGTAACTTTCAGGACATAATTCCATATTGCATCCCAAACAAGTTGGACAAATTCTCAGCTCCACCAAAATTACAAATGGAAATCTTTCTATTTTATACTGTATGCTCTTCTGCTTCTTAAACAGAATACCATGAATATAAATTAAACTTTTTCTAATGGCTCAAGTTTATTATTTTGCACATGAATTATTGTGAAGTGGCTACAAGAGCAAATATAGGTGAAGGTGGTGATAGCCGGTGGGGAAGAGAAATAGAACTGAAGTGATAGGCTTCAAACTTTTATTGAAAAATTCCTAAGGCCATCCTGCTATTTGGTCATTTGCTTCTTTCTCATAAAGAAAGGGTATCTATTTTTCCCCCTCATTTGATCCCTGCCTCTAACATCCATCCCATATTGATCCCTTCAAAGGCATAATGTGGAGGAGCAACTTACATGTTTACTTACACATTCTAAAAGCAGATTAGGCTATAGTGTTAGATGCAAGAAAGTGTTTTCTAAGCTGCTTCCCTCAATCTCTCAAGTCTGCAGAGGGGTTCTATGTTCCTTTCTTTTTCCTTGGTTCTTTTCTTCTTTCCTATCAGTCTATGTTGCTCCTTGACCTCATCCCCATTTCTCATTGCTGCTAGCACTACCATTGCTGCTTCCACCTCTGCCTCCATTGATCTCTTTTTTTTCTCTCTGCCTCTTCTGTCTTCTTTCATCTGCATTTTATTTTTTGGTTCTTCAGCCTCTGTCATATTATCTGTGTACTTCTTGAATTTCATTCAAAGAGGCTATCCATTTATAGATGTTGCCAGTTAATCAAGAGGGCTGCTTTTCTTTGAGGCAATAAGTCAAGAAATCATAGCAGGCCAGGAGTGATCTTGGGATTGTTCACTGGATACTTAATACTCAGAGAGGCTTTTCCCAGAACCATTCTTAAAGCCCAAGAATTCCAAAAGACTGATTGTCCAGAGAGCAGGGCAGTTAGATGGCATAGTGGATAGAGTGCCAGCTTTGGAGTCAGGAAAAGCTGAGTTCAAATCCAGTCTCCCACACTTACTAGCTAGGTAACCCTGAGCAAGTCATTTAACCCTGTTTGGCTCAGGTTCCTCATCTGCAAAATGAGCCAAAAAGGAAATGACAAAATATTCCATTATCTCTGCCAAGGAAATAGCAAAAAAAGGTAATGAAGAGTCAGACACAACTAAAATGACTAAACAACAACAAAGATTGTGCAAAGATCAACATTTGCTTAATTGTCATGAATTTAGAATTCTTGAGGTCTGAACTAAAGAGATTTTTATTCCCCATATAAATTTTTGTGTGTGCGTGGCTAACACTCTTTTTAAAAATGATTACTGTTATACTAAAATTATAACCTGTAATTTCTCATATAATTGTATGGCAACTAATTATTTTTATTTGATTATAATATTAAAGACCATTTAATATTCTCTAGGTACCTAGAGTATTTGAGTTTACTCTTTCCTTTTTGAGAGATGCTGAATCTCAAATGAAATGACTCTCCAGGTACCTTGTACAAAGATTATGGTGCCCTATTGGTTAATTAACATATATATTTTCCTTAAATACGGAAGCATTTTCATAAATTTTAGAATATAAAAATTGGATAGGATAATATTATCTTCTTAGCTTACGATTCACTTTTTTTCCCCTAAAAATGATTTACACACTCTTTTACTTACAGGATATAATGTGTTTGTTCCCTTCTAGCTAGCTCTTAAGGATGAGGTCTCTATCTCTGTAGTATCATGAGATCCATCCAAGAACCACCCTACCTTTAAGCTCATCAAAAGTTTCTTCCTTGGGGGCAGCTGGGTAGCTCAGTGTATTGAGAGCCAGGCCTATAGACAGGAGGTCCTAGGTTCAAATCTGGCCTCAGACACTTCCCAGTTGTGTGACCCTGGGCAGGTCACTTGACCCCCATTGCCTACCCTTACCACTCTTCTGCCTTGGAGCCAATACACAGTATTGACTTCAAGATGGAAGGTAAGGCTTTAAAAAAAAAAAAAGTTTCTTCCTTATCAACAAACATGTCATGGTTCCCAACCTTCCCATTATTAAACTCTTTTTGGTTTCAACATGGTAAAAAGATGATAAATTATTAAGATTACCTAGAAGGAGGTATCATATTCAGACAATGTCAATCATTAACACTTCAACTTAAATCTAGTCAAGAGCAGAACTCTCAGGAAGATTCACCTTTTGGGGGTTTTCTCTCTACTGACAGGATACACCCCAGTTGAGATGTTTATCACCTCCAAATGGGACTATAATAATAGCTCCTAATTGATTTACTTACTTCTAATCTCTCCTCCCAAATGATCTTCTACTCAAGTGCTAAAATAATCTTCCTATGAGACTCCTCTAATTACGTCACCATTTGTTCAAAAGTCATTGGTGGCTCTTCATTGCCTCTGGGATCAAATATAAACTTTTCATTCTAGTATGTATAGCTCTCCATAATTTGGCTCCTTTTCTACTTTTCATATTATCCCCTTTTTAATGAATTCAACACTCCAGCCAAACTGGATTGCTAGCTATTTCCAGAGTTTGATACTCAGAGCTCAAAAATCTCATGACCTATCTCTTTCACCTAAAATTATCTTAACATCTCTATTTCTTAGACTCCATGTATAAGGATCCCAATAAACTGTATATCGACTCGGCCTGAGGTGAGGGTGGCAAGTCAGTGAAGACCAAATTTACCACCTTCCAATTTGATTTAAAGGCAGCTCTACACACTTGGGTTGCAGAGTAGATTTGCACTAATTATCTGACGGAATAATTTGATGTGGTATAACATGGTGCAATATAGAGGTATAAAACACACCACTCATTTGATCCACAGCACTCCCGAATGTAGCCTGAACTAGATTGAAATGTATTGGGAAAATATTTAAGAAACTAAATAAAAATATGATAAAACATATATAATGTTACATTTTAAAACTAAGTCAATATACAACCTGCAGGGATATTTACATATGGATTGTTGGCACCCATTACTATTTGAGTTTGATACCACTGGGGTAGAAAATTGACCTCAGAAGCTATAAGGTCCAGAAGACCTGGGTTCAATACACACCTCTGACAAATATATACCGGTTGTGTGATTCTAGGCAAGTTACTTAATATTTCAGTGCTCTAGAGATCTCTCTAAACCCAAAAGCAAAAGAGAAAGTGCTAACCTATATTGATAGAGTTTTCGGACCAGAAAGTTGCCTAAGCTAGTGAAATCACAGGTTCTGTCCTTATCTTTAATTTGCTGTGATATTTGAATCATCACTGGAAACAAACTTTAATAGCTCCTAAATAACATCTAAACAAATCAGATACAGCAGAGATGAGGTCATATTTTAAAACATTAAGGCAGAAACCTTTGATTTTTAGGATAAAGGTTTTTTTCAGGTACATATTATAGTTATTGTCTTTATTATCTGATCAGTTGTTACCAATTTTTATTATATTTTCACTGCATCTCCATAGCTCTGAAAAGAAGTAAAGTACCTTCAGTGGGCCCCAGATTGGAATCTCTACCTCATCTGGAAAGTCTGTATAAGGTTTTATCTCCTCCAGCTTCTCTTTCAAAAGGTTTCACTGTTCTCTTAGCACAGCGTATCAGAAGTTGAGGTCATTGATCAGAGGTAGCTTAAGTTCAGAATGTTCTTTCTCTCTTTCTCTTAAGGGGTGTGTCCTGCTTTCTCCAATGGTTAACCATGTTTTTACAGAGAAATCTTTGACCCAAATTTCACAGGTCTCATGGCTTACAGATTTGTTTTCCAATTGAAGGTTAAGGTAACTCACATCAGATTGGGCATACCTGGCAAGTCTGGCTTCTTAAAAGCAAGGATTAAAAGGTGGAAACAGCAAGATGGAAAATAAAACCTCCATTCACTAAAAATTTATTCTATACACACCTCATATTCTTGCCCTGGCAGCTCCGTTTTACCAGCTGGGTTTCAGTTTAAGACCATTTTTGGATGCTGTCTTCCAAGGACATCTATTTATGCTTTGGAAATTTGACTTTTGGTAAGAAGACCCAGAACCTATGTGTTGGACACATACTTATAAAACCATGTGGGCTATGCCTACAGAAGCCACAGGAAATACTATGGTATTTTGGAAAAGGTCAGATTTCATGGCTTCTATAAGGCATCCAGCAGGTTATAATTATTTCTTTTATTTAAAAAGCCTCCAGATTCTTTTTCAAGGGGTCTGCAATTGAGGGTAGACATTTTTTTCATACTGTACATTCTTCCTGGCTGAGCACTGGAAATACGCAGGAAATGAGTGGCTTTAAAAGACTCATCTGAGGCTGGGCCAAGCCATGAAGTCATTGAAACATAATCGGAAACCTCCAAATCAGCAGCATTCAGTTTCTGATTTTTCTTTGCTTTTTTTTTTTTTTTCCCAAACTTTTGTTGGACAGGCTAAAGAAGCAGGTGAATGGCGTGAATTGTTGGGTTCTAACAGAAGACAACTATTAAGGTCTTTTTTCACCATAGTCAGCTCTACATATTGCAATGAGACTTGAACTTGGCTTTTAAAAACTGATACTAGTAGGGAGAGGCTGGAAGGTAAAAATGTTTGCCTGGGTTTTAAGCTGATGGTCCCATCTCTGCCTAGACATTGGTTAGTTCTGATTTTCATTGACCCATCTTGGGGAGTGGTTACTTCCCTACCTTAAAAAGACCAAGGAAAACAGGCCAGTTGTTTCCTGCCACCAGACTAAGCGTTGTCTTTGCACAAAAACCAGCTGTACTGGCTCTCTTGCCTCAGAGAAGAGGGAGGGTAAGGACTGGGCGTTCAGCCTTGGCCATTAACATAGAGAGAAAAAAAAAGAAAGAGTGGCCCAGGCTGGAGACAGCAGGAGACATCTGTCTGAGATTCCTTTTCTAAAAGGCAAAATAGAAGAGGGGAAGTTGAGGAGGAACAGTAGAGTATGGGGGGAAAGTGGGGGAAAACCCTCAGCAAGAGCCTGGCTTTTGGTATTGGGCAAGCAACTGCCTCAGACAGTTGAAATATGTTGGAATCCTTGAAAGCAGAGAAAATTTCCTTAGGGAAAAAAATTGCTTTACGAGATGTGTGCTATCCACCTTGTGGCTTCATCTTGGTTGGATTCTTTTTGGCCACAAGGGTGTAGTAGGGAAACACTGGTTAAACTGAGCAAAAGGGAAAAAAACCCTTAGCCAAGAGGAAAAAAAAGTCTTTCCAGGGTACGTTACAAAGTGGCCTTTGAAAGATACTTCCATTAAGATGGGACCCAGTTGGTGAAGTCATCATCACTATGGGGTGTGGTGGATAGACCAAGAGCTGAGTTCATTAGAATGCTGGCTGGCCTGGGCCCACCATAACCCCAAATCCTTTCCATTCAGTCAACTGTTGATAGCTGCTAGTGAAATGAGGTAGTGATGGTTCTGTTCTTTTCTAAAGCTGTTTAATTCTCACTGATCCTTGTAAGGGAGTACAAAAGATACCTGGAAAGGATAGACTTGGACAGTGTCAAAAAACACATCCATTTGGATATATCCAACACAGGCATAACCTAAACCTCAGTATGGCTGTTATCTTCATAAGCAGATGCCAAAAAATTTGCATTTATTCTACTCCTATTATGTTCAAAAGGCATTGTATATACTAAGACAAGTGAAATAATTCCTGTCTTCAAAGAGCTTACATTTTATTGGAGGAAGCATAAGAGGGGATGAGATACCAACATGAACAAAAGTAAGTACAAAATTCAAAGTAATAAAAATATTTTTTTTAAAAAGGGACAAAATGATAATACAAAGAAGAAGGCAGGGGAGGAGGCAAATAGGTGGCTCAGTGGATTGAGAGCTAGATCTAGAGACAGGTTCAGATCTGGCGTCATATACTTTCTGGCTGTGTGACCCTGGACAAGTCGCTTAACCCCCACTGCCTAGTTCTAATTCTTTTTGCCTTAGAACCAATACACATTGGTTCTAAGGGAGAAGGTAAAGGATTAAAAAGAAAAAAGGAAGAGGAGGAGAAGAAGAAGGAAGAAGAATCATTATCATCATCAGTGATCCTGGAGAAGGAGGCACCTGAACTAAATTTGGAAGAAATCTAGGGACTCTGTGAGATAAAGATGAAGTAGAAATGTGTTCTGGATGTGGAGTACCACTTGTGCAAAAAGCAAAGGTCAGGAGTAGGAATGTTATAGTCAATTAAAGCCTAAACAAAGTATAGACCAGCATATGATGCAGGCACAGTTACGTAGATATATCCCATTTCCTCTCAAAACCAAAAAGTACAAGACAGCTAGTACTAGCACATAGATACATATGGGAGAGACCAAGAGAGGAGAATAAAAACTTTCAACAAAGTCATGAATGATATCTTTGCTATAGTTTAATTCAGGCCAACAAGGGAAGAGGAATCATTGGGAAATTAGTTCATCAGGTTCTCTTGTCAACTCTAGTCCTTTATTTACTTGCTTCATACCTCCATGGAAGTGTGATCTTAATATGTAGATCCATAATCCATCTCTGTCTTGTCATCCCATATCACTCATATTTTATTGTGATATATTAGAAATCCTCTATACAGAATGTTCCCAGCACGTGAAGGGCCTTCCTCTTGTTCTTTTGATATTATGAGTGTACCAATGGGACACATGGATTTTTAATCTGTAGTCTCAGCAACATAACTGACCTGCCTATGATTCCAGGCATAAAGCTCTTTTGATGATAACCTTTATGTCCCTTTTCATGTGCAGTTATTCATTGGTAATGTTCTAAACTGTATTTATACCAACCATATATCTCTCCATTGCCCTTTTGATTTTTTGGAGAATCTGGAATTCCATTATCTGTATACATGTACCATCAACAGAAGAATTTTAATGCTTTAAAAAGGTAGGATTTTGTTTCATAGAGGAGCTTGTGGACTTTAAAAGCATTATATGTTTTCCCAAATGCAAAACATGATGTCCTGTTATAGATATTTTGGGAGGGTTAAGACCTTCTTCAAGATTCACCCTTAAATGTCCCAGTCTTACATAATTGGGTTATACCAAGTTTTCTCTAAAAGTGTTTTTTTTTTTTCCATTGCCTCTCACTGTTCACAGTATTCCTCCACTGTCTGCTATAAGATTTTTCAAATGAACTTTTTCACTTCTTTCAAATTAGGCTTTTTTCTATTCTTTGATTTACTATTTTTTTAATGCTAGGTTATTGCAGAAAATTAGGTGAACTTTACGAGAAAAGGTTGGCTGTCTGTGTCAATAACTGTTCTTTTATCCATTTGCCATTTGTCAGCATTGATAGTTAACTAGCCAATGTTAGAAGGACTATTTAAATTGTACCGCATGGCTTCTTTAATTGTTTTTTCAAACTTGTTGTTCTTTTCAATTTTTTGGTTTTAATTTAATGTTTTACCTACTCTTTTAGAATCCTGATTATCCTTATGGCAAGATGAGGCACTGGAATTGGTCTTATGAAGGAATCATATTTATCCATGTAAAAATTTCCTTTCTTTATCATAACTATATGTGTCTATTGGGAAATAAGGAAGTGTTCAGTTTTCAATTATTATATAATCTCCAAACATACAACTAGTCTCCATCAATATTTTCCCATAGGTATAGTTGTAATCAAGATTTAAAATGTTAGAAAGCCAATAAAATTTTAACATTCTCACAGTCCATGCCAAAAGGACCATGATTAAAGAATATATTAATTATACTCCTTGGCTCTGGATATTAGTCCTAACTTAGTCTTTAGCTAAAAACATAAATATCAACTACAGATCAAAATAAGTGTATTTAGTATTAGAAAGGGGAGGAAAGATAAAGAAGAGTACATAATTGTTTAAGGAAATTACCAAATGTTTGTGATCAATCCAGATCAGCTTCAAGGAAGAAAGAAGATATTGAAAGCCATATAAATACTGAAAGAAACTCATTGAAGATATCAAGTGAGGAGAACACTATTACCTTCCAAGGCAACCTACTCTACTTTTTGATAGATTGAATTCTTAGGAAAATTTCCAGACATCCAGCATTTTTACATTTCTACCCCCTGTTCCCAGTTCTAATCCCTGGGATCAAACAGAATACGCCTAATTCCTTTTCTACATGAGAACCCTGTAAAAACTTTCACATGGAAGAGTTTCATCCCTTCAAAAATTACCTCCTCTCTCGTTAAACATCCCTACTTCTTTCAAATGATCTTGGTATGGCATCAATTAAAGACATCTCTCCACTCTGGCTGCCCTTCTCTGGACCTTCTCCAATATATTTTAAACCATTTTACCAGCAACTCAACATAGTCAGTACTCCAAAGGTGGTCGAAGAAGAACTATCATCTCCTTTTTCCTAGAATCCATGCCCCTTGATAGAGCCAAAGATTACAGTGGTGTTCTTGGCTGCCATATCTCATGGTCGGCTCCCACTGAGTTTGCAGCCCACTAAAATCCCCAGATCATTTTCAATTCATTCAGCTATCTAACTATGCTCCCCATCTTATTCGTGTGAAGTTGGTATTTTAAACCCAAGTGTTGAAAATGTTAAGTGTTACCTTTATCCCTATTGAATTTCATCTTGTCAGATTTGGCCCAGAGTTCTAGCCAGTCAGGATCTTAGTAAAACCTGACCCTGCCATCCGCATCCAATTAGCTACAGAGAAGAAATAGGCATTAGGCACAGAAGATCATAGCTTTCTCTGATACTCTGTTCTCTGGGCCTTTGGGGGTAATTCTTATCAGTGAGATGACTTTGGGGAGCCTTTCATTTTAGGTTGCTGGCTTCCTCCTACAAGAGCAAAATTGGTGGGAAACACCAGAGAAAACTGGTCCATAGAGATCCAGGTCAAACCATGAAGATAAATATGCTAGTGGAGTCCTATGTACATATGTGCCAGTATTACCTTTCTTTGGTCAATCAAAGGCCTGAGAAAGTTTGTGGCTGGAAGGTCCATAGACATTTATTTCATTATAGTCTGTGAACTGAGAAAAAGTCTTTATTTGATTTTTTTTCTTGTTCTTTCCCTTCACATAAACATAAAGCCCTTCCTTTTCTGGCCCCGAAAGCTAACAAAGCAATTACTGTTATTTACCCCTGTTCTCTATTTAGGTCTCACAGAGAGGACTCTACTCTCGACAAAGCTTTAACCAGCATTGTTGTTGGGGCCTTTAATGATTTCTTAGGCTCCAGTTCACATCAAGGACTATGAATGGCTTTTCCAGACCAAATTGTGTACCTGTGAGTGAGCAGAGGTTTTTGCATTTTTAATGTCCAGACAAAGTTCACATACTGTATCTGTTTTCACTTTACATACCCATCTGGCCATTTTCCTTTGCTGGGCTACCTCAGCTTGAGGTGATTTTTTTTTTTTCTTTTTGAATCAGGTGTCTGCTAGTTTTGGTGGTTTTGCAATCTCCCCTGAGAATTCCAGTGCTCAGCATCAGAGAGAAAAGTTGTCTTTAATAGTTCAATAATATTTTTATTAAACAACAAAGAAGTATAAACAGCAAAAAGAGGGAGGAATGATTTTAGATTTTCTTGTTAGAGGCCTATTATGTGTTCTAGCATCCCAGTCTCTCTGTCTTTTTTTGGCTTAACCTTTCTCTTGAAAGAGAACTTTGCTTTTTTTAGGCCCAGGCTTTGACTTGAGCACTGAGGATAAATTCCGAGTCCCAGAAGAAAACCGAAATGTGGAAATAGGGACGGGGGGGGGGCTGGGGGGGGGAATTCCTTAACAAAAGAAGGGCTGAAGCCCCTTCAACTCCAAAAGGACTCACTTACCCCTGAAGAAGTGGGAGATGAAGCAATTCAATCCCAGAATAGTGAACTGGGGTATGAAAGAATCGTGGCAAAGAGGTCTAGTCTTGCCCATTGAACATCCCTGGGGAGTTAGGAGAAAAGCAGAATTCCAACTGAGGCTTGGTAGTGCAACTTCTAAAGCGGAGGGAGGTAAAACAGTCGACCATTTCTAAAACTTTTCTCCCTTTTTCAATATTCTCTGAAGAAGGGTTTTCCCCTTAACAACTTAACTTCTCTTTTGACCCGCTTATTCATATGAGTGTTTTTAAAATAATTATACTGAGTAACACACTTATTAAGACTTTATTCCATGAAGTTATTTGACAGAGAAGATTGTTGTCATGTTTTTTCATCTTCAAAGCTCAACTGCCTGATACAGTGGCTTGCATATATTCAGTTCAATTCAACAAGCATATATTCAGTCCCTTGCTATCAGCAAGGCACCATGCCAGGGCCTAGAAACACAAAAAGAAAAAAAAAAAA